>NC_134894.1:22643263-22705763 GCF_041734735.1 Babylonia areolata | reverse complement strand
GTTAGTGTAGGCGGTGTCACGCATGTACACATGTAAGAAATGAAAACGAGCACCACGAACCATACCAGCACAGCACCCACCCAAGTTAAGTGACTCAGTGTCAGTGCAGCGTATCCTCTCGTGGGTGGCCCTGTGGCAACCTGACATTAATAGATAGCCTGCCCGAGGCACTGACTGCTGGCGCTAAGGACTCTTGCTACAGAACGAGCCTGTTTGTGGCTGTTTATTGGGGTCAGGGAGTGGGGTGGGTAGCTTGAGAGTAGTGCTACTTTCAGGTCACGGAAGTCAACGCAAATTAAAACAGCACTTGAAAACTTAACTTGTGTACCTTGTGTGTGAAGAGAGTTACCACTCTTTACTATATGTTAATCATTTGATCTCCTGGCCTCATCACTGTTTTATAATTTCAAGTTGAAAAACTACCGAGGCAACCATGCATTTGTTCTGTATTGTCCGTGTGTTCTGTGTGGCTTGTTCAGGACCAAAGAGGCTATGCCAGTCTTGAATAAAAGCTTGTTTGTATTTGCACATTTCTTCTGTCATTGCTGCTGTGTGCACATGTCAAACGATCGGTATAAGAACAGGCCCGGCGCTTCCATTTTTGTTTGCTGGCTGAATTGGTAGCGTAGGCAGCATTGGCTTGAAGTTGTGTACCTTGTGTGTGGAGGGAGTTACCATCCTCTACCATTTGTTAATCATTTGATCTCCCGGCCTCATTGTTTATTAATCATTTGAAAAGACAAGACAAATTATCTATCAACAAGGGTGATATATAAGCGATATAACATATTCTTTTACATTCAGCACTCGCCCTACAGAGAGACTTTTAAAGCAAAAGAAGTAAGCAAACTGTAAAACAACAGCAGAGGTGGGGAGGAGGGGGCGGGGGAGGAGATCAAAACACATTGAAAACATGTGTATTGAAACACTGAACCTAGCCTTCATAATCATGCTATCTTCAAAAGACCACAGTGACTTATTTCCAGAGGTAAGAAAATTACCATGAAATGGAAAAGGTCAAAAAGAAAAAAGAAAAAAAAAGAGAGAGAGAGAGAGAAATCAAAGAACATACGATCACCATAAGCAAATCATTTAGCAATACAAAAAAAGAGCAACAACAACAATTTTTTTTTTAAACAATAAAAATCCTAAAGGATATAACGAATGATGAAAAGAAAGTAGGAAATGCGAATTCGTGACAAAGGAAATACGAAAACAGAAAGAAACAAAGTAGGGAGAAAAGAGAGGAATGGAGGAATGGAGGAAAGAATGGAGGGAACAAGAAAAGAAATACAACAGAAAGCTTGTCAAACATAAAAAAAGAAAAGAAAAGAAAGAAATGGGGACCCCCCACACACACACACACACACACACACACCAAAAAAAAAAAAATCAAAGAAAGAAAGAATGGGTGTTTTTTTTTAAAGAACGGCAGAATCCACCACACTCCCCTTGTACACACAGTTTCAGTTTCAAAGAGGTGCCAAAGCGTGCGGACTGATCCATATACGTTAGACCACATCTGCTTTAACCCCCCAACCCCCCACCCCCACCCCCACCCCCCACCCCCACCCCCCCGGCAAAAATAACCCCCAAATCCTCCCTTCAAACCCCATGAATCCCCTGCCACCCTCTTCACCCACTACCCCCCCCCCCCCCATTTACCCCACTCCGTACCACCCACCCCTTAGCCTCCCCCCTCCCCCTACCCCTAGAACTAATCCCCCCCAACACGGAGCAAATTAGCGTGATAGATTTTCAACGTCCATGGAAATTAAACCCTAAAGATCAACAGAAGCCCAGCCAGCAAGCAGCCCTGTTAGATGCCCACCCGCCCCAACCCCTGCAATTGAATCAGCTCGAAGCTTTGAAAGCGTTGCTGAAGTCTAGTGCTCACCGGAGAGCAAGACATAGAGAGAGAGAGAGAGAGAGAGCAAGAAAGCGAGAGAGAGGGGGTGGGAGAGAGACAGAGAACTAATAGTATGGGGAAATATGAAAAACGATGGGGGGGGGGGGGGGGGGGAGATGGAGAGACAAAGAGAGACAACAGTGTGTGTGTGTGTGTGTGTGTGTGTGTGTGTGTGTGTGAATGTTGAAAGCGTTGTTGAAGTCTGGTGCTCACAGAAAAGCGATACATCGAAAAAGAACGAGCGAGAGACGGAGAGAGAGAGAGAGAGAGAGATGGAGGTTTGGTGTGGAGGAAACAGAAAAGACAGAGAGAGACAGAGACACAGCAGCAGAGAGAGGCGGAGACAAGAGAGACAGAGAGGGGGGAAGGAGGAGAGCAGGCAGAGGAGCCGAACTGGGCTGGCACCTCTGGCCTTAATAACAGCATCCATCTTTATTAACTTCATGTTGAGTCGCCTAGCAGGGCGCAGCCTGGGGTATACAGGAGGGTGGAGGGCGAGGGGCCTTTACCGAGAAGGAAGACGGGGTGAGGGGGTGGAGGTGAGGGGAAGTGGGTGGTCGGTCGGGGAGGAGTGGGGGGGGGGGGGTTGGAGGGGGAAGGGGGGAGGGAGAGGGGGCGGGGGAGGCAACGCATTCTGCCATCGGATCTTTCTTTGCTAAAAGTTTTTGGGGGAAAATAAGGGGGTGTTTAGATCTCTTAACCCATCCACCATTCCCCTCCCCCTTCCTGCACTCTGTCTCTCTCCTCACTCCCCCTTCTCTCTCTCTCTCTCTCTCTCTCTCTCTCTCTCTCTCTCTCTCTCTCTCTCTCTCTCTCTCTCTCTGCCTGTCTCTCTCGCTCACATTGAATCCTCGCTTGGCTTCTGTTTCTCAACTCTGACCCCCATTGACCTTTCGCGGGTCATCCGGAGGCAGATGGTGAGGTGATGTGATGGGTGGCGCGGCGGGTTTTGGGGTGGGTGCTGCCGGGTAGGATGAGGAGGGTGGGGGTGGGGGGTGGAGGGGGAAGGTTGGGTGGACCCTCCTATTCGTCCTTCAGTGCGAGTGGGGGTGGAAGGTCAGTTTAAAGGGGTGGCGAGGAGGGTGGAGAGGGGATAGGTTTACGTGGAGTGGGTCGACCGGTAGCCTGACATCAATGAAAAGTGTGTAGGGTAAGGGTTAATGGGTTAATGAAGTGGTTTTCGTTCATTATTGGAAGACTTCCCGGTGGACGCTTGTGTGTGTGTGTGTGTGTGTGTGTGTGTGTGTGTGTGTGTGTGTGTGTGTGTGTGTGTGTGTGTGAACGTACATGTGTGTATGTGAGTGTGTGTGTGTGTGTGTGTGTGTGTGTGTGTGTGTGTGTGTGTGTGTGTGTGTGTGTGTGTGTGATGTCTATGAGTGTATGTGCACGCGCGTTTAAGTGTGTTGCAGCAAATTAAAGCGAGCAGAAAATGCTGGATGTACACCGATGATTGATGTGTGGAGATTTTGGTTGTTTCAGCTGCTGAAGAGGGTGGCAGGGTGGCTGGGTGGGAGGGGTGGGAGCGGGGTGGGAGCGGGGTGGGGAGGGGGGATGTTCGATTCTCTGTTTGCCTTTGCCTGCATATCTGTCAGCCTGACAGCCATCCTGCCTGCCAGTTTGTCTGCCAGTCAGTCTATCTGTCTCACTCTATCTTCTTCTGTCTCTTCTTCTTCTCACTTACCTCATCTGTCTCTGTGTGTGTATTCCTTAACAAATAGTAAAGTGGTAACTCTCTCCATTCACAAGGCACACAACTTCAAGTCAGTGCTGCTTACGCTACCGATTCAGCTAGCACACAGGTAAATAAAAGGTACATTGGAACAAACCCAGACACTTCCTCAAAAAAGGAAGCGCCGGGCCTGTCCTTATACCGATCATTAGACATGTGCACACAGCAGCAAAGACAGAAGAAATGTGCAAACACAAATTAGCTTTTATTCAAGACTGGCATAGCCTCTTTGATCCTGAACAAGCCACACAGAACGCATGGACAATACAGAACAAACACATGGTTGCCACGGTGGTTTTTCAATTGGAAATTAACAAATAATGAGGCCAGGAAGTGCGTGTAGTCCGTTGTGTCCGATTAAGACCATCAGGACAGCGGAGGAGGCAAATGCTGCCCCGACTATCTAGGGTTAGAATTTGATGATTTGATAATGGAGTGTCTCGCCCCAGGTACATCCCCACTCTCTCGGCCAATAGTGTTTTAGGCCAGTCGGTGTTGGAATGGTTCCCAAAGACCAACAAGTCCCCCAATGGTGCAGCACTAACAGTCATATTAATCTTGCCTCCTAATTTGAGAGTTATAGTCCATCACTAAAGACTAAGCTGTAAATGAATTTCCAAACCATTGATCACACAGTTCTCACTTTACTGTAAGCTTATGTCAATCTGTGATGTAAGCGATGATTGAGCTGTATATTATCATGCCCATATTCCCCTTTTCTCTCCATCATCACCAACATCTCTCTCTCTCTCTCTCTCTCTCTCTCTCTCTCTCTCTCTCTCTCTCTCTCTCCTTTGCTCGGATTTGTATCAAAATAAGAGAACAGCTGACAATTAGACAAAATTAGACAATTCATACCAACGCTTGAAAATTTTGTGACGAAAGCAATAATAAGTCTGGTATGAATTCGTGCTCCCTGAACAGTACAATCTAGCGCGAAGGCACCTGCCAAACAGACGAGGTAGACATCCCGTGTTTATTCAGATTGATTACTAGAGTGGTGGTCTGGACGCTAGTCATTCGGATGAGACGATAAACTGAGGTCCCGTGTGCAGCATGCACTTAGCGCACGTAAAAGAACCCACGACAACAAAAGTGTTGTTCCTGGTAATATTATGTAGAAAAATCCACTTCGATAGGAAGAACCAATAAAAACTGCACGCAGGAAAAAATACAAAAAAAAAAAAAAAGGGTGACGCTGTAGTGTAGATCTCCTTGGGGAGAACAGCCCGAAATTCACACAGAGAAAATCTGTTGTGATAAAAAGAGAAATACAAATACAAATGATCACCCTCACTCTGTCCGTGTTTGTTCTCTATGGTTTTATTTTGCGTTGTTTTGTTTTTTCCCGAATCGTATCGTGTGACCAGTAATTCAGTGTATATTTGGCCAGTGCATTGGGTTTATGTAGATCAGGTATCCGGCCATTCTCTTCAACAGATACCGATCAATCCGCGCGCTTTAGCACCTCCATTGGGCGCTAATCATTCGTTTCCTGTGTCATTCAATCGGATTTCAGGCACGCACACACACACGCTTTACGTGTATGACCGTTTTATGTAGTTAGCATATCATGTAGGCAGCCATACTCCTTTTCGGGGGTGTACATGCTGGGTATGTTCTTGTTTTCAAAACCCACCGAACGCTGACATGATGTTTAACTTGCGTATTTGATTTTCTGCGTGTGTATACACACGAAAGGGGTTCAGGCACAAGCAGGTCTGCACATACATTGACTTGCACCGTGTGTATGAAAGAATATTTTTTTCTTTTGAGTGACTTGTGATCTTGACCGCATCTTTTGTTGTCATGTGTTCTTTGCATGCGCTAGATTGTTGCCACTCACTCAATTTTGAATTTTCGTCTCATGTACTAAATGACAAAGCGGTTAAGTCATCGTTTTCATGAATTGAAGAACTACACCCACTATGCCACAACTCCAGCAGACTAACTTGATTCAGTGTAGTCTGGCTTTCCAATCCTAGACTCGGCCATCAGACTGTTCAGAAACAGGTCTGGCAACATTGAGCTTTCTTTATATCACCTTACAGAACGAACACCACCACCACAGTGAAAAGAGGACCATTTTAAAACGCATTGAGAAACCTAACGCAATCCACCCCACTCACCCACCCCCTAACCCCCCTCCACCATCCCTCCCATCTCCACTGACTGGAGCTGTCGGCGAAAATGGTTATTGGAGCGACGACAAAAACTTTCCCGTGCCTCCTAACCCACCCAATCGCCCCTAAATTCCTGCAAACAGCTCAAGACCCGGATATCACTATCAATTTGTTGAGGCGACTGCCGTTATTTGCATTTCCAAGTCTGCGATTAATAAACCGGGCGCTCTAAAAGGCGGCGAAGCGGGCAATAGCGGGAGGCTACCTCCTATCCAGCCCGGCGAAATTTCATCGGCGGTTCTTTTTGCACGGCTTCCCGTCTTCATTCAAACCCCGCCTTCCGATTCCCGCCCGGACCCGGTCGGGGTAAATTATGATTTATCGTCACCACACTTTGCCGGGAAGCTTCCCTCTTCTGTAGTCGGTGGCTGAGAGGGTTAAGCTCGCCCCGTCTGTGTTTGAGGGAATAGAGGCAAGACACTCTCCACTGTAATCAAACTTTGTGGTGATGGTGTTCTTACAGATTGATATGTCTGCTGTATTTACACTAAGTGTTCACCGAAAATCTGCAATGAGTACCCTGCATGCATGCATGGAAGTGAAAGACCTTTCTTTCTTTCTTTCTTATAATCTTCTTTCTCTCCTTCCTCCTTTGTTTCCTGGGAGGGGAAGGAGGCATTGAGTGCCGGCAGTGGAATGGATGGGTGGGCTTGGGGATGTTCGTAATGAGCCCAAACTAAGCATGAATTCAAGGATCGCAGGTGCCTTGAAATATAGTGTTGAAAAATGTCAATATCCTTATCATAACATTCTTTGCATTCTCTTTCTTAGGCGTCTTCGCGAGTGTGTATCACCTGTTTGTGGATTCAACTGGACATGTGCTCTTACAACGAAGATGTTTCTACCGGAAACGAGAAGTATCTTGTACATGGTCATAGCCTGAAAACATGACATCGGCAACAAAATGGATGATCAGTTCAGATGGACATAATTACGAAGCGATTGAAGGACAAGTTCTGTGGAAGCAGCAAACTAATGTCACCGGAGAAGTTTCTCAAATCCGAGTGGAAGAACAAGAGATGGGGCCAGACGTGATTGTACCGAGACACAACTTCTTCAAGAAAGTGAGACTCACCTGAGAAGATAAGATGCGACTGGAATGGTCGCCAGAGACCGCAAAAGAAGCTCCTAGGCTCACAGGAAGCAAATAATGATAGTAAACAGAATACGGAATAAAGAAACAAAGAAAAAAACAAACACAAAAGCAATAAAAGCTGAATACAGACATACAAACCTTTCAAAACATAACGCAAAACTATAATTGACGGGCGCTCAAACACACGCTCAAACACATCAAATATCAACTGCATTAAAACAGGATCCCATATGCAGTGAGGTATTTCTGGCATAGACTTCATTTTGGCAAACAGACGTTGGTTTATCCATTGCGCTCGGTAAAACGGACATACACGTAACAGCCCACACTCAGCTACGAATGAAGGTGGTAGTTGCAGCTCATGAACGCAGGAAGAAGAAAGAAATGACCATGATGATAGATAGCAACTGCAATAACAACTACAATAACTGCTATCACAACAACAACACGATGACGCAGAAGAAGAAATAGGAATGAAATCAAACCAAATTCCTCCTCGTCTTCCTTTATTTCTTTTTACATATTTTCCATTTTATCGTGACAAAATGAAAACGGAGGAGGAGGAGGAAAGAAAACAATGAGAGGAGGGAGAAGGAAGAAGAGAGTTGAATGAGGAGGAAGACAAACAGAAGACGAAGAAGAAGAGAAGAAGACTAAGAAGAAGAAGAAGAAGAAGATATCATAAAAGAAATAAAAGATGACATCGTTAGAGAAAAACAAAACCAGACACAAAACAAAACAAAAACAAGAAAACTTCTCGCGAGCTACAAGAATGATACACATCATAAAAAAAAAGGGTGGCCAACACGCGAAGGAATGGAAGATAGTGTTTGTATATTTCGGTAATCTCACTGCACCCTTCCCCTCTCTCTTTCTCCTTGTCTGTCTGTCTCTCTCTGTCTCTGTCTCTCTCTGTCTCTCTCTCTCTCTCAAGGAAAGATTGGAAGAATGGGCCATGCCTAAAATCTTAATCCTTGAATAAAAAACATTTTGAGTTCTGAATTGTGAGTTCTCTCTCTCTCTCTCTCTCTCTCTCTCTCTCTCTCTCTCTCTCTCTCTCTCTCTCTCTCTCTCTCTCTCAGAACGGCTGCTTGACTAGATTTCCACTTTCTTTAAACTTAAAGAGCCAAACGTATGCTGGAATCAACTTAAGGCATCAACGCAAATATGAACAACAACAACAACGACAACAGTCATTGCTGTCATAAAATCACTACTACTACACCACTGCTACTGGTTACTGCTGCTTTTCATCCCCTGCCTCTCCTTATACTACTACTACTACTACTACTACTACTACTATCCCTCCTCCACTCGGTTCTTTAAAATGGATAGGTTTGACATCAACACTTCGTCAGATGTTGTCACCGATAATCATCATCACCATGACTTTCATCACCACCATCACCACCACTACCACTACCACTACCACTACCACCACAACCATCGTCGTCATTATCATTACCGTTATCCACCTTCATCACCATCACCACCACCGCCACCACTAGTCATTGTCATCATGATCATTACCATCATTCACCTTCATCATCATCATCATCATCATCATCATCACCATTACCACCACCACCAACACCACTAGTCACCGTCATCATGATCATTACCATCATCACCTTCATCACCATCAACCACCACCACCACCACCACCATTAGTCATCGTCATCATTATCATTACTATCATCGTTCTCTTTCTCATTTATTCATCCGGTGTCAATAGCTGGCCGAAGTAATTTACAGGCCATGTGTGTGAGTGAGGGAGAAAATGATTCAGTGATTCACAGAGAGACAGAGGGGGAGAGAAAGCGAGGGAGGAAGGGCGGGATCGAAGAGGGACAAAAGGAGAGAGAGAGAGAAAGAAAGAAAGGGAGAGAGAGACAGAGACGGTGACAGACGCGAAAGAGACACAGACAGAGACACAGAGACAGATAGACAGAGAGAGACAGACAGACATACAGACTGACAGAGAGACAGAGACAAAGACAAAGACAAATGCTGAGACAGAGACAGAGAGAGATCCGCCCTGTCCCACCTCTCCGACACGCACACGCGCGCACACATACACACTCCTCCCCGCCCCCCGCCCCCCCTCCCCCCCAACCCAAACACACACATACACACCGATACACGACAACACACAATGGACAAGCTGTAATCAAACCTGCTCCATATTCAACAACAGGGCTGCTCTTTTTTCTGTCTGTCTCTCTCTTTCTTTCTTCTCCTCTCACTGTCTCTCTCTCTCTCTCTCTCTCTTCCTCTTTTTCTCTGTCTCTCTCTATCTCTCTGCCTCTTTCTCTCTTTTTTTATTTTTTTTTATTTTTTACTTTTTTATTTGCGCATGCCCTCCCCATTTTTCACTCGCCCTTCCCGATTGAAATGTTGCCAAACACACACACACACACACACACACACACACACAGAGAGAGAGAGAGAGAGAGAGAGAGAGAGAGAGAGAAACGAATTGAACAAAACCCACATCACGCTCATGCAATCACCCCCGCCCTCCAACTACCACCCACTGTCCCTCTCACTCCCACACCAACCCCTCCACAACCCACAGCAAGTAGTAGGGGAGGAGGGAGGGAGAGAGAGAGAGAGAGAGAGAGAGAGAGAGAGAGAGAGAAGGAAAAAAGGACAAGAAAAAGCAGCCTTTGGCAGCGGAGAAAAGGAACGGGGGGGCTAGGAAATGAAACATCCCCCCTAACTCCCCTGAAGTTGCCGAACCAATCAGGCAGCGGGACCCAGATAGGCAGCCCTCGCCGCTTGTCAATGTCGCTATTTACCAGTAAATAATCGCAGCCAATTTATCCAATTAAGGGCCAAAAAAAAAGGGGGGGGGGATTGGGGTTGAGGCGGGAGGGTGAGTGGTGGTTAGATGCTCCCAACCCACCCCTCCTACGCCCCTCCCCACTTCCCCCACCCACCCTCCTCCTCCTCCCTCCCTCCCTCCCTCCCTCCCTCCCCTTTCTCTTTCCATGATGCGCGCCAGAAAAGGTGATTGGTTATTGGGGCATTATGAGGCCGCGGTAAATTAGAAATTTGCGTGTGTCTAATAGCCCTGCATCGCTGTTGGCGTCAATCAAGCCTCGCTAGTGGGGGGGGGGGGGGAGAATTAAAGTGAAAAAATCGCCCCGCGTCAAGCCACCGCTCGGAGGTCTTGTGTTGTAGAAAATGATGCGTTTGAGGAGGGGATGGGTGGGTAGGGAGGGGAAATGGCAAACCGATAATGCCAGCTTCTCGAGCGTGCGCGCGCGGCAGAAGCCTAGCATTACGCCTTCTTATCGAAGCCGAGCGTGTAAATATCAATTTATTGGTCAAACGAAGGGAGATAAACTGGGCGGAAGTTGGCAGAAAGCAAAGCGGGGACGGAGAAGAAGAGGAAGAGGAGGAAGGAAGAGGAAGAGGCTGAGGACCAGGAAAAGGTGGAGCAGGGGTGTGGGTGGTTGAAGAAGGAGTGGGGTTGGGGGGGGGGTAGGGAGTGGTTAGGGGGCGGGAGTGGGGGGGTTATTTTCTGGAAGCGTCGTCCATAGAACAAGAGTGTCTGCCTGCCCACCGGATCCACACACACACACACACACACACACACACACACACACACACATCCTCCTCTTCTTCCTCCTCCTCTGGTTCCAACAACACGCGAGAAAAGAGAGGGGACTAGGGAAGAGAGAGATAAGAAACCTCGAGTTTTCGCTCGCTGGCCCACACACAACCCTCAGGCTGTTGATGAGCAGGGACCCCGTTATCTCCAGCCCCCTTTTCGGGCCCTTCCTTCCACGCCAAGACGTCCTCATGCTTCCCTTCTCCTTCTTCTTCATCGTCTCCTCCTCCTCCTCCCTCCTCCTCCTTCTCTCCTCCTCCTTCTCCTTCTTCTCCTTCCAAAAGCCTCGCTCACTCGCTGGCTCGCTCCTCCCAGGGGCAAGGGGAGCAAATCAAACTGCGGATATTAATACAGAATTTCTCGCTGACCCGATAAGATTTTCCCCCGCGATAAAGATTGAGAGTGAATAATTTCCCTTCGCAAACCCCCAACCCCAAACCAACCCCAACCAACGGCCCCCCTTTTTTTTCTTTTTCTTTCTTTTTAACTTTTTTTTTAAAGCTGCTAGCAGCGATGGTGGACTCTTGAGAGGAAGAGGAGCAGGGAGGGAGAGGAAGGGGAAGTAGGGGAGGACTGAAGGAGGGATAGAGGAAGAAGAAGAAGGGGTGGCGGAGGTGGAGGTAGAGGTGGAGGGGGGTGGGAGGGGGGGGGAAGGGAGCGAACAAGCAAGCAACTCGGGGCGGAGATTATTCAAACAGCGGTGCGAAGTTGCCGAAGCAAGCCGACGACAGATAAGGGGCCAAGTGGTGATAAAAGACTGAACTGTCTGGAGAGCTGCGCAGGAAATTATTTTCTTTATCGTGTAAATGGTGTCAATTTTCACATTTTCTTCCTCGCTGCCTTCTTGAGGGCAGAGTTCTCTCTCTCTCTCTCTTTCTCTTCTCGACTTCCAGACCCCTTCCTCTCTCAGTCTCTTCCCCTTCTCTCGCTCCTCTCTCTCTCTGTCTCTCTTTCTTTCTGGCTTCCTGTGTCTTGTCTCTCTCGCGAGAATGGATGAATGTTGGCGAGATTTGCATCATGGCCGACGTGGATGATGTACACGATCGCTCCCATGGCATGTCCGCCCGCACCCCCTTCCCGTCCCTCACACACACACACACACACACACACACACACACACACACCTCCTCACCCACCTCTTTGTCGTTTTTTAAATTGTCTTTTTTCTCCTGTCTCTCTTTCGCTTTCCCCCTTCGGTATTAACCTCATTCATTGAGCCAGCAATGATTGGAACTCTCACACATCCGACAGCGCAGGACAGGCAGATATGTTGTACTGGTTGATGGAACTGAAGCTACACCCATCGGTGACTGGCTGAGTTTTCTGACGTTTCCTTTCCCCCTCCAGTTCCTTAATTAAAGGAAAAGCAGGACATCAGGAACCGGATCTATTGTGGACTCTGTGTGTGTGTGTGTGTGTGTGTGTGTGTGTGTGTGTGTGTGTGTGTGTGTGTGTGTATGTGCGTGTGTGTGTATGTGCGTGTGCGTGTGTGTGTGTGTGTGTGTGTGTGTGTGTGTGTGTGTGTGTGTGTGTGTGTGTGCCTCTGTGTGTGCTTGTGTTATATATATATATATATATATATATACTTATTTATTTATTTATCTATATTTATGTACATATATATATATATATATATATATATATATATATATGTGTGTGTACACTTGTGTGTGTGTGTGTGTGTGTGTGTGTGTGTGTGTGTGTGTGTGTGTGTGTGTGCAACATTATGTGCCCATTACCAGTGATAAGCACGGTAATAAGCAAGCATACAATGTCACGCATTTTGGGTAGTCGGCACACAGTGAACTAGAGATAACAACTTCAGCTGACAGACTATTGTGTCGTGTTTCCTTGGATATGTTTGTGCAATTTTCGTTATGTGAAATCAGATGCTTTGTGTTCAGATAATACTCTAAACATTATTTCATTCACATAATTACAAGTCCGTCATGTTGTCTTAACATTGTCACATACATTGTCGTCATGTATTGTTTGCTTTTTGACCATTTTGTTTTATCCATGTGCCCACATAGGGATTTTTTAGAATAAATCTTGAATCTTGAATCTTGCCATGCCAAGATCAGCAAGACATCTTAAATCAGTATTTATCACCCATTTTATCACCTTCCACCACGAGAGGTGTTGGAAATCACTTTTGATGACAAAGGAAATCTTCCACATATCATTTTCCATGTGGAGAAGGTGTCATCTTCGATATTCTGTAGATCTAGAATTGTTTGTCCGATTTTAGATGCGGTTTGGGGTGTTTTAGAAAGGAAATTCAATATTGTCTGAATCGGTGGTAAAAAAAAAAAAAAGGAAAGCAGTGGTGACATCATAATCATTTCGTGGTGGAGGGTCACATTATACTGAGAGACCCAAAAAAACAAGAGGGGCAAGGCCTTCAAGACTCACTTTTGATAAATTAAGTCGCCTAGCATTAATTACAGAGTAATTTCCCTTTCTTACTATCTGCACCAAAACGTTTGCAAAATGAATAAAAATTCCATGTTTAGCAAAAGAAGTTCCTGTTTGAACAAAAAATGATAATAGTGACTCCTCTTGTTGTGTCAGAATAAGAGGTCAAAGTGCCAAGTTTAGAGAATACAAAAAATATAAATATAACAGTAAATGCAGTTTGCATATAATTAGGCTTCTTTTTTATTTTATTTTTTTTGTGCCCATCCCACAGGTGCAATATTGTTTTAAACAAGATGACTGGAAAGAACTGAATTTTTCCTATTTTTATGCCTTGTTTACACAAGTGAGTCAAAAAGTACTCCGTATTTTTTTTCTTTTTTCTTTTTATGTACGTTAAGTGAAGGCGACGCAATTTGTCTTATTGGTATCATGTCATGGTTTGTTTGGGGGTTTCTTGTTTGTTTTTGTTTTTTCTGTTGCTGTTTTTTCTTGTTGTTTTTCTTGGGGGGGGTTTTTTCTTAATGGATTCTATTTTTGAACTATGAAAATATAAACACACACACACACACACACACACACACACACACACACACACACACACACACACACACACACACACACACAGCTTTTCCCATTAAAATTTAAACAAGCTAATGTTATACCTCTGTACAAAGCAGGCGACCGCGATAATCCCTCTAATTATAGGCCTATTTCTATACTGTCTGTTTTGTTCAAACCACTTGAAAGACATGTACAATCTCACCATAATTCCTATCTTAAGAAATATGATTTGATACACGAAAACCAATCAGGTTTTCGGGAAAATCACTCCTGTCACACAGCTCTCATACAAATTATTGAAAGATGCCTTTCAAATATGAACAATAACGTGTTTACAGGTATTCTTTTTGTTGACTTCGCCAAGGCTTTTGACATAATTAACCACTCTCTTCTTGTCAGAAAACTCACACATTACAATTTGTCAAATGATGCTTTAGTTGTGTGTTTTTTTCCTTTCTCAGTGATCGTCATCAGCTGGTTGAAATCTGTTCTAGCAGGTCTGATTTAGTGCCTGTAAAATTTGGTGTACCACAAGGATCAGTGCTTGGACCGCTTTTATTTTCCATATATAAAAATGACTTGCCATTACATATACAATGCACATGTGAAATGTTCGCGGACGACACCTCACTTCAGTCAGATAATGATGATCCAACTGCACTTGTAAATGATCTTCAGAACAATAAAGATAGTTTGGTCAAATGGACTGAGCTGAATCACATGTCTCTAAATACAGGCAAAACTAAATGTATGTATGTGACAACACTGACAGAAGCGACAAAAAATGCGTACCTACTTTACACTTTTATACATCCACGGGAAAACAATTGAAGAAATTACATCACAAAGTATTAGGGGTCATAATAAACAATGACCTGTCATGATCTG
The DNA here is from genome assembly GCF_041734735.1 of Babylonia areolata. Taxonomy (NCBI): domain Eukaryota; kingdom Metazoa; phylum Mollusca; class Gastropoda; order Neogastropoda; family Buccinidae; genus Babylonia; species Babylonia areolata. Next base: position 22,691,357 of record NC_134894.1, on the reverse strand, counting down.
ATCATATTGCTGATCTAGGAAAAAGAATTTACAAAAGAATATACCAACCCAGCAAGGTTAAACATTTTCTCACTCTTCATTCTAGGAAACTATTTTTTCACGCACACATTCTATCTCTCATAAATTATGCATCCACGTTGTGGGATAATGCCAGCGAAACTAACCTCAAACACATCAGTCGCTTGCACCAAAAGAGCTCTAAAACTGACTAAGCTAAAATATAATACTGTGACAGATACTGACTAAACATTTAGACATTCTTCCGCTCAAAAGTCGACTAATACTTAACAAATGTATGTGTATACACAGTATAGCGAATGGAACGGCACCAAAGAAAATAATCCAGAATCCAGAATTTTATTACGAATGAAAATAGACACACTCACAAACTATCTTTTCCACGACCCCGAAACAATCTATGCAAATCTAGTTTAACACATTCTGGGGGAACGACATGGAATGGTTTACCTCCCTCCTTAAAGTCATGTCGTCTATAGCAACCATTCAACAAAGCACTTAAGAAATATTTGATGGAAAAAAAAATTATCCCTTCATGCTTTGATACGATTATCCTTGTATCTGCTGTCTATATATCCTCTGTCTGTCTAACCTTAAACTCTCTCTGTCCTTCTGACTCTCTGTCTCTCTTTTCCATCTCTCGACTGTTACCTTTATCCGGCTGTCTGTTCTTCTCTCTCTCTCTCTCTCTCTCTCTCTGTATGTGTATATATATATATATATATATATATATATTTCTCTCTCGTTCTTTCTCTCGCTCTTTTCTTCCTTAATTAAGTTAATGATGTAAGAATGTCGCACTGCATGTCGTAATGGTGTCAGTATCATATGTATATTTATTGCTATTTACCCTCGTATTATTTCGATTGGTGTTTTCGATAGAACTTTTGTGTGTTTCTTGTAATTGTTTATTTATATATTACCCATTCCCGACCCCTACTTCCTCATTTTCTCTCTCTTTTTTTTTCTTCTCCTTTTTTTCTGAGGGCAGGATGTAAAAAAGCTGTATAAGCTTATTCTTTTACCCTCAATAAAGATCATTTTGACTTGACTTGACTTGAGATATATATATATATATCTCTGTGTGTGTGTGTGTGTGTGTGTTCTTTCTTTCTTTCTTTCTTTCTGTGTTTATTCATATGGGAATAGTATCACAACGCTGTTTCGTAGTGAAGATAAAAAGTACATAAAAGCGACATTCAGTCACTAAACTGATTTTGCTACTCCGATTGAAAAAAAAAATTTTTTTGTAATGAAATTATACATTCTATCATCATTATTATATTTATTCATGTACCTTTTCTTTCTTTTTCTATTTTGTTCTATAACTAATAACGCCCAAACAGCTGCTGGAAACTAGTTATGCACAAAGCACGTGTAACAACAAAAGTCAGTTTCAGACAGGTGATACGATCTTGTCAACAACACAAGCCACAAAATCTGCATGTGAATACAAGGGGGGGCTGTATGGTCATTTTCGCGTCCACGTGTCAAAGAGATCAGGTTGAACTTTCCTCGGGAAGGGCTGGGGGAAGTTTATGACAGATTCCACTCCACCTGTCTGGAGTCGAGTTTCTGAACCCGTGCGGACACTGAATATTATCTGATGAACACTTCATGATGAAAGGCTAAACAGGTTATATGATATGGTCAATCCTAGCACACGGGACTGCATGTTAATAGGTGTGTGTGTGTGTGTCGGGTGGGGAGGTGGCGTGGGGGTGAGGCGGGGTGAGGTGGGGTGGGGGGTAACCCCGTGGTCAATTTCACGTTCACATGTCAAATTGGTCAGGGTTCAACTTGAGGGGAAAGTTTATGAAAGATCACACGCGAGCGCACGCCCCCCCCCCCCCTGCACCCCCTCCCCCCCCCGACCCCACCCCACCCCCCCGGCAACCCCCCACCCCCCCTCCAACACACACACACATGTATGGAATCAGGTTTCTGTACTCTGACATTAAACAACACCTGATGAACGCTTGATCATAAAAATGGAACAGAGAATTTATCCAATAAGACTCCATGATAGGTTAATTGATGACAAATACAGCGTCAAACGATGACCGCAGATGCAGAATGAAACGAAGAAGGGGAAAAAAATACACACAAAAAAACAACACAACAACTAACAACTATACTCGTCAAATTAAATATGCGGACATCAGAACAAGGACAAAGCTGGAGGCTGTATTAATGTATTCAGAAGGAACAGCGTCAGTTTCAGTGTCAATGAGGTGTCAAAGCGTGCGGTCTGAGCCATAAAATTATACGCTGCACAACATCTGATTTGACAATAACAAAAAAAAAAAAAAAATGCAAAGGGCGTGTGTGTGTGTGTGTGTGTGTGTGTGTGTGTGTGTGTGTGTGTGCTGCGGGGGAAGGGGGGGAGGCGCGGAGATTTGGGGTGGGGGTGGGGGTGCGAGCAGATCTTGATGGTCTACCCTTGGTTTGAGTAAAACATTAACATGGAATGAAATGAAATGATTCAGCAAATCAGCAACAACCAAAGATAGATTGCCAGAATGAATCAAAATAATTATATATAGTTGTATCGTAGTATGTGGGCTTCAGTACAAGGACAAAATCCAGAAGCTAGATGGATATATAGAGAATGAGCAGACACTAAGGAAATACAATATTTCCTGCATCATAAGTGAGAAAGATGACAAAAAAGGGAGGAAGCTATTGTTTCCATTATATCAAGTACCAGGGTTACTGCTTCATGTCAAAAGTACTGTAAACTATATTTCAGTTATGCCCATCACTCCCCCCGGATCATAGGCCGCTCACAACAGTCCGCCAGAGTCCTCTGTCCTGGGCTGCCCTTTCTAATTGTCTCCAGGTGTGCCCCATCTTCTTGGTGTCTGCCTCGAGGTCACGTCGCCAGGTGTTTCTTGGCCTTACTCTCTTCCGTTTCAAATATTTCTGTGAAGTTTTCGAATCTGTACGTTAATACGAGTTTCTTTACAGTTTTAGACTCAGTACCTTAATTGTTAATTTGTCTTGTTTTTCTTCATGAGGAATACATTTTTTTTCTGTGTGCAGCGATTAAAGAATGTGTTTTAGTGATTGTGTTGCACGGTTTAAATTGATTAAATTGATGTTTATCATCTTTAACTCACTGTATTTTCTAAGTGTTCGTTATTCCCGCATACACTTGACTTACATAGCCAAAGACTAGGTTTGCTTAGCGGGTTGTTGTTGTTGTTTTCTTCCATTAATCTCTCTCTCTCTCTCTCTCTCTCTCTCTCTCTCTCCATATATATATATATATATATATATATATATATATGTATATTTAACTGTGTGTGTGTGTGTGTGTGTGTGTGTGTGTGCGCGCGCGTGTGCGTGTGTGTAAATCACACACATACATTATTTTATGTAAAATATACATCATACATACATACATACATGCATACATATATACATACATACAGACAGACAGATGGATAGATAGATAGATAGATAGATAGATAGAGAGAGAGAGAGAGAGAGAGAGAGAGAGAGAGAGGGAGATAGATAGATAGATAGATAGATAGATAGATAGATAGATAGATAGATAGATAGATAGATAGATAGATATAGATGGACGGATGGATGTAATTCAGAAATAAGTAGCACAACAGACTTTGCAGAAGATGTACTTCTTTTGTCGTTTTCAATTGGTTATTCAAATACTCAAACGCAGAGAAAACATAACCAATAAAAATATTGAAGCCTTAGTGTAGGTCTGGTAAGACGATGCAAGTAAATAACGCTCTCTCTCTCTCTCTCTCTCTCTCTCTCTCTCTCTCACACACACACACACACACACACACACACACACACACCACAGGGATCACACACAGCACCACAGAAACACCATGGGCCGTCGTCATGTTGACTCTCATCAGAGACTCATGAAATTTAATGCACGGGGCGGAATTTCACGCTCGGCTGGCGAAGAAAAGCCCTCAACAAGATGGTAATAGCGCCTTTATTGGACGGCTTAGCTTCTTATTTCGCACAGACGTGAAGATGGCAAGAGTCCTCCGCGGTCGCCAGACTTTTTTTTCTCCCCTTGCCAACACGCATGCCTCCACATCTCTCTACCTGCCTTTGATCTCAAACGGTGTTCTTTAGGTCCCAGCAATATGATTCCCTCCCGTCCCCCCTCTCAGTGTCCAACTAAAAAAATTATATATATACATATATAAAAGAAAGGGGGGGGGGAAAAGAAAGAAACACCCCCTAACCCCCACCCCACCCCCGAAAAAAAGATCTTTCTCTATCCACGAATATCATCAGTGTCTCGCCAAGTCCTCTCTTCGTCGGGTCTGGCCGTTTCTCTCTGTCTCTGTCTCTGTCTCTCTCTCTCTCTCTCTCTCTCTCTCTCTCTCTCTCTCTCTCTCTCTCTCTCTCTCTCCTTGTGTCCCTCTTCTCCCTCCCTGGCAACATTGGCTTTGAATACAGTGAGGGTTTATCGACAAAAGCAAGACGACAGTTTCCCTTTGAAAGCAGGAGACGAAGAGCTGGCTGGGAGGAAATTGAATACTGTTGAGTGGAAGGGGCGATAGGCGTCCGCACTGGCGTGTCATTGGGCGTAGGGGCCACTCCAAGATGGCAAAGTCAGATAGAAGGTAATAGAAGCTAATGAGCTGCCTCTGCTGAATTGCCCTTCTGGTCCTCCCCCTTCCCTTGCCTTGCCTTGCCTGGCCTTGCCTTGCAACTGCTGGGTGGAATCGAGATTGGTGATGGGGTGGTGGTGGTGGTGGTGGTGGACTGTGTAGTGGTGTGTGGTGTGTGTCGGTCTCGCTTCGTTGCCCCCCCCCACCCCACCCCCACCCCCGCCCCTTCCCTCTCCTCCCCAACACACACACTCCGTCATCACCCCCCCCCCCTTTCTCTCTCTCTCTCTCCGTTAGCTCCATTGGCTGGGTGATCTTTTTCTTGGTCCCTGGGTCAGCGAGCTGTGACTGTAGGGCTGGGAGCCGGTTGCTGAATTGGAGTGGATATCATGATGATGTGTTTGGACAGTCTTTTTTGTTGGGTGGTGTGTGTGTGTGAGAGAGAAAGAGAGGTGGGGGGGGGGGCAGTCGTGGGACTGGCAAACATCAACTGTATAATGAGAATAATAATAACAATAATAATAATAATAATAATAATGACATAATATAAATGTATATACGTTGTTATTCCGGACAGTCCGTGGTAAAGTTCAGTACGTTGCATTTGATTACTTACTTACTTTCCTGTGCCGTCTTTTCGCAGATTACAAAGAAGACAAAGAAACAAAAAAACACGAAAAAACTGGCCGTGATGGTGCCTCACTGATCGTCCCGGCTTCCACGGAGGCTGGCCATATCCAGAACTGTACAGGAGCAGGATCGTATCAAGAATGATATCCAGAACAGGTTCCTGTCAGTCCAGAACAGAGTCCTATCAGTCCAGAACAGAGTCCTATCAGTCCAGAACAGAGTCCTGTCAGTCCAGAACAGAGTCCTGTCAGTCCAGAACAGAGTCCTGTCAGTCCAGGGCAAAGTCGTGACCAGATTCAAGTCAAAAGCAAAGCCATATCCAGAGCAGAATCAAGTCCAGATTCAAGTCCAGAGCCCCGCCATATCCATGACCATAATTCATATGCAGAACAAAGCTGTACCTCGAATCATACACAAAACAGAGCCGAGTTCGGAATGATACCCAGAGCAGAGCCCAATTTCAGAATGATTTCAGACCATAGCCATCATCCCAAATTCTATTCAGAGAAGACCAAAATTAATATCTATAGTGATATTCAGACCATAGCCATATCCAAAATGATAATCAAACCATGGTCGATATTCGGAATATCCAGAGCACACCCTATATCCTTAATGATATCCAGACGATAGCCAATATTCAGTGTAGTATTCAGACCATAGCCAATATCCAGAAGGATATCCAGACCACAACCAATACCCAGGATGATATTAAGACCATAACCAATATTCAGAAGGATGTTCAAAGAATAGCCAATATTTAGAAGGATAACCAGGATACAGACAACATCTTGAAGGATGTGCAAAGTAGAGCCACGTCCAGGATCAATTCCAGCGCAGAGGCATAGTTAACTATTCAAAATCATTGTTGTAACCTCGTTGGTGCCAGTAACCACAAGCGAGGGAAGCAACAGTCAAGTCTTCATTAAGGAATCAAATAAAAGAAATATAGAAAAGCCATTCACATGAGCTGTATTGTTGTCGTTGTGGTTGTTGCAGTTGTTTTGCTTTTTTTTACGAGGTTGGGGATGGATGGGGTTGCGTTGGGATCGTTTTTTTCCCCGTCATCAACGTCCTCATGAAGATGATAAGATGATGGTAATTGGTATCATGGTACCACTGAGGTTTAAAAAAAATATATAATGAGGTATAACTGAAACATAGTCCTGCATGATTGTAATTAATCTTGTACTGTTTGTACTGACATTGACTGGTACATATCAAAGTTCATGGAGTGGGTATCAAGGAAGGGGGAGGTGTGAGAGGGGAGGGGGTGAGGAGGGCGCGAGTGAGAGAACAGCACTGTGGTGACACGTTCTCCCTCCTCCCACTTCCAGAACTCCCACCCCCTTCTCCCCCTTGTGAGAACAGACTCTTACTTTCACACGGAAAATCGTTTAGTGAAACAAAAAAAGGAATAAATAAAACTCGAAAAAAGTTATAATAAAATGCTACCACAAAGGCTTCAGTTCAGTTCCTGTTTTACATATCATCGGCCCATATCATCCACGGAACATTTCTAACCGGAGATGATGGTGTGTGCACGTTTCAGATTGCCAACCGGCAAGTTGTTTGCGTAGTTTTGCATACTTGTTTTCCCGCGCGTCGGAGTTATCGATTTGCTGGGGCAGTCCATTAGACGAATCACCAGCTGTGGCGATACCAATTACCTTTTTCGGAGATCGATAGACTAGATAGCCAGGCGCGAAATCGTCGGAGTCTAAGTTCTTGTCCGCAGTCTTTCTTCTCGGTTTTCTTTTTCTATTGAACGCTGGCTAAGCACTGTTTTTCCAGTGACTGGGAAAGGACAAAAGCGGGGAAGGGCGGCAATCAGACATTAAAAACGTGCAAAAGAGTACCCTCCTTTTTTTTCTACTCCGGTGCTTCTTGCAGCGAGGTGTGATACGGCCTAACTCTTCGTCTGCCCCTGTTGGGAGATCGCCGCTTAATGGTGCGCGTGATCCTGTGATGTCACGGTCTGTGCAGACAACAAGCAGATCCGGGTGAAGGTATGAGACTTTCTTGTTTTGCAAACGCCCCCTCCCCCTTGTCCTACAGTTTGCCCCCGGAGTTTTTATTTTATTTTATTTTTCGTTTGTTTCTTGACGGAGTTGTGTGTGCAGGGGGAGGAGGTGGGAATATGTGGTTTGTACTAATTGTAATATATATCGATGTATTGCGTTGTATTTGCCTTTCATTTCTTTTTCTTGTCACAAGTCTTCTCGTCAAGAATTTTGGAACTGCTCTCCCAGGACCTTGCAGTGTCATTTCCTCTCGCCACCACCCCCCTCCCCCATACCCCCACCTCATACCCCCACCCCCCTCCCGCCTTTTCCTTTACATGTCAGTGTGCTTGTGTTTAACTGCAGTCAACTCTAAGACGTTTGTCTCAGTGCATATGGTGAATACTATCACGTGAAACATCAAATTAAGTGATTGCTTATAGTCCATCCGACATGGACAGTGGAGGAAATTTCTGGCACAGATTTTCTAGAAGGTGGGGACTTTTTTTTTTAGTAGATGCGGTGTAGCTTATATTAACACCTCCTTGAAAACTAAAATTGTGGAGACACTGTCATTCAGATCATCTTCCCCCATTAAAAATAACTTTATCAAACACACACAATGGTGCAACATCAAACCATATTTAATCTGTTTCTGTTTTACGTAATGAATAATGCATGGTGAATATAGCTGTACGACCAGAAGCGCCTGTATATATTTATGTGAAATGCAGGCATATTGCTGAGTTTTGTGAAGGTGTCAATGTTTCCCCGCCTGGGAGATAGGCCACAAACAAGTGTTCTCCAGCCATCCCAGTCCTGTGCCAGTCGCTCCAGCTGTCCCCACGGTGCGGTCAACACGGTGTCACGTTCCACGCTCCAGTGGTGATGGTGGTCCTGGTGGGGATGACGGCTGTCGGCCTGACAGCTTCCACACTCTGGCTTCAACCACCCGGCGGAGTGATGGCCTAGAGGTAACGCGTCCGCCTAGGAAGCGAGAGAATCTGAGCGCGCTGGTTCGAACCACGGCTCAGCCGCCGATATTTTCTCCCCCTCCACTAGCCATTGAGTGGTGGTCTGGACGCTAGTCATTCGGATGAGACGATGAACCGAGGTCCCGTGTGCAGCATGCACTTAGCGCACGTAAAAGAACCCACGGCAACAAAAGGGTTGTTCCTGGCAAAATTCTGTAGAAAAAATCCACGTCGATAGGAAAAACAAATAAAACTGCACGCAGGAAAAAAAAAAAAAAAAAGGGTGGCGCTATAGTATAGCGACGCGCTCTCTCTGGGGAGAGCAGCCCGAATTTCACACAGAGAAATCTGTTAAGATAAAAAGAAATACAAAAATACAACAAAAATACAAAATACAACCTCCAGCTGGACATCCACCTTCCCCCGTGCCGAAATGTTTGTAGATGTTCCTGCTGGCACTAGGCCTGTTGCTGTCACGTTGAGCTTGTATCACAGGTTGAAAGATGTTGAGCCAACAGCAAAGTGAAAGCTGTACGATCAATGGTTTCCCCATTGCAATAGGAAGTCATTTACAGCTTCGTCTTTTCTGAAGGGCTATGACTCTCAAACTAGGAGGCAGGATTGCACTGGCTCTAACTAGTTGGCCTTTAGGAACCATCTCATTGCCGACTGTCCTAAAAACCCTCTTGGCCGAAAGAGTGGGGATGTAATTTGGGCAAGAAACTCTCCACTATAATCAAATTCTAGCCCAGATAGTCAGGACAGCAGATTCCTCTTCTATTGCTCTGATGGTCATAGTAGGACACGACTGACTATCATACATACATACATACATGGTTTATTTCAACAGAGAGGGGTCGCTAACCCCTCGTCTAACCCTCCTCCTTTTGCCTACAGGACTGGCATAGGCGGAGTTTACGTTATCAACCATATCAAAAAGATCTCAGGGCAAAAGCTCCAATTTTCTTATTGTCCTGCAAGAGGCAGACTAATAGAATCGAGGTAATAAAAGTCGATTTACATGAGATAAGAAAAGCGACGTATCGAGCCACAGGCTAATCTTCAGGGGAAAAAAGTTTCCATTGAATGTCACAGGAAACGAATGACGAGCGCCCAAATGGCAGCCGTCAGTCGGCTCTTCCCAGGTAGGCAGCCTGTTGTGCAAATGACTCCGTGATTGTAAAGCGCTTAGAGCCTGGTCTCGGACCGAGGATAGGCACTATATAAGTATCCATATCATCATCATCATCATCATCATGTCCAATTCATGGTATTTACATTGTGACATTGTTTATTCATTTATAGTCTGTTCACCTAAGATGATGATATTAGACTGACATTGTGAAATTCTCAAATAAAATGCTGTTTAAACATAGTGACTCCCACGTTCCATCCATAACCCTACCACCTGCAACACCAAACCTCATGTGGATAACAGCGTACTTGGGTCAAAATTTACCCGCTAGAAAACCCATCTGGTCAAACCCTCAACTGCAGAAAGCCAAGACACACACACACACACACACACACACACACACACACACACACACACACACACACACACGCACACACACACGCGCGCGCGCACGCACGCACGCACGCGCGCACACACATACACACACACACACACACACACACACACACAGACCACACAGAAAACCCCTACATTCTACCTGCCAAAAAAAAAAAAAAAAAAAAAAAGTCAGATTTCTCCAGGAAGGCAAAGAATTGACAGAGGAGGAACTATTCCACCGATTGACACCGATGTCCTCCCTTTGTTAATGGCGCGATGGCTGATGAACGAAAAGGAAGCACGCGGTGCGAAGACAGACATTGACAGAGAAATGGAGAAGAGGAGCAGGTAGGGAAAAGGGGATAGGATGGAGGGGTGGGTGGGTGGGTGGGTGGGTGGTTGAGAGAGAAAGAAGGTAGTTGGTGGGGGTATTGGGGGGGGGGGGCCGTGCGGCGGGGTGGCGGAGGAGGGGTGGACAAATGGGGGCAAGGACTCATCAGAGAACAAAAGCGTGAAACGGCGGCGTCAGATTCTTATCGGCGACTGTTGGCCGTCTCCTCTCAACCTGTGTATTTACACTCCACACCCCAGTGGGTTTTTCTCTCTTTTTTTTTTCTTTCCTTCAATTTTTTTTCTTCCTCTGTGTGTGTGTGTGTGTGTGTGTGTGTGTGTGTGTGTGTGTGTGTGCATTCGTGTGTGCATGGTGTGTGTGTGTGTGTGTGTGTGTGTGTGTGTGTGTGTGTGTGTGTGTGTGTGTGTCTCACTAATTGCCCCCAGAGTGCTGTTGACTCGTTGTGTTTAGGGCTGCCACACACAAACATTCGCGACATACGATCGCGTTAAAACTGAGGGAAGCTCCACGAACGAGTCAGCAGCAAAAGAAGAAGAAGAAGTGAAAAATAAGACAGAACAAATATGTCAAAACAAGAGGAAGAAGAAGAAGGGGGAGAAGGTGGAGAGAAGAAGAAGAAGAAGACGAACTGCAACAAAAGAGTGTTATTCACTTTCACCGAAACAAACGTTTCTGTTTACGGTGCTGCTTATATAGTCTGTGACCAACAGCGCAAGACGTCGGTCGGTGTCTCTCGGGCCTGGTGACGAAGTATATTTTGTAGATGAAACTACAACACTCAGATACCAGTGCAGTCCCACGAGTCGATGAAATGGAAAATGGATGGAAGTAAAGGATTTGCGATTCGTTTGTTTTTGGGGTTTTTTGTTGTAGTTTTTTTTGTTTTTTTGTTTTTTGTTGTTTTTTTGGTTGGGTTTTTTGTTGTTGTTGTTTTTGTTGTTGTTTTTTAACTGCCCCAACATCTGCACCATTTCAGTGGCATTACTCCCACGCCGCTCATTTAGATTCCCCCATACACGGCCACACCCGGATTCGTCCGTCGCAGTTCCAGCGTCGGCAGTCCACAGGGAACCATCGTTGTTAGGTCCCCAGGAGGCCACACACCAGAGGAGACCCTGCACTGCTGCTGAGTCACTTCGGTGGTGTTCAGTGGTGCCTGTTCTGATTTAACGTACTTAGGACACCACTTACTAAGCCCCCTACTAACGACAATAATGGCTTAGTCGCGGAGCCAGGCTGAGTGAGCGTCCCTCCCAGAGTGAGGACCGCCACTACGTCCCTCAAGCAACAGCCCCCCATGAATCTGCCGACACTGACGACATTGACAGGACTCACGATTCGTTTTAGCCAGTGAGTTTCCGCCTTACACGTGACAAGCGATATTCTGTTGCTTTTTTGTTTTTTTGTTGTTGTTTTTAAATGTCTCACCGCGATTGGAATATTAACCCGTAGGTTGAAGTCTGGTAGGAGTTCTACTCAACAGAAGAACGCCCCTAAGGAATTACGGTTCCAACTTTTGTCTTACCAAACAAAAGTCGCACCTTGAAATTCTTTCGGATTCAAAAAGCCAGGATATTATGCATAGTTCATGACTCACTGGCCCAGCAAACCAGCACGCACACTCAACATTAACCCTTTCTATGCGCCCTTCTGTAGACAAGAACTCTGATTGCACTTAAAAACACAGATAAGTCTCGTTTGATATTTCAGTTCTACTGGTACTCCACAACTAAATGAGTGAAACGATTCGTGTGTCGGCACCTTTAACCGAAGATCTGTTCGATATTCGTTATAGTTGTGCGGCCTGTGTCCCCGTTCACGCGAGGCTTTAGTTGATGTGTTTCCATAAAGGTGCTCGCTTGCCTTCGTGAATATTAATGTCTGTAACTCGAAACTGGTTTCTGGTTGAGTCCATTGATTGTAAATCCGCTATCGTCGATGTGAATAATTATTATTCAGTCTATCACTCATTGTCAAACACAGTATCGGTAACTTCGACAGACGTCTGTGATGGACAAAGCAAGGGGGACGTCTAGGTCTGGTGAACACAATTACGTAATATAATTGAATGACATTTTTCTTTTCTTTTCTTCGGGTATTTGTGTTTACATGTCCATCCATGAGCGAGATTCACGTTGCGGATCGATTTTCAGTTTAATGATTTAAGATATATTATCAAAGCTTTTAAAAATGCTTGGGAACAAGACAAATCAAGAGGCCCTTTGTGGAGACTGTGTGCGTGTGTGTGTGTGTGTGTGTGTGTGTGTGTGTGTGTGTGTGTGTGTGTGTGTGAGAGAGAGAGAGAGCATGTATGTGCGCACGAGCGCGAGCGTGTGTGTGTACGTTTGTGTGTGTGTTTGGTTGTTGTTGTTATTGTTTTTATGTGTTTATGTATTTGATTGTGAGATTGCATGCGTAATATTCACGAAAACAAAACAAATTGCTTTACTATGTGAAATAAGTGACCAGATTGAGGCAGAAAAGGTATACCAAAAGACAAAAATTCGAAAATTTGTGGTTCCTTCACTTTTGTTTTCCTCTTTTTGTTTTCTCTAAATCTGAAACACTGGCTAAATTCCTGTTCTAAATTCAATATTCCTTGTGACCCCGGTACACTTCGTAATAAAGACATGGATCACATGTCATTCTACCCTCAATCTGGTGGGCAGGAAACCGTCAACCGAGTATAATGTGTGGAAACGTCTCCTCGAAAACCAGCCGAGCCGACGACAATGCCGTGAAAGAATCGGTCAGAAGTTGGACATCTGACTCAGAGTTCACCAGTGCTCAGGGTTCGAAGCTCTGTTTCGGCATGGTGTTGTGTCCTTGTGAAAGGCACTATACTCCGATTTTCCTCACTCTGTTCTCGAGTACATTTTGGGGAAGGTGAAAACGGCCGGGAAGGAGACGATTGGGCCCCGGAGTGATGGCCTAGAGGTAACGCGTCCGCCTAGGAAGCGAGAGAATCTGAGCGCGTTGGTTCGAATCACGGCTCAGCCGCCAATATTTTCTCCCCCTCCACTAGACCTTGAGTGGTGGTCTGGACGCTAGTCATTCGGATGAGACGATAAACCGAGGTCCCGTGTGAAGCATGCACTTAGCGCACGTAAAAGAACCCACGGCAACAAAAAGGTTGTTCGTGGCAAAATCCTGTAGAAAATCCACTTCGATAGGAAAAAAAACAATAAAACTGCACACGGGGAAAAAAAATACAAAAAAATGGGTGGCGCTGTAGAGTAGCGACGCGCTCTCCCTGGGGAGAAGCAATACAAATACAAATTATATGCCCAGCCCAAAACAGTGCTCCGACAGCCATAGAGGCTATGGGATTTTAACCCTTAACCTTTATTTGAATCACAGCAGCGCTTCCAAGATTTTGTTGTTATTGTTGTTGTTTTGTTTGAAGCAGCGTTGAAATTCACAGCACGCAGAACCTGAACAGTTTTGAGAATTACACTAAAACCAATATTAGTGCTGATAATTATTATTTAAAAAAAAAAAAAAAACATTCAAAATCTTGTTTCAAGGACAACATCGCAATTAGAACTGGGTCAGACGGGCGCAATAGCCGAGTGGTTAAAGCGTTGGATTTTCAATCTGAGGATCCCGGGTTCGAATCACGGTGACGGCGCCTGGTGGACAAAGGGTGGAGATTTTTTCGGTCTTTCAGGTCAACATATGTGCAGACCTGCTAGTGCCTGAACCCCCTTCGTGTGTATATGCAAGCAGAAGATCAAGTACGCACGTTAAAGATCCTGTAATCCATGTCAGCGTTCGGTGGGTTATGGAAACAAGAACATACCCAGCATGCACGCCCCCGAAAGCGGAGTATGGCTGCCTACATGGCGGGTTAAAAAACAGTCATACACGTAAAAGCCCACTCGTGTGCATACGAGTGAACGGGGGAGTTGCAGCCCACGAACGCAGAAGAAGAAGAAGAATTGGGTTGAAGGGCCTAGTGGTTCAGGCACCAACGGTCAAGTCGTTCAGGCCTCGGGTCCTGTCACGGTGAAAGTTGCGTTGTTGAAGGGGATAAGTCCTGGATGTCTCTCTGTCCCTGCGGGAGATTCGTCTGGCGTTGTAAAGGGGGTGGACTGGCTGAAAAGGGGAGTGCAGTTCCAAAAGGATCAAGTCCTGGCTGTTCTTTCGGCGTTCCGGGGCTGGGGGCGGGGAGGGGGGTGAGGGGGGGAGGCTGGTGGGGGTTACGTCCTTAGCATGACATTCACGAGATCACCAAGAATCAGTTTTCATCGAGAACACGGGAAGATGTTTGGCAAAAATAAATTGTCATATATTCGTAATGGTCGTCGATGGGAGGGATTTTTTAAACTAAAATCAGTCACACTAAAATTAAAATCTCTCTCTCTCTCTCTCTCTCTCTCTCTCTCTCTCTCTCTCTCTCTCTCTCTCTCTCTCTCTCTCTCTCTCTCAGCTCCCTCTTTCCTCGGTGTCTTTGTCTGTCTCTGTCTCTCTCTCTCACCCTGTCTCTCTCTCTCTCGCTCTTTCTCTATGTCTATGCCTGTCTGTCTGCCTGTCTCCCTCTATCTCGCTCTCTCTTTCGCTCACCCCCCCTCCCCACCCTTTCCCCCACCTGCATCTCCCCTCCACCCCCTGCCCTCTTACCCATCCCCACCCCCCCGGCGCGCCCTCCCTCCCCCGCCCCCCTCCTACCGTTTGCATCGCTCACTCCCTAACGAGGGAGAAAACAAGCAAAACGCATCCAGGACCCGACGGGGCGTGACCCTGGCAACATGGCCTCCCGGGCACGGGTCCTGGTCCTGCCCAGGGGTTGTCTGCCCTTGCCCAGCAACTCATTGTTACCGTCCCTGGCCTCTCCCTTTCCTGGTCTCCCCCCCTTGCCAACGGAAGTGTCGCAGAAAAGAAATCATGGAAGACATCCGGTTCCGGGAAGGGGCTCAGTGGATCAGTCGGTACAATTTTTCCCCCTCGCTCTCTCTCGCTCTTTCTCTCTCTGTGTCTCTCTTGTGGTGTGTATGTGGCTGCATAGTGTGTGTGTGTGTGTGTGTGTGTGTGTGTGTGTGTGTGTGTGTGTGTGTGTGTGTGTGTGTGTGTGTGTGTGTGTGTGTGTATGTGGTTGCATAGTGTGTGTGTGTGTGTGTGTGTGTGTAGTGTAGTGTAGTGTGTTTGTGTGTGTGTATGTGTGTGTGTGTGTGTGTGTGTGTGTGTGTGTGTGTGTGTGTGTGTGTGTGTCTGTGTCTGTGTCTGTCTTTGTGTGTGTCTCGAGGAAAAGGTTCGGGCCGGCTGAGGCGGCCAAGCGAAACTCCCAGGAAGGGAGCGATTTAACGGTTAGAGAAGGGGAATAACGACATCAAATTATACACCATTGTGCGGGGAAATTTTCTGGGCAAGTTTCTCTTTTCGTGATCGGAGGGGGTTTGGGAGCAGCGCGTGCAGAATCGATCAGTTTGGGTTAAGGATGGGGGACGGGGGGGGGGGGAGGGGGGGGGGGGGAGGAGGGATGTGGTGGTATCGATCTTTGTAGAAAGCACGGGGTTTTGTAGCGGTCACAGTCAAGCGAGCGGAGGAAGAGGCAGGTTGCTGAAACAAATAGCTCAATGTTCCGCTTCGTTAGTCTTACTGCGCGCAGGTCAGTTCGTTCAAGATGTGGTAGGGCTCTCTCGGTATGGAAGGTGTTATATAGTACGGCGCTGATTGTTTGGTTTTTTTGTTAGTTTCTTTTTGTTGTTGTTGTTGTTGTTGTTGATGATGATGATGACGATGATGATGATGATTATGTTGTTGTTGTTTGTTTGTTTGTTTGCCAGTTATATTCTTGGTATTGTGTTGCGTTGCGTTGCCTTGCTTTGTGTTGTATTGTGTTGTTTATGCTTTTCTTTAACAACAGGTTTCTTTATAATTTTACACTACCACTACTACTACTACTACCACTACTACTACTACTACTACTACTACTACTACTAAGAAGAAGGAGAAGAAGAAGAAAAAAAAGAAGAAAAATTATGGAGAAGAAGAAGAAGATGATGATGATGATGATGATGATGATAACCAGTATCGGGAAGTCTTTGGGTTGTAATTTCTTATCTTCTTCTAACATGATGTCTAAGTGCTGTCGGTGTCGATCATGCATTCTAACTTACCTTACTTAAGGTGGTAATTGTTAATTGTTCTTGAATAGGTATAATGATCATAGGCGTGTCCATGTAACTTTATGTGATCTCTGTCAGTGCTTAAACAGGTACATGTCTGTTTAGAATTTTATTCTGTTTTATTTCAACACTGACAATTGTTAGTGAATATGAAGAATGTTCTTAGATGATTGTGTCCATGTAATTTCATGTAATCTGTGGAGTGATGGCCTAGAGGTAACGCGTCCGCCTAGGAAGCGAGAGAATCTGAGCGCGCTGGTTCGGATCACGGCTCAGCCGCCGTTATTTTCTCCCCCTCCACTAGACCTTAAGTGGTGGTCTGGACGCTAGTCATTAGGATGAGACGATAAATCGAGGTCCCGTGTGCAGCATGCACTTAGCGCACGTAAAAGAACCCACGGCAACAAAAGGATTGTTCCTGGCAAAATTCTGTAGAAAAGGGGGTGGGGGGTGGCGCTGTAGTGTAGCGACGCGCTCTCCCTGGGGACAGCAGCCCGAATTTCACACAGAGAAATCTGTTGTGATAAAAAGAAATACAAATACAAATACAAATCTTTTTTAATACTTATTCGCGTGCATGTCTCTTTGACACTTTCACTTTTTCTTAAACATAAACTAATGTTCTAGATCTGTCAACGAAATTTCATGTAATCTCTTTGAATATGGAAACATAAACATGTCTCAAAAGAGTTTTATGATATTTTATGTTATTTCAACATTGTCGATTTTTTCTGGATAAATAAAATGTTCTCGGATGTGTTCGTGTACTTTCTGTGATTTATTTGAATTCCTCAATATGTGCATGTCTCTAAAATTCATATTTCGTCTCCCACTTTCCCCGTTGGTTTTACGCTGCTGGTCAGGCATCTGCTTAGCAAATGTGGCGTAGCGTGTATGGATTTGTCCGAACGCAGTGACGCCTCCTTGAGTAACTCAGCTAAACTGAACCCCTTTTTCACTTCAACAAACTGCTGACATAGCAATCTCGTGAAGACTATTCCCAAATACTTACACGAATTTGTGACATTAAGTCTTCACATATGTAAAACCACATTACCCTGATTGTCAATTGGCCCCCTTTTCTAAACCTTTTTTAATTTTTTTAATAAAAACATAGCATTTTTGTTTGTTTTTTTGTTGTTTTTATATGAATAAACAACCAATTGCAATCTGTCAGCTTCTCTTCAAAGACTATAACACACACACACACAAAGAGAGAGAGAGCGATAGAGAGAGAGAGTGACAAACGGACAATGAGACAGAGAGAGAGAGAGTGAGAGAAAGACAGACAGACAGAGACACGTACAGAAAAACAGAGAGACATAGAGAGAAAGAGAAGCTCTCTCTCTCTCTCTCTCTCTCTCTCTCTCTCTCTCTCTCTCTCTTGACTGACTGACTGACTGACTGACTGACTAATTTTTACGAACTATTGAAGACAGCCTTCGGCATTTACACTGAATTTATTAATTAATATCTTCAGGTATTTCTATCTGTCTGTCTGTCTGTCTGTCTGTCTCTCTCTCTCTCTCTCTCTCTCTCTCTCTCTCTCTCTCTCTCTTTTATTCTCTCTTAAGACTGACTGATTCGTCCAAACTATTAAAGACAACCTTCAGCATTTACACTGAGTTTATTCATGTCTTCGGGTACTTCTCTCCCTATCTCTCTCTCTCTCTCTCTTCCTCTCTCTCCCTCTCTTTCTCTCGCTTTCGTTCTGTGTGTGTGTGTGTGTGTGTGTGTGTGTGTGTGTGCGCGCGCCTCGCGCGCCTGCGCGCGAGTGCATATACGCGCCCGCGGTGGGAACAGAGTCAAAACGACAGATATTCAGACAGGGACAAAGATGGAGATGGATAGCTGTCCCCCAGCGCAGACATGACTGATGATATCACGTTGTGTTCAAAGCCCAGCCATCGTCTCGATAGCCATCTCAGGGAAACTTTTTCACACCAAGATTAAAATTATGCACAGCTAGAGATCTGTCAAGAAGGACCGTCAAGAAATCACACACACACCGACAATACATCTCTTGATCAAAACATCCGGCAAATTCTTCAATAACTTTTTTTTCTCTTTTTTTATTTTCTATATTTTCTTTCTCGTAAAAAAATGAACTGAAAAGTTCAGAGAAACTAAGACAGTTTTCTTAACATCGGAAACGAGCGCAGATTAGCGTGACGATCGCTTCAATACATGTCAAATGCGGGGTGGGGGCGGGCTTTTTTTTTTTTTTTTTTTTTTTTTTTCAAACAATACCCTAACCATCACCTTAATACAAATTCCTGTTCACAGTGCTTATAATAACCAACGTACAACCGAGTGCACCCACAGGCAGAGTTCAAGAGAAAACCCACACCCACGCGCGCACGCATTGACATTCACATACAAATACACGCGCGCGCACACACGCACATACACACACGCACACGCACACACATGTACACACACACACACAAAAAAACATACGCAAGCACGCATGCACACACATACACACACACACACGCACGCACGCACACAAACACAGACACGCACACGCACACGCACACGCACGCACACACACACACACACACAAACACACACACGCACGCACACACACACACATACACACAAACACACACACACGCATGCACGCACGCACACACACACACACACACACACACACAGGAAGAGGGTGGATGGGAGGTGGGGTGTGAGGTGGTAGGGGGATAAGGGAGCCACGCACGCACGCGCGCCGCGCGCACACACACACACACACACACACACACACACACACACACACACAAACACACACACACACGCACGCACACGCATACACACACACACTTACACACACACACACACACACGCACACACACACACACACACACACACACACACACACATACACACACAAACGCACGCACACACACACACACACACACACACACACACACACAGTGGAAGGGTGTGGATGGGAGGTGGAGTGTGAAGTGGAAGGGGAATAAGGGAGCCGAGAGCCGAGAGGGAAGCGAGGAGGTTGTTGTCAGGCTGGCAGAAACTAAACGCAGAGAAAAGAAAAACGAAGGGAAAATTAAAATAAAATAAAATAAAAAGATGGTTAGGTAGAGAACAGATATATAGCGAGGAGAAGGCCTTTCTCCCGACACTGAACATCTTTAACCACCGAACGACTACTGCCGGACATCTGTCCAGAACAACTTGACCTTAAGGGCTTCTTGCCGATAGGTCGTTAAACTCAACTCTACCAGTTTCTCCCGAGCTGATATTATCTCCAGCGCTCACACTGTCCCTGGACACTACAAGGCAGTCTGCTTATCGATCTTCATCGATCGGTCCATCCATTCATTCATCCATTCTCCATCCATCCATCCATTCTTCAGCCACCCACCTATCCATCTATCTGTCTATCCATCAATTCATCCATCCATTCATCCTCCATCCATCCATCCAACCGTCCATCTATTCATCCATTCTCCATCCATCCATCCATCCACCCGTCCATCCATTCATCCAGCCAGCCAGCCAGCCAGCCATCCACCCGTCCATCCATTTACCATCCACCCAGCCAACTAGCTATGCGAAAGGGAAAGAAAAACAAGAAAGCTGGTGTTATGTTTACCATTTCCATGTAACGAAATATTCTTGAGGCCTGACCGATTGTAATCCCACATTGAAAATAGTATTTTGTAACTGCATTTTGTAGCATGCCAGTTCATTGTAATACAACTGAATCCCACTCATACATGAATGTACTGATCGTTTGATATTTAACTCTTTTTCTTCTTTTCATACATTTACGTACCAGCACCCCACCCCAACACCTTTTTTTTTTTAAAGCTCCCTTTTATATGTATGAATATCTTCTTTCTTTGTTTTTGTTTGCGCGTTTGTTTTCAAAAGAAATCAAATACCAAGCACGTGATTGCTTACCATATTATGCCTTGAATTTGAATAAAAACAAGTCTGAAATAAAACCAAACAAAAAAGAGTGAAGCACCATATCCTGCTGACAAAACGACAAAAGAGACGAAGAGAAACAAAAACGAAAAAAAAAACAAGTTCTTCCTTTGCATTTAGCGTGGTGTGGATTTCAAAGGTGTGGTGAACATGCACACACAGGAGAAACAGTGCCAATGACAAGGTCCTTCCATGCTGGAATGAAAACCTCTTCTGATTTGTTTTCTTGGCCATGATTGTCGGGGTTTTTTGTTGTTGTTGTTGTAATTTTGTATGTTTGTTTCTTTGTAACACCAAACTCACAAAAGTGGGGTATATATTATACTAACCTTACACAGATCAGCAAAACATTCAGCACATCTCTCGCATGATTTTTTTTTTTTTTTTTTTTTTTTTTTTTGCGAACTCAGTTCCTCTGTCGTGACCAGGGAGCAGACGTGATCAAAATGAGTATAGAAGTGCGTCGTTTTGTTTTGTTTTGTGTTTGTTTGTGTGTTTTTGTGTCGTTGTTTCTTTTTGTTGTTGTTGTTGTTTTGAAGAGGCAGAGAAAACCGGGGTTCAGGGGTGGGTGGGAAGAAGGAGAGGGAGAGAGAATGGCGGGGGTGGAGGGGTAGGGGTGGGGAGCATGGGGCTTAGAGATGGAGAAGCAAGCGTTGTTATCGGATTGGCAGAAACAAACAAGCAAACAAACAAACAAGCAAACAAACAAAACGAAAGACTGTTACGTGATGAAACGAAGCGACATCGTCTCCAGCGTTCACACTGCCCCAGACACAACAATGAGACGGTTCGCTTATCGATCTCCATCCATCATTCCAGCCAAACAGTCAGCCAGCCAGCTATGCGGAAAGGAAACACAAGAGAAAATGGAACAGACAAAAGACAAACAAAGCAAAGAGGCCTTTCTTCCAAGCTGACAACGTCTGCAAAGCTCACAGTTCTCTTAGACACAGCAAGCACAGTTTGCTTATCGATCTCTCCATCTATCTATCCATCCGTCCATACTGCCAGCCAGCCAGCTAACTAGCTATCCGAGAATAAACAACACACGCACGAACACACATGCACACATACGTACACACACAAGCATATGCACACGTACACACACACACACACTTCGATAGGAAAAACAAATAAAACTGCACGCAAGAAAAAATAATAAAAAAACGGGTGGCGCTGTAGTGTAGCGACGCGTTCTCGCTGGGGAGAGCAGCCCTAATTTCACACAGAGAAATTTGTTGTGATAAAAAGAGAAATACAAATACAAACGGAAGCAAGGGGTGGAGAGGTCAGAGGGGGGCGGATGGGAAGAAAAAAAAAGAAAAGAAAAGGGAAATCGTACAGCAAATCACCCAAATTCCGAATGAAAACCAGTCTGCTTTCTTCTTCTTCTTCTTCTTCTTCTTCTTCTTCTTCTTCTTCTTCTTAAATCTTTCTTGTTTTCTTTTTCTTCTGAACTGCTCTCACGGGCGAACAATTAAACCGACAAAAACAAAAAAAATATATATAAAAACCACTAGAATCTGATAGCCATGTATACACACGCCCCTACACGCACACGAGTCAACCAGCACACAGATACCCCACCCCCGTTGACCTCTACACCTTAAAATACATCACGTGCGCGTGCATACACACACACGCGCGCGCACACGCTAGCGCGCGCACACACACAGACATTCACACACACACACACACACACACACACACACACACACACACACACACACACACACACAACAGAAAGAGAGAGAGAGATTCGAACCTTTTTCATCAGCAAAACGACAGAGAATGAAGTGATTGTTGTGAACAAGATTTACTTGGATAAAAAATAAAACAATAACAAAACAATAAACAAACAACGTGCAGACACAATATAATTTGAAAGAGAAACGAAACGGACATAATCAAATGCTTGGGGTGGAAAGGGGTGGGTGGGGGGGAGGGATTGGAGGAGAGGTATGGAAATTGAAGCCAATATTGGAATTCAATTCGTCCAAAGCTAATCCTTCATTGAAGTTCGCGCGGGCGATACTAATATCACTGTGATTGTTCTCTGTTTCAAAGTCACGATTGAACTCTGTGCGAGTCGACCGTCTCAATGATTGGAACGTTTGTGAAAAAAAGGGGGGGGGTTATCATTCAACCTTTTCAGTTTGATTGTTTTTGATAATTGGGACGTTTGTGAGAGACTGAAAAAAGGTTCATTATTCAACTCCTTTTTTTTCTTTTACTTTTCTTTTCTTCTTCTTCTTCTTCTTCTTCTTCTTCTTCTTCTTCTTCTTCTTCTTCTTCTTTTTTTATAAAGTCTAGCGTACACATGAATATATCTGATGCAGATTTAACTGAATATCAGAAGGTAGAGTGTCTCTTTGTATCTTTTTTTTCTCTCTCTCTCTCCCTCCTTCCCTCCCTCTCTCTCTCTCTCTCTCTCTCTCTCTCTCTCTCTCTCTCTTTATCCCATCCTCTCTCTCTTTCTGTATGATAAGTCACAAAACTGTGGGTATATGTGTGTGTATGTGTGTATGTGCGTGCGTGCGTGCGTGCGTGCACGCGCGAGAATATACGTTCTTTTGTGTATGTGTGTGTGAGGGAGTGTGCATGTGTATGCGTGCACATTTGCTTTGCTTGCATGTGTTTGTGTGTGTGCGCCTGCCTGTGGACTTGTGCACACACGCATGTGTGTACGTGTGTGTGTGTGTGTGTGTGTGCGCGCGCGCGCGTATGACCGCACGTGTGTACACACGTGTGTGTGTGTGTGTGTGTGTGTGTTTGCACGTCAGGAGACGACAGCCTCCCACACGCCCACCACATGTCCCCCAATCCCCCCGATCCCCACCACACACACACACACACACACACACACACACACACACACACACACACACACACACACACACACACACACACACACACACACTACCCTACTCCCCACCTCCCCACCTCCCCAACTCAGCATGATTGGCAAAGCACGACGAGACACGCGAGGCTATCGGCTTCATTAGCCGCCTCGTTACGACTGCAAGGATCACCGCCACACTTCATTAGAACCAGGCCCCCGCCTCGCTCCTGCAGGAAGAAAGGCCGGCAGTGGGGGGATGGGGAGGGGAGGGGAGGGGGAAATGGAGGGGGGGGGGATGGGGCTGTTCGGGGGGGTGGGGGGTGGAGGGGGATGTCCATACACCTTACCTACCTGCAGACATTCTTACATGCATACGGTGGGTCAGTTTCTGAGGGGGTTGTGGAGGTGGGGGGTGAGGGGTGAGGGACAGTATTTATTTATTTATTTATTTATTTATTTATCTACTGTCAGTTTCTGAGGAGGGTGGGGTGGGGGTGGGGGGCAGAAACGTTCTAGATCAGGCTGTAATGGAAGTTGTTTGATCGTATTTATTTATTTATTCATTTATTTATCTATCCATCTATTTTCTTACTTACTTATTTAATTATTTTTGTTGTCGTAATAATGGTAATTTCTTTTGAGGCTTGTCTCCACCTGACTTCACTTGGTTTTTTGTTGCTGTTGTTTGTTTGTTTGTTTGTTTGTTGTTGTTTGTTACTGTTGTCATTGTTGTTGTGTTCTATTGTTGTTGATTGTTTTTGTGTTGTACGTGAATGAATCAGTTTGGAAACTAGATAAAGGTAAATAAAACAACATAGTCGAGAGAAGAATAAATTATTTAGATTGATAAGTAACTAACTGTTCAGTTGATTACTAGCTAACCAAATAAATGAACGAACCATACGAATAAATGAAAGTACGTTGGGTAAGAGGAGGAGAAGTACAGACTGACATACAGATCGACACAGATATATATATATATATATATATGTGTGTGTGTGTGTGTGTGTGTGTGTGTGTGTGTGTGTGTGTGTGTGTGTGTGCGTACGCGCGCAGGCAAACAGACAGAAAGACAGACAGGCAGGCATAATAGAGAGGGAGGAAAATGAGGCTAAATGAAACGTTTATTCAATACAAAACCATTGATGCTGAAACTGAAACGATGCCTGAATTCTTAGATATCATAGTCATATTCTTTATTGCTTTTGCACATTGCTCGAATGCCATAATTGAACACGCAAAGTTATCCATAACAGAACAAATAAATGATAACAAACAGACAGGCAGGCAGAATGTGTACCTCCACATATAAAACTCTCTCTCTCCCTGTATCTCTCTCTCTCTCTCTATCTCTCTCTATCTATCCATATTTCTTTCTTTCTTTCTAGATATCTCTCCCTCTCTCTCTCTCTCTGCCCCCTCTCTCTATCTATCTATCTATCTGTCTCTCTATCTGTCTATCTATCTCACACACCCACACACACACACACACACACACACACACACACACACACGCACGCACGCACGTACACTCACAAACACCCCCAAGCCCCCAGACACACACAACTACCTAACATCGTAACAAAAACAACCCCCCACTCAACCCTCCCCTCCCCTCCCCTCCCCTCCATCACTCACTCCCTGTAACAAACAATGAACGATATCTACAACACTGCACTCAACAACTTCCGGTGAAGGGATCGGCACTTATCAAACGGAAGTCACCTGTACCCACCTAGGGTCAAGCCGGAAGTGACGAAGGGGTGGGAGGGCGGGGAGGGCTGGGGGGGGGGTGGAGCTTTGAAGGTGGCAGCACCAGTTCGTGCACTGTCGTCGTCCACAGGCAGCCAAGCAGGCGTGACGATCCCCTGCCACGCTTGGGCGGAGGCAGGTCTGACGTCAAACTAATTACCTGGCCTCTGGCGTCAACTTCAGGGAAGGAAGGGAGAAAGGGTTCTGGTATTCTTCTTCTTCTTCTTCTTCTTCTTCTTCTTCTTCTTCTTCTTCTACTGTTAAGCATTTCTATTGATCAAAATCTTTCGTGGCAGGAACATATTCATTGCCTTATAAAACAAGTATCATCTAGTGTATTCCAATTGTCACAGATCAAACACTTTCTTGATAATCATTCTAGACGTGTGATTTACTTTGCCTTTTTCCAGTCTCGTCTCAGCTATTGCTCGATTATTTGGGGGTAAATGTCCTCCTTCTACATTAAAGCCACTTTGCTCTTTACAAGAAACGTGCCATTAAGATGATTAGCCATGTAAATTCTACAGGCGGATCTGTGCACAATATGTACAAAGAACAAATATTACCTGTTCATCTACTTATTAGATATAACACATTGGTTCTTATGCATAAGATTGTTCATAACGCAATTGTCCCAAAGCCTAAAATTGATTTATTTAAGACGAGTCTCTCATTCAATGGAAGCATAGAATGGAACATGCTTCCAAAGACGTGTTGTCAAATTCCAACCATATCTCTCTTTAAAACTAACATAAGAATATTTCTATTCGATACTCTTGATTAACCTACTCGCGGTCTTTTGCAAATGCTTGCTTGTACTCAGTCCACTAGCTGCCGTGCCATGATGGATGAAAAATTGAATGTATGCGTGATCGTGCTAGCAAATGAACAGTAAGTGCGTGTATGTGTTTGTGTGTGTTTAAGTGTGTGGGCGTGAAAGTGTACATATGTCTTTGTTTGCGTGTGTTTTTTTTTATAAGTGTGTGTGTGTGTGTGTGTGTGTGTGTGTGTGTGTGTGTGTGTGTGTGAGTGTAAGTACGTACGAACATGATAATGTACTAATTGTTCTTTTCATCGCTTTGTTGCCTTTAATAGACTGTTCCAGTTACTATTCTTATTCGTTGTTCTAATTCTTTTATTTATTTCATTTTATTTATTTATTTCTATGTTTTGTGTCGTTCTTTATTTTTATGTTTTGTGTCATTAAATTGGCAGAATTGTAAATAGGCCTTTACTGCGCCCAATTCTTTACCCATTAAAGATTCAATCAATCAGTCAACCAATCTTCTTCTTCTTCTTCTTCTTCGTCGTCGTCGTCGTCGTCGCCGTCTTCTTCTTCTTTTTCTTCTTCTTGTTTCAGTATTTCCTGGGCTGATGGCCACATGTTCCAAGATGTGTAAATTGAAAACCAGTTTGTCCATGTCCACATCTATTTTGTGAACGTCTGAGTGTGTGTGCGTACGTGTGTATCGGAGAGTGTGGAAGAACATTTTACATATGTTTTGGTGCTTTTGATTTCCCCTTTCCCACCCCACCCGCCCTCCCCTGATATGAGCAAGTCTTAAGTCAATAAACCATTTGTCTTGTCTTGTCTTGTCTTGTCTTGTCTTCTTTTCTTCTTCTTCTTCTTCTTCTTCTTCTTCTTCTTCTTCTGCCAAGAGCGAAACAGGATTAGGAGGAAGGTTAATCAGAAGGAGATTATGATGCTATTTTGGTGGTATATTGACCGAGGGATTATACGTTAAAGACTGTGTGTGTGTGTGTGTGTGTGTGTGTGTGTGTGTGTGTGTGTGTGTGTGTGTGTGTGTGTGTGTGTGTGTGTGTGTGTGCGTGCTTCACTGTGTGTGTGTTTGTTGAGATAGGGGATATGTAAAAACAAAAACAAAAAAAACAACCAAAAACCTTGCAGGTGGATGAATGATATAACTTCAGTGAAGTAAGGGTCAGTGTTTTCCTTGAAGCAGATTCTACGGTGTAATGCTCCATTGTTTTTGTTGGAATCGATGTATTTTGCTATATTATTTACCCAAATGTGAAATGTGATTACATGTTTCTTGACAAATATAACCTTCTCTGCAAGGAAAAAAAAGAAGGACAAAAAAGGAGGAAGGTTAAAACAAAAAATTAAAA
This sequence comes from Babylonia areolata, assembly GCF_041734735.1. Lineage (NCBI taxonomy): Eukaryota > Metazoa > Mollusca > Gastropoda > Neogastropoda > Buccinidae > Babylonia > Babylonia areolata. The sequence goes on along the minus strand of NC_134894.1, from coordinate 22,664,457 downwards.
AAAAGAAGACCGGAACCGAGACGTTAGCTTCTGTAGTTTCAGTTTTAAAGAGGTGTCAAAGATTGCCGATGCATTCATATACGCTGCACCACGTCTGCTGTGTAATGATGATGATTAAAAAAAATAATTAAAAAAAAATAAAAGAAGAGAATGTCAGTTCTCTACTCTTGTTGAAACGGAGCCTGTTTCGCTTCCCTGATTTTTTTTTTTTTTTTTTTTTGGGGTGGGGGGGGGGGGGGGGGGTGTGGGGGGGGTGGTACCCGAGTCCTATGGACTGGGGTTCGTTTATGCTGCTGGTGAGGGTAAGAGAGGAAGAGAGACAGACAGGCAGGCAGGCAGGCAGACAGACAGACAGAGACGTAGACAGATAGGCAGAGATAGAAACAGAATCAGAGACAGAGACAAAGCGACAGAGACAGAGACAGAGAGAGAGAGAGAGAGAGAGAGAGAGAGAGAGAGCAGGAGTAAGGGACAGAAAGAGTGAGAAAGAGAGAGAGCAGGAGTAAGGGACAGAAAGAGAGAGCGAGAAAGAGAGAGGGCAGGAGTAAGGGACAGAAAAAGAGAGCTAGAAAGAGAGAGAGCAGGAGTAAGGGACAGAAAGAGAGAGCGAGAAAGAGAAAGAGCAGGAGTAAGGGACAGAAAGAGAGAGCGAGAAAGAGAAAGAGCAGGAGTAAGGGACAGAAAGAGAGAGCGAGAAAGAGAAAGAGCAGGAGTAAGGGACAGAAAGAGAGAGCGAGAAAGAGAAAGAGCAGGAGTAAGGGACAGAAAGAGAAAGAGCTAGAAAGAGAAAGAGCAGGAGTAAGGGACAGAAAGAGAGAGCGAGAAAGAGAGAGAGCAGGAGTAAGGGACAGAAAGAGAGAGCGAGAAAGAGAGAGAGCAGGAGTAAGGGACAGAAAGAGAGAGCGAGAAAGAGAGAGAGCAGGAGTAAGGGACAGAAAGAGAGAGCGAGAAAGAGAAAGAGCAGGAGTAAGGACAGAAAGAGAGAGCTAGAAAGAGAAAGAGCAGAAGGGACAGAAAAAGAGAGCGAGAAAGAGAAAGAGCAGGAGTAAGGGACAGAAAGAGAGAGCGAGAAAGAGAGAGAGCAGGAGTAAGGGACAGAAGGGGAGAGCGAGAAAGAGAGAGAGCAGGAGTGAGGGACAGAAAGAGAGAGCGAGAAAGAGAGAGAGCAGGAGTAAGGGACAGAAAGAGAGAGCGAGAAAGAGAAAGAGCAGGAGTAAGGGACAGAAAGAGAGAGCGAGAAAGAGAAAGAGCAGGAGTAAGGGACAGAAAGAGAGAGCGAGAAAGAGAGAGAGCAGGAGTAAGGGACAGAAGGACAGAGAGCGAGAAAGAGAAAGAGCAGGAGTAAGGGACAGAAGGGGAGAGCGAGAAAGAGAGAGAGCAGCAGTAAAGGACAGAAAGAGAGCGAGAAAGAGAAAGAGCAGGAGTTAGGGACAGAAAGAGAGAGCGAGAAAGAGAGAGAGCAGGAGTAAGGGACAGAAAGAGAGAGCGAGAAAGAGAAAGAACAGGAGTTAGGGACAGAAAGAGAGAGCGAGAAAGAGAGAAAGCAGGAGTAAGGGACAGAAAAAGAGAGCGAGAAAGAGAAAGAGCAGGAGTAAGGGACAGAAAAAGAGAGCGAGAAAGAGAGAAAGCAGGAGTAAGGGACAGAAAGAGAGAGCGAGAAAGAGAGAGAGCAGGAGTAAGGGACAGAAAGAGAGAGCGAGAAAGAGAAAGAGCAGGAGTAAGGGACAGAAAGAGAGAGCGAGAAAGAGAAAGAGCAGGAGTAAGGGACAGAAAGAGAGAGCGAGAAAGAGAAATAGCAGGAGTAAGGGACAGAAAGAAAGAGCGAGAAAGAGAGAGAGCAGGAGTAAGGGACAGAAAGAGAGAGCGAGAAAGAGAGAGAGCAGGAGTAAGGGACAGAAAAAGAAAGAGCTAGAAAGAGAGAGAGCAGGAGTAAGGGACAGAAAGAGAGAGCGAGAAAGAGAGAGAGCAGGAGTAAGGGACAGAAAGAGAGAGCGAGAAAGAGAAAGACAGACACAGGGGAAAAAGTCAGAGACTGAGATAGAGAAAGACTGATACAGAAATAGAGAAACGGAAATCTGGTAAGAAAGAGACAGACAGACAAAAATGAGACAGAGAGACGGAAACAGAGAAAGAAACAGGTTGAGACAGAGAGACAGACAGAAATAGAAAAGCGGAGATACATAAAATAATGAGACAGAGAAAAAAACAGAAAGAGAAAGAGACGGAAACAGAGATAGGAAAAGAGACAGAGATGCAAACAAAGAGACAGAGAGCACAACTTGAAAGTTGACATATACAAGGATATGTAGAAGAGATGTCTCATGATTACTAAGCTATCATCCAGTTCCAGACAGCAAAAAAGAAAACAGAGGAAGCAGAGATACAGAGGAGAGTCACAAACAGAGAAGAGACAAAGACTGACCGAGACAAACAAACAGACAGACAGAGAGACAGACAGACGGACAGACAGACAGACAGAAAAACAAACAAACAGAGACAGCGACACAGAGACAGACAGACAGACAGACAGACAGATAGAGGGAGGGTATCATTGTCAGCATTCTGGCACTCTGGGGGATTTCTGGCACCGCATCTGCAGGTCTGCTTGAAAATGGGGGAAGGGGGAAGGCGAGAATCTGGTGGTGCAGACAGATGCCCCAGGGAATAGGGTTGGCTCTGCGGGGAGAGAGGGTAGTGACAGAGGTGAGGATCGTACCCATGGGAATAGTGATAAACTTCTCTCTGTGAGTCTGTGATGCGTCAGTTGAGTAGAGGGCGTATGTGGCACGGGGGTGTTGGGGAAGGAAGAGGGGAAAGGGAGGGGAGAGAGAGTGGGGGTAGAGGGGAGAGAGAGAGAGAGGGAGGAGGGAGAGAAGAGCGAGAGAAAGTGGGGGGGGGGGGACGTATGAGAGAGAGAAATCGAAACTAAAACAAATTGTTCACTGAACACACCACCACCACCAACCAACAAATAATTCATACATACACATGAGAATAGAGATGTAAACGAAAACATGTACATAACCTATTTACGCAGGCATTTTTCATGTTGGAATACGCCACACGAGGAGAAAACTTCAAAGAGAGAAAGACACACAGGGAACTCAGAGAGACAGGGAGAGAGAGAGAGTGGCAGACAGACAGATAGACGGACAGACAGGGACACAGACAGAGACAATGAAAAAAAAAAAAAAGCAAAGGCACGGGACACACACACACACACACACACACACACACACACACTGATTCCGCCTTTTAAATCCCTAATAAATCCCCAGTTTCTAACCCCTCCTCCCTCCCACCTCCACCAACTCCTCAACCTCTTCCCACCCAAACTCTTCCTTCCTCCACCCCCCACACACACTTCCGCCCGCACCCTCCCCCACTTCGTTCAGTCCCAGTTTCGCCTTTGATACGTGCAATAATCAAGTCCTCGGAACTTTGTCACGGTCAAACGGGTTTTGAGGTGTTTTGTCATGAATCCCTTCTCCAACCTTGCAGCAGCCGGATGGGTATTTGCGCTTCAGCCTCAATCCCCAACATCCTTTGCGCGAAATAGGATAGACACAGTTCATAGCAATAGCAGTATTGATGGGGGTTGTAGGAAGCGTGGGGGTGGGGGAGAGGGAAGGAAGTGTGGAAGGGGCGCTTCACTAATTCTCGTTATGATGGAATTGGTGTGGATAGAAAACGAAAAAAATCGCTACGTTACAAGATTAAGTGGAAATTACCTCAAATTCACTTTTCATTTTTCGTCAGTGAAAGGTTGTTGTTGTTGTTGTTGTTGTTGTTTTTATGACGTACTCATTAAAGAGTGGATGTGCTCATCCAGACGTTTTTCAACAGAAACGTCACGGGTTTCATTTAAAGCAATAGTTTTTATATATATAAAAAAAAAAAAAGAAAGAACAATAAAAGCCTGGAACTTGAGAGGAATGATGTGTATTAAACAACGGAAGACCGCAGTGGTGATCAAAGGAAGTCCAACACCCTCTCTCTCTCTCTTTCCTCCTCTCCCTCCTCTCCCAACCAGGACTGCTGGCTGCAGTGCCTCGCTCACCCTCTGTCTTGGCGATGAAACTAAAGGGGCATAATTCCCTGCTTCCTGTTGGCGTCACGACGCGTTGATCGGCCCTTTGTGACGTGTTAAGATAATTCAATCCATGCTTGTCAATGGCAGACAACAGACACGGCAGTGATCGTAATAAATGTGAAGCGAAAGAAACAGATTTCACCAGGGGTGGGTTTTGCTTTATTGTTGTTGTTTTTTAGACAACCCAGCTATATGTATTCCTTCTCTTTCTTTTTTTTCCCAATCGTGCCCCTAATCTAATCCAGTGTTCACCATTGATCAGGGTTCGAGGCCCCGTTTCGGCACGGTGTTGTATCCTTGGAGAGAGAGAGAGAGAGAGCACCAGCAATGGATTTGAAGTCCAATGCCTGGTCGATATCGCCGTGCTACCTTGAACTGAATATAACCTACACTTATTGAAAATGAAAAAGAAATCTACACCCATCAAACTGCAAAAATCCCAATTTCTGCGCACACTGAACCTGATATTTTTTCCTATCCTTCACTTATTTTTGTCTTTGCTGCCTAGTTCCTTCCCCCCTCTCTCTCTCTCTCTCTCTCTCTCTCTCTCTCTCTCTCTCTCTCTCTCTCTCTCTCTTGATGATTGTTTGATTGTTAATTTGGTTGGGTGGTTGGTCGGTTGCTTGGGTGACTGGATGAATCAAGGAAGACAGAATGGATGGATGAAGAGTTTTATAGAGAGTAACTTCATCAAAGTGAAATCGCATCTAACTCCGGTCGGATAGGGTGTTCCATCACAATATTGTTGCTGTCTGTGTTGTGGTCGCCAACAGAAGATTATGCAGTTTTTGCCTGGCCAGATTATCTGTTCAGATTTCTCTTGCAGGTATTCGATTAATTAACAGTGTTTCATTGAAAGTGATAGATTGATGTGATTTCTGCACAAGCATTTTCTTTATTATCTACCCTGAATCGTGCGCAAGACAAATCTTGTTGACAGTTTTAGATCGCGTGGTTTCAAAGGGTTGAAGACAGTTAAGGTGTGTGTGTGTGTGTGTGTGTGTGTGTGTGTGTGATGTGTGTTTGCCTTCTTGTGTGTGTTTGTATGTGGGCTTGTGCGTGTGTGTACGCATGTGTGTGTCTTTGTGTGAGCTCGCGTGTGCACCGAAGCATTTGCTTGTGTATGTGTGTAATATGTGTGTGCCTGCACGCACGGGCGCTTGTGTGTGTGCGTGAGTTAGTGTTTCTATGTATGTGTATATATGTGTCTGTGTATGTCTGTGTGTCTGTGCAGAGAAGAGAGACAGACAGACAGAGACAGACAGAGGCAGAGAGAGAGAGAGATGTGTACAAAGCGACTGCTGGCAGAGAAGCATGCAAGCATACTTGCCCGCCTCGCTGTTCGTTTACGCAATATCCACACGCCATAAGCTCTTGCACGCTCGGACGCACAATAACATTCGTTTATTGGTAATTTCTCGTTCAGGTGCCAGTCATCAAAAACCTCTCCAGATCCACTGAAAATCCCATCGCCAGTCGAAAAGAGACATCTAATTCCCCCACATTTCTCCAGCAAAACGGACAGCGGAAACGAAAACTAACAGGTTCCATGGTAAACTCTCTTCAGTAATGAACTCACGCAAGGCAATAACAACAGACCAACTGAATAGCTAGAGGTGAAAGCCGTTTTCGTAATCAGCCATTCGCAAATGTGTATTATATGGGAGCGGGGGAGGGTGGGGGAGGGGTTTAATTAGCCTGGTACATCAATACCTCGTGCACTTTCTCAGTAAAATTTGGTGTGTGTGTGTGTGTGTGTGTGTGTGTGTGTGTGTGTGTGTGTGTGTGTGTGTGTGTGTGTGTGTGTGTGTTCCAGCATTTGTCTGTGTGTATGTGTGTCTGCACGCAGTTGCCTTTCGTGTGAAGGTCTCTGTGTGTAGAGATCAATGAGGAGTGGAGGAATGCCAAGCATGTGTTCATGCTGTTTTGTCAGATAAGGTAGACATACCTACATACATATCATATGGTGGTCCGTTCGTATGCAGCAACTGTGGGCATGAATTCATAAATACTTGCTTGCCCACCTTTGCCTTTACACGCGCACTGTGCTCACTTTTGTTCATGCAATATCCACACAGCATAAACTCTTGCACGCTTGGATGCACACACGCATTCATTTTTCAGTAATTTCGCGTTCATGTGCAAATCATCAAAAACCTCTCTAAGCCCGCTGAAAATCCCATCAGCAATCCAAACGAGACATCTAATTCCTCTACTTTTCTTCGACAAAAGGGACAGCGGAAACGAAAACTGACAGCTTCCATGGCATACTCTCTGCAGTAATGAACTCCAGGCAACGCAATAACAGACCAGCTATATACGCTTGGGTTCGAAACCGTTTTCGCAATCGCTCAATCGCAAATGTTTATTATAGGGGAAGACGGGTCCCGAGTTCAAATCTTGGTAACGGCGCCTGGTGGGTAGAGGGTGGAGATTTTTCCGATCTCCCAGGCAAACATATGTGTGGACCTGCTTGTGCCTGAACCCCCTTCGTGTGTATACGCAAGCAGAAGATCAAGTACGCACGTTAAAAATCCTGTAATCCATGTCAGCGTTCGGTGGGTTATGGAAACAAGAATATACCCAGCATGCACACCCCCGAAAATGGAGTATGGCTGCCTACATGGCGGGGTAAAAACCGTCATACACGTAAAAGCCCACCCGTGTACTTACGAGTGAAAGTGGCAGTTGCAGCCCACGAACGAAGAAGATTAAAAGGGGACAAAGAAAAGGCGAAATGAAGATCAGCGTGGGACGTCTGTTTCTCGATTGAATAGAAATAAACTCGTCCCCATACATATCCCCTACACACAAAAACATTCAATAGACATGAAGACGAAAGTGATGAGCAGATATGAGTGTTTCAAGAAAAAGCTTGGTAAGCCTTGCTGTGGTGGTTTTCTCTACATTATTTCAGGAACAAACAGTATATTCATTTCTATATATTTTTTTTACATCTAAAATGTATTATCTATTTACATGTTTGTGTGTGTGTGTGTGTGTGTGTGTGTGTGTGTGTGTGTCTGTGTGTGTGCGTATGTGTGTGTGCATGTGTGTACATACGTATGTGTACATGTGTGTGTGTTTGCCTCTGAATGTGTGTGTGTGTGAGTATTTGTGTGTGTGTGTGTCTGTCTGTCTGTCTGTCTGTGTGTGTGTCTGTGTGTGTGTGTGTCTGTCTGTGTGTGTGTGTCTGTCTGTCTGTCTGTCTGTCTATGTGCATCTGTTATATGTATTAACTCTCTCCATACGAACGGCGAAAGAGACGACGTTAACAGCGTTTCAGCCCAATTACCATCATCAAAATATTGCAAGCGGAAGGCTCTTATACTGAAGAGGTGAATGTTGACAAAGAATACCACAATTCTGACGACGGAAGCTAAAGGTTGGGTCATTGAGACACCCACTGGACATCCGAGGGGTCTATGTAGAGGAGAAGAGAGGACTGGCCGTACTGAGTGAGTTAAACATCAGGGACACAAAGACAGACCTCAGTCGTTCTCACCTCCCCTTGTTTTGTTTCCATTCAGAATCACAACAACTACTTCCATGACATAAGCTGGGACTAAAAGATGAACTGTCCTTCTTTTTTTCCATCATTAAAACAGATGCAGATTGTGGTACTTCATTATCAAAGTGGCTTCATATCTAACACCGGACGGATAGGGTGTTCCATCACAATGTTGTTGCTGTTTGTGTTGTTCTCGCCAATAGAAGATGACGCAGATTTTACCTGGCCAGATTATCTGTTCAAATTTCTTTTCCATATATTCGAGTACAGTGTTTTATTGAAGGTGTCTGAGTTAGCCTGATGTGAAGTGTTGAAAGACTGTTGAGGTGTGTGTGTGTGTGTGTGTGTGTGTGTGTGTGTGTGCGCGTGTGTGCGCGCGTGCGTGTGTGTACGTTTGAATTATGTGTGTATGTGTGCGCGTGTGTTCAAGCATTTGTCTGTGTGCATGTGTGTCTGCACGCAGTTGCCTTTTGTGTGAGGTTTGTGTGTGCAGATATCAATGAGGAGTAATGGAATATCATGCATGTATTCATGCTGATTTGCCTGATAAGGTAGATATACATACATACATATGTCGGTCCTTTAGTTTACAGTGACTGCATGCATGTAATCATAAATGATTGCTTGCCAACCTGTGCATTTTCACGCGCACTGTGCTCACTTTTGTTCATGCAATATCCACACAGCATAAGCTCTTGCACGCTTCGATGCACACACACATTCGTTTATCAATAATTTCGCGTTCAGGTGCAAATCATCAAAAACCTCTCCAAGCCCACTGAAAATCCCATCAGCAATCCAAACGAGACATCTATTTTCCCTACTTTTCTTCAGCAAAAGGGACAGCGGAAACGAAAACTGACAGCTTCCATGGATACTCTCAGTAGTAATGAACTCCACGCAAGGCAATAACAACAGACCAACTGTACACGCTCGAGTTGAAAACCGTGTTCGCAATCGCCCATTGGCTAATGTGTATTATAGGGGACAATAAAGGGGGAAGTGAGCATTAGCACAGGAAGTCAAAACCTTGTGTGTTTCTCTACTGAACTTAAATAAAATCGTCCCACACAATGGATTGGCATGAAGGCGAATACGATGAACTGATGCACGTCCCTTCATGAATGGGTAAGCCTTGTGGTGGTGGTGGTGGTGATTCCACTTTATTTCAGAAGCAGACAGAATATAATTACAAGTATATGATATATTTGCAAATTTGTGTGTGCGTCTGTGTAGAAATGTGTAAGTGTGTGTGTGTGTGTGTGTGTGTGTGTGTGTGTGTGTGTGTGTGTGTGTGTGTGTGTGTGTATCTGCATATCTGTCTGTGCATGGCCATGCAAGCGAGCGTACATGTTGGTAATGTACCCCAAGAGACACAGTATCAGTATCAGTAGCTCAAGGAGGCGTCACTGCGTTCGGACAAATCCATATACGCTACACCACATCTGCCAAGCAGATGCCTGACCAGCAGCGTAACCCAACGCGCTTAGAGCGCCAAGAGACACACACTGAGCTAGTCGTGATTTCTTGATCTCAGTCGTTCTCACCTTTCTTTTGAATCATTCAATTCTGAATGCCAACAAACACTTATATTGTATGAGCTGGGCCTAAAAGATTAACAGTCTTTCTTCTTAACGTCATCGTTTATTTACTCATTAATTCAGACTGACAATGGAGCACTTGGCTATGTTGTGCTCTCCAATGGAAGATTATACAGCTTTTGCCTGACCAGGTTTTCTGTGGATTTCAGATTCCACTCACAGGTATCTGACTGCCCAAGTTTCATTGAAATTTTCTTTGATCTGATTGCTGATTGAATCTGCGGCACTAATCTTCAGCTGATCGATGTGAAAGGTAAATCTTGTTGACAGATTCAGAATGTGCAGTTTAAAGTAATCGAATGGCTGATGAGTGTGCATGATTGCATGCACACAATCATACGTGTTTGCTCACCCCCTTTCACTGTTACACGTGCACTGCACATGCGTTCGTTTTTGCAAAATCCACGCGCCATAAGCTCGTGCAACCTCGGACCCGCATATACATTTGTTGATCAGTAATTTCGCGTTTAGGTGCCAGTCATCAAAAGCCTCCCCAGCACCCGCTGAAAATCCCACCAACACTTGAAATGAGACATCTAATTCACTACCTTTATCCGGCAAAAAGGACAGTGGAAACGAAAATTGACAGGTTCCGTGGTATACTCTCTTCAGTTATGAACTCCACGCAAGGCAATAACAACAGACCAACGCTCGAGTTGAAAAGCATTTTCGCAATCGTCCATTGGCTGATGTATATTACAGGGGACAAAAAAGGGGAAGTGGGGATTAGCGCGGGACTTCAAAACCTCGTGCTGTTTCTCAATTAAACTGAAATAAAATCGTCCCCCCCCCCCACACACACACACAATCGATAGACATGAAAGGAACGTGATGAGCTAATGCACGTGACTTTATGAAGGTGGGTGAGCCGAGTAGTGGTGGTGTTTTACTACATTATTTCAGGAACAGACAATGTATATCTGTATATATAATTGTGTGTGTGTGTGTGTGTGTGTGTGTGTGTGTGTGTGTGTGTGTGTGTGTGTGTGTGTGTGTGTACATAATTATATATGCCAATACATACATACAAATGTAATTTTTGGTTCACACGTGTGAGGCAAATGCATGCATGCAAACATGAGCCCTTGTCTGCGTGCACTGCATGTGTGTTCGTTCACGCAATATCCACATGCCGTAAGCTCTTGCACGCTTGGACGCGCACATACATTACTTTATCAATAATTTCGCATTCAGGTGCCAGTCATCAAAAACCTCTCCAAGCCCACTGAAAATCCCATCAGCAATCTAAACGAGACATCTAATTCCCTACTTTTCTTCGGCAAAAGGGACAGCGGAAACGAAACCTGACAGCTTCAATGGTAAACTCTCTGCAGTAATGAACTCCACGCAACGCAATAACAACAGACCAACTGTAGACGCTGGAGTTGGAAACCATTTTCGCAATCGTTTGTTGGATAAAACGTAATAGAGAGGGGAAACGGGGATTAGTGTGGGGATACCAATACCTTGTGCTGTTTCGCGAATAAATTGAAAAAAATTGTCCCACACACACAATCAATAGACAAGAAGGCAAACGTAATAAGCTGATATAAGAGATTTATTTAATGAACAAACTGAGGTAAGCCTTGAGATTTTTTCTACATTATTTCAGGAACGGAAAAAATGTATGTAATTATAATCATGATATACATATATACATAATACATTTATCATATTTATATGTACATATTTGTGTCTGTGAGTGAGTGAGTGAGTGTGAGTGTGTGTGTGTGTGCGTGTGTGTGTGTGTGCGCGCACGCGCGTGTCACTGTGCATGCAAGTGTGTCTGTGTTCATGAGAGTGTGCATACGTGCATGCAGGTGTGTGTGTGTTTGCATGTGTGTGCGCACATGTGTATGTACCTGGTACACCTCAGAGACATATAGGTTGACCAAGAGTCTTCAATCCAAACCGTTCTCACCTTCCTCTGTTTCATTTCAGAATCACAATGAACACTTCGATATGAACTGAGCCTAAAAGATGGACAGTTCCCTTTTTTTCTAAAGTCCTCATTTCTTTACTCATTAAGAAGACGAGCAATGCAGCACTTTATCCAAGTGGCATTGCATCTAATGCAGACCAGACAGTAGGCCTACCACAATATTGCTGCTGCCTGCATTGTGCTCAGCGTGGGAAGATTATGCAGGTTTTACCTGGCCACATTATCCGTGGAGTTCGAATTTCGCTTGCACGTATTCAGTTACTACTTGTTTCCTCTTTGGAATTTAGTTTGATGTCATTCCTGCATGATCCCTTTGTTAATCTGCATCTAACAAGCTCTTGCTGTCCAATATGCAAGGTAAATCTCTTTGACAGACTCAGAGTGCATGGTTAAAAATACCTACATACAAATATATATATACAAAGAGAGACTGAGAGAGAGAGAGAGAGAGAGAGAGAGAGAGAGAGAGATTGCATATATACATGGGCCTACATCTATAACTGAAACTACATCTATAATCATTGGTTCATACTATGAAGCAATGCTTGCATGCAAACATCAGCGCTTGCCTTCCCGTACTGCACGTGTGCTCGTTCACGCAATATCCACACGCCACTGATAAGCTCTTGCACGCTTGGATGCACACACACATTCGTTAATCAATAATTTCGCGTTCAGGTGCCAGTCATCAAAAACCTCTCCAAGCCCACTGAAAATCCCATCAGCAATCCAAACGAGACATCTAATTCCCCTACTTTTCTTCGGCAAAAGGGACAGCGGAAACGAAAACTGACAGGTTCCACGGTAAACTCTCTGCAGTAATGAACTCCACGCAACGCAATAACAACAGACCAACTGAACACGCACGAGCTGAAAACTATTCTCGCAGTCGCCCATTGGCTAATGTGCATTGTGGGGTACAAAAGGGGGGAAGTGAGGATTAGCGTGGGGATACCAAAACCTTGTGCTCTTTCTCGATTAAACTGAAGAGTACAATACAGTCAACAACAATATTATGATAAAGCCAACTGTCCTGCCTGCGATGGATGCAATGCCACGATAATAAAGTGCTCCATTGTCGGTTTGCCTGCTCGAGAAGTGATCCATGCTGGAACAATACAGTGCAGTTGAGAAGGGGGTACGGTGGGTGGTCTTCATGGCAATGTCCGCATTTCTTCCCCTCCACTCCTCTGTGTGACTGACGGAGTGAACGACAACTCCGTTTTTGTGAACACTACTCATTCCGTCTAAAGGGGGAAAAATTGTCCTGTTACGACCTCCCCAATCCCCATCCCCACTTCCCCAATCCTGACACCCTCCCACCCTCCACCCCTTCACTCTTCCTTTCAACATTTCTGCCTCCCAAATTGTGTTACATATAATTTCTTTTATTTACAACGAGGCGCATAATCGACCGAAGAAGTTTGTGGAAAGACTTTCGTTTCACGATTCGACCTATATCGTAACTTTTGGGGTTTTTTTTTTTTTTGTTGTTGTTGTTTTTTTGAGGGGTGGTAAAACATTGACCTAAACACAAAAATGCATTAAGATACATACATTTTGATACATAGATATCAATTGTCTGTAATATTCCATTCATATGAATCACGCAATCAATGAAAGGATTCATAAAAAGGATACATAAAAAGACTTACTTATGTCCCCTTACCTGCCCATGTACCTTCTCGTTTGAGTTTGTTTCCATCAAAGATGAAGTTCACCATGCTTAAAGGTAAATCTCCAGTATACTCTAACAACAAAACTGAATATTTATGTTAACCCCATCAAAGTCAATATTGAAAGGTGGAACGGAGGGGCGTGGGGTGGGGGGTATAAAAGGAAATCTTTCTAGTTACGTTCTGTTTGCATCCATTTCTCCACCATTTCTCTCTCTCTCTCTCTCTCTCTCTCTCTCTCTCTTTCACACACACACACGCGCGCGCGCGCTACTCAAAGTACTCACCAAAAACATCATTGATGAAACAGCCAGTATAATATCCATGCTTCGAGAAGATGAAAATCCACACCACTCTACATAGTATTCGCATAGCGCTTAACATAGTATTCCACGTAACACTCCACATAATATTCCACATAGCACTCGACACATAACACTCCACTGGAAAAGAAAAGAAAAGAAATAAAACCGCTTCACATCACACAATCACATGTCAGATAAATCAAAGGGTAAATATCCCATAGATGTTTGCGGCCAGTGAATTCGTAGTCACTGTGCTTTGTGCTCGGTATAGGAAGGCGAGGCCTAGCCCTCTACTTGTCATTTTTACCTCCCCAAACCAGTCGAATGAAGATTCACATTTGGGTGGAATGAGGAAAATCGGAGTAAAGTGCCTTTTCATAGGACTCATCACCATGCCGCATGACAGACAGCAGGATCCCGAAGATGCTCTTGTATGGCCAGCTGAAAGAAGGCCACCGCGAACTTGGAAGACCCTGCAAGCGCTTCAAGGACACTTTGAAGACAAACCTCAAAGCCTGTGACATAGACATCGCTTCCTGGGAAGCTGATGCCCTTGACCGCTCTCGCTGGAGGATGCTGTGCTCTAGTGGCACAAAGGCCATTAAGGAGAAGCGTGAGCGAAGGAAGCAGGGCTCAACTTCTGGAGACGGTTTCCCCTGCAACACCTGTGGGAAGTTGTGCGCATCCAGAATTGGCCTCTTCTCCCATATGAGCGCACACACCGACAGATAAACCTGCCTGCCTACTCGTCCGTCGGTCCGACGAGAGACTCCATTAACTCTCTCTATACAAACGGCGAAAGAGACGACGTTAACAGCGTTTCAGCCCAATTACCATCATCAAAATATTGCAAGCGGAAGGCTCTTATACTGAAGAGGTGAATGTTGACAAAGACTACCACAATTCTGACGACAGAAGCTAAAGGTTGGGTCACTGAGACACCCACTGGACATCCGAGGGGTCTGTGTAGAGGAGAAGAGAGGACTGGCCGTACTGAGTGAGAGAGACTCCATTAACACCATGCCGAAACAGGGCCTCTCACCTTGATCAAACCGAAAGACTCCCTGAAACTTTCTTGCTACGATCATGGATCGTGTGACATTGTGAGATTTGGGGTAAAAATTATTGCCAAATTGTTTAAATAATCTTTAATTGTTCAACAATACACATGATTACAATGCAATCAATGACAAAAGAGCATTCAATTTTTACATGACGGCTGATGAACCATATTATCAGCTGTATCAAATAACATTCATAAACAGTAAGTAATGAAATAATGAAATAAAACAAATAAACAAATAATGCATAATATAGTAAAATAATGCTAATATCAATATTAACATTAGATTAAATTTATTATCACCAGAGGGATCGGCCTGATAGAAGAGAAACACGAAGGAAAAAAAGAAATTTAGAAGAATTCTTGTCAAATAGTAATTGTTACTCATGCTAGCATAAAATATCGCGACTACTACTACTGTTGTCATTATCTAGGAGAAATTTTAAAACATTTAAAAAGCAAAACGAAACATTGCATGGCGGCACAAGACTGGAACTATAAAACCGACATGGGGTTACCAATTCCAGACGAGAATAATCTTTTGATATAAATAAGCTAATCGATATAACATTGATGATAATGATGTTGATGATAGTAAACCCTTTAATTTGGCACGACTGATGACGAGCGCACTTGTCACGTTGTCAAATTCTCTCCTTGTTACATTTATCGTACACCAAAATCAATTCTGTGTGTGTGGGGGGGGGGGTGTGGGTGTGTGTGTGTGTGTGTGTGTATCTAGTTTGTGCGTGTTTGTGTGTGTGTAAGTGTAGGTTGGGGTGGGGGGATAAAGGGATAGGAAAAGACGGGAATGTTGGGGAGGGGGGGGAGGTCTGTCCCCCATGCCACCCAAATAAGCATATCTCTCTCTCTCTCTCTCTCTCTCTCTCTCTCTCCTCGAGGTCCAGTCCATTCATCTAATATGTGTCAAACGATATACTCAACAATCACGTTTGATGGCAAAGCATTTACAAAACCTGCTAGCTGGTGCCCTTTTATCCGTTGTTCTGGGCTTGTGTCTTCGTTCGGTGAGTGTTGTGTAGATGGAGGGGGTGGAGCCCTGGGTAAGAGGTCCATTAGCTGTTCCGAGGGATAGTCCTGGTCTTGGTAAAGTTCGTCCGCCATATAGATAGATAGATAGATAGACAGATAGATATAATTATGTGTGTGTGTGTCTGTGTCTCTGTGTTTGTGTGTGTGTGTGTTCGGAGAGAGAGAAAGACGGAGAGATAGACAGACAGACAGCGAGAATGACCGTCTCACACACAACCCTCACCACCAGCAAAATCAGTCCGAGGTCTCCAAAACGAAACAAACGCAAACAACGATTGCCCCTGCCCCCCCCCCCCCCCCCCCCCACACCCCCCCCCCCCCCACTCCCCATCCCCTCCGAACCCCTGCCTAAACCGTTTCCGTAACCACCAAACCACCTCCACCCCCACCCCCACCCCCGACACAGAGACATCACACTGAACCCCCACTAACGCCTCAAACTCCACACCCTCAACACCCTCCCACCCGACCCCACCACCACCACCACCACCACCCTCCTTCACCCTGTCCTACTCACACACAACACTGTCAACCCTCTCTCAGATCGCGGCGCACGTGCAGCAGAAGCCAGTTTCTCTCCCTGTCCTGCCCGTCGCCCTTAAAAACTAGCAACGCCCCCTTGAAAAGCTCATGATCCCTCGCGCCTAATTGGGCCGACAATGGTGTGATGCAATATTGCGGACCCCCCACCGAGGACTTTGCCACCGGACACACCTGATTCCGCTCTCTCTCTCGCCATCTCCACACACCCACCCTCTCTCCACTTCCCTTCCTCGTCCCCCACCACCCCCCGCCCCCTTACCCCATGCTGTTTCTGCCCATTTCTTCAGCCCTGGACTCTTAACCTAATGGGCCCATTGGCGAGTTCATTTTGCCCTCCGCACAATCGAAAATTGGAAATTTATTGCCACGAAAGCTTGCTGGGGCCACAATCGATGGCTTGGACTAATAGCTAAACGAATCGGTGTCAATTTGGAGGGAGTCCTGTGATTCAAACTGTTGGAAAGGAAGAAGAATAGAATGAGAGACAGAGACATCTCGCCAGGCAGAGACATGGAGAGAGACAGAGACTGAGAAAGAGGTAGGACTTTGGGAAGGGTGAGAGAGACAGAGATAAGGGGATAGGAGAGTGAGAGGGGAGAGAGAGAGAGAGAGAGAGAGAGATCGTGGCTGAAGGTAGACAGATAGAGATGGGGGTGGAGAGAGGGAGAGCTACAGAGACGAGGTGGAGAAAGGGTGGAAGAAGTGAGAGACAGACAGACAGACAGAGACAGAGAAAGAAGGAAACGAAGAGAAACGGGGAGAGACAGAGAAAGACAGAGAAAGAGAAATGCGTTGGGCCATGGGGAGAAGGTGGAGGGAGGGAGGGGAGGGAAGGGGGAAGTAGACGGAAGTGAGCGCGGACGGACGGAAGCCAGTTGTGATTTATGAGGAAGGTGATATTATTGGGGGGCAAATTGGCACGGGGGTAAGGGAGGTTGGGGTAGGTGTGGGGGGGGGGGTGAAAGCTCGCAGTGGTTATGGGGCTTTGATGAAAAGTTGTGAAGGTGATTTTATTGTCAGGTGTTTCAGGTTTGTGTCCGTTCTCTCCTCATTTCTCTTCTCTGTTTTTCTCAATGTGTGTGTGTGTCTGTCTGTCTGTTCTCTCTTTCTCTCTCTCTCTCTCTCTCTCTGAGACGCGCGCGCGCGTGTGTGTGTGTGTGTGTGTCTGTGTTTGTCTGTGTCTGTGTGTTTCCTGCCTTTTCTTGTTTTTTTTCACTCTGTCATGACTCCCCCTTCACCCCACCCCCGAAAACGGATTATGACTGCCTACGTGGCGGGAGTAAAAACGGTCATACACGAAACACTACTCGTGTATACGAGTGAACGTTGGAGTTGTAGCCAACGAACAAAGTAAAGTCTTTCTCCGATGATATGGATTGTTCAAATTTTGTTCACAGTTTACGAACGTGTTTGTTTCTGATGTTGATGATGACGATGATGATACGGGTACATATACAGCGCCTATCCTCGGTCGGAGACCAGGCTCTAAGCATTTCAAGAAAACGGAGTCATTTACACAACAGGCTGCCTACCTGGGTACAGCCGACTGACAGCTCCCACTGGGCGCCCATCATTCGTTTCCTGTATCATTCGATCACGTTTCAGTTATACATACATACACACTCATACAAACATGTAACATTTTGTGTGTATGACCGTTTTGTTTCTTTAGCCCGCCATGTGGCCAGCCATACTCAGTTTTCGGGGGGTTGGGGGGGGGGGGGTGCATGCTGGGTATGTTCTTGTTTCCATGAACCACCGAACGCTGTCATGGATTACAGGATCTTTAACTTGCGTATTTGACCTTATGCGTAAGTATACACACGAAGTTCAGGCACTGGAAGGTCTGTATATGTTGAGATCGGGAAAATCTCCACCCTTTACCTACCAGGCTCCGTTACCGACATTCGAAACCGGGACCCTCAGATTGGAAGTCCATCGCTTTAACCACTCGGTTATTGCGCCTGTCGTTTACGAACATATTTGTGTTTGATGGGTCGTCGCAAACGCAAACGTTCTGATTCCCCTTAGGGTAAGACTCATCTCTGAGATGCCGTTAGCTTTCTGTACAGGGAAACCTATCCACAGGTAGCTGAGGGCAAACATCAACAGATCGGTGTCACGCGCTATCTGTTCACCCAAGTCTGACTCCTCCCCCGTTTTAACAAGACCGTTAAACTGTCACTGTCTGCTGCCTTCAGGTTCAGGATTTACACACACACGCAAAATTCTGATATCTTGAGGGTGGGGTTGGTGTTCGGTATGTGACGGAAGATTCTAACGTATGAAATTTCTGACTTTATATGCACATGTGTGTGTGTGTGTGTCTGCGTGCGTGCGTGTGTGTGTATGTGTGTGTGTGTGTGTGTGTGTGTGTACGTGTGTGGGAATGGGGGGGAGGAGGGTTGTGCATTTCCTTTCATCAAATCTCGCTTTCTCCTCGAGTTTTTGCGTGCGCACTGAAACTGTTGCTGCGCACAAAATCCACATATACATTGGGTTTTGTTTCTACCAAAGGACTGCTATGCACCCAGGCGCTATTAACTCATTCACTGCCAAACTCGCATTTATGCAGCAGCGAGGACCCATGTCTATGAAGGGTGGCCAGATCAGGGGTCTGGTATCCATTAACCTACTGCTGTTCATTTTCGGTGGTAGGATAGGCCATAAAAAAAATTATTTCCCACACATCACATCAAATCCCCAGCTATTCGTAGATACCATATTTTCTGTGTTTATAGCACAACGGAAATTTGCACTCTAAACTAACTGGGGGTGAAAGGGTTAATGTAGTTCGGGAGAAAGAAAGGACACAAATGTAACAGAAAAAAAAAGAACAAAAGAAAGCAGAGAGGGGGTCAGGAACTTGACAGAACGCGAGACATTTCGCTCCATTCTATCCACAGGAAGAGTGTTATGTGAAAGTGTCGGCGAGCAGAGTTGTATGCATATCTGGAATACGATACCCACTGTTCCTTCACCCCTGGACTGCTAAAGCTTGGTGAGCTATCGGTGAGGTATCAGCTTTATTCGCAATCCCTGCCTTTTGTTTGTGTGTTGTTGTTTTGGGTTGTTGTTCTTATTTGTTTGTTTGTTGTTGTTTTTTGTGTTTTTTTGGGGGGGGGGTGTTTTTTTTCTTTGGTTTAGGTTTCTCTAGGAGGCGCCAGTGCATTCGGACAATTCCATAATCGCTACTCCATATCCACTAAGCAGATGTCTGACAGCAGCATAACCCAACCCGCTAGTCAGGCCTTGAGAGCATGCATGTATATTTGTGTACCTGTCAGAGTGGATTTCGTCTTCAGAATTTTTTTTTTCCCGGAGGACAACGCTTTTGTTGCCGTGGGTTCTTTTCCAGTGCGCCAAATGCGTGCTGCACGAGAGACCTCGGTTTGTCGTCTTATCTGAATGATTTGACGCCCAGTTCGATTTTCCAGTAAAACTAGGGAGAAAGGGTTACAGCGGGATTCGAACCCAGACCCTCACGGACTCTGTATTGGCAGATGAGCGTCGTATCCATGCTGCCACCTTCCTCACCTAACTTTAATAATAAAGTATCTTATTTGCTGATGATACGTAATATAATCCGAAGATGAAGAAGTCGAAATAAAGCGGGATGACTCACATCCTGACCAGTAATCTATATATGCTAACCCCCCACCCCCCTCTCTCTCTCACTCTCTCTCTCTCTCTCTCTCTCTCTCTCTCTCTTCTGTGTGTGTGTGTGTGTGTGTGTGTGTGATTAAATAATGTAGTACGTGCAGTCTTTGAATCTATTAAATCATCATTTTTTTCTTCTTCCTTTTGTAAGTTATTGCACGTGTGTGTGTGTGTGTGTGTGTGTGTGTGTGTGTGTGTGTGTGTTTAATGCTTATTGTAAAGCGCTTTGAGCTCCCCTATAAGGGAAGAAAGTGCTCAAAAAGTATCCATTAATATCATTATTATCAGTCTGTGCTCAAAAAGTATCCATTAATATCATTATTATCAGTCTTCGGGAGAAATGCTAGCCGTTCACAGACTAGCATACTTTGATCTTCAATTGCAAGCAGCAGACAAGGAGTTAAACTCAACTCCTCTTCAGCAGAAGGAAGCTGGTCCAGTAACGGTATCAACGTCTCCAACAGCGTCAAGTCCATCGCCTCCAGCAGTCTCAGTTGTCTCTTAGCTGCCACCGAGCCGGGAAGTGTGAACGCCCATCACCACACCGTCCCTAACTGTGGAGTGTCACCCGCGTCGCTTTGTGCCCTGCACTATACCCCAGCCATGGAAAAGCCAGCACTTTTCCCCTGCTGCTAGCTATCATTGGTCGTCTTGTCAGATTAATTTGTTTTCTGCAAACCCTTTGGGTGGGTCTGTAATTTCGGGTTCTGTAGTTTCTTTAACGTACGTAAGCGTAATTGTGGCCTGGCTTCCAGATTGTGCGGGTGTCATGCGTTGTTTGTAAGTAGACCTAATTGTTCTGGACTGCCTGACTTTGAAAATTGCCACGGGGATGTTTGTTTTGCGTTGAGGGCACGGGGGCGATCTGGTGTTTACGTGTGAATGGCTTTAGACAGTGAACAGTTGCTTTCGCTGAAAAAGAGATTTTCATCAAGATCGTGTGGAAGAAGAATGAAGCGATGATCTGATGAATTGAGACAGACGGTCCGATTAGAAACCTGAGGTCTCCGGGTTCAATTCACCAGCTGACCGGTATTTTTACACCCCTCCCCTGACACCCGCCCCCCTCGCCTCTCCCTCATTCAGGTTTAAGCTGTGGCACGGGTGCTAATCTTTCAGAGACGCTGGTAAACCGAGGTCCTGGATGCAGAATAAAGAATCCAGGGTGGTTATAGTGATGAGCTTGGCTTGGCTTGGATGAAAGAAACCGTTTTGAAAGAGAAGCAACTATTATACACAAAGACAGCGAAAAAGGAGAATGGGCTAGGAGACCCTGCAAAGTGACGACGCGCTTTCAGCGTTACGAGAAAAGCAGCTCGAATTTCACACACTGAAATTTGTTGCGACAAGTAATGACTTGTTGTTGTTGTTGTTGCTGTTGTAAATGTTGCTGCTGCTGTTGCTGCTGCTATTGTTGTTGTTGTTGTTATTATTCTTGCTGTTGTTGTTGTTCAAAGTGCATTTGAAAACATCACACAAACAGGAAGTCAGAACCCAAACAGCAGAATTATGCACACACACACACACACACACACACACACACACACACACACACACACGCACGCACGCGCGCACACACTCACACACGCACACACACACACACACACACGCACACACACACACACACACGCGCGCGCGCAAACACACACACACAATGACGTAACCTGTCAAATCTTTATTCACCAACTTACAGCGACAGATATACAAGACAGATACGGACAGAAAGAGACAGATAAAAGGAGATACA
>NC_134894.1:22638263-22640763 GCF_041734735.1 Babylonia areolata | reverse complement strand
CGCCCGCGCGCGTGCGTGTTGAAACAGATAAAAACAAGTGTCCACTATTCTTCTCTGCTTGCTGTAGCCTTTGCCCCTCTTTCCTCCTCACCCTCCGCTGTCAATCCTACCTACACCCATTCCGCATCCCCATCCACCTCTTCGTGAAAGTACACCGCACCAGACTATATTCTCTCAACACGTTGTGCGATCTTCGGTTGTTCACAACCAGCTCTCAGAACAACAACAAGTTTCAGTTTCTCAAGGTGTCACTGCGTTCGGACAAACCCATATACGCTACACCACATCTTCCAGGCAGATTCCTGACAGCAGCGCTAGTCAGGTTTTGAGTGCATGCATATTATTATTTGCGTACATATCAGAGTGGATTTCTTCTACAGTAAAACGCCAAAAGGAAAGCACTTAGGTTGTCATGGGATCTTTTTCAGTGCGCCAAGTGCGTACTGCACTCGGGACCTCGGTTTATCGTCTCATCTGAATGACTAGACACCTCAGATTGGTTTTTCCAGTCAAACGTGGGAGAGAGGACGAGAGCGGGATTCGAACCCAGACCCTCACGGACACTGTGTGTTGGCAGATAAGCGTCTTATCCATTCGGCCACCTTCCTTCCTTCTCCAACAACAACGACAACAACAACGACAACACCAAAGACAACAACGACAACAACAACAAAGGTGTAACGAAATCAGAATCACCATTTACAAAAGTCTGGATTCAAACTGAAGACTCAACTTGTCTTTTGGAAAGTAATGCAACAGCCAACTGCTACCCCTTACCCCTAACTCCCTAAACCCCCAAACCCCACCCGTCTCCCACACCCCTCCACCCTCCCTAATACCACCCTCTTGCAATAAACGTGTCATGGGACAACGACAAGCCGTTGTTGTCAAAGCGCGTGTGTCCCACCCCCATCCCTTCCGAATCAATCTTGATCAGAACAGGACACCAAGTCTCCCTTGACAGTGAGAATGGGGCAACAAGCCCAGAGGTGCGTGCGTGTGCGTGCGTGCGTGCGTGCGTGTGTGTGTGTGCGTGTGTGTGTGTGCGTGCGTGTTTGTGCCACCCCCTAACCGGTCGAACCAACCGGTGATCGTTCGGGTGTATCAGTGGGCAATCTGTCCAGCCCCACCTGAGCTAGAATAGCTGGGTGGTTGCCGTCGTTTCCCTTGTAATGAGTGACCACAGGGGATGGGGGAGAGAAACGGGTGGGTGGGGGTGTGGAGGTGGAGGTGAGGGTGGGGGTTAGAAAAGGCGATGGAGGAAGCAGGTACGTGGTCATGAAATCTCTAACGTTAACATGACCGTTAACATGACCCCGGGAGCAACGTAGGTCACTGACTTTAGTTTGTTTTTTTTCTTATCAGGTACGTTTATGTGTACTTGACTGTGCTTTCATATCTGTGAAACTGCATGTTTGGTGCATATCTGTTATGCATGTGTGGGTGTATGTGTGAATGTGTGTCTTCATGTTTTACATTTATTTGCTTATTTATCATCATCATTGTCTTATTTATTTATCTTTTTTTTATTATTAGTATTATTATTAGTATTATTACTACTACTACCCCTTTTTTATATATTATAATTATTATTTATTTATTTATTTACTTATTTATGTACGCTTATCTATTATTTATTCACCTTTTTTTTTTCTTTTTTTTTTCTCAAGGCCTGACTAAGCGCGTTGGGTTACGCTGCTGGTCAGGCATCTGCTTGGCAGATGTGGTGTAGCGTATATGGATTTGTCCGAACGTAGTGACGCCTCCTTGAGCTACTGAAACTGAAACTTATCAGGGGCTACATCGTGTTTTGAGGGGACCAAAGATACACTCTGAACTTGTCCAGAGAGAAGGAAGCACGCGAGAGCAGCATTCGCCAACGCATACATTCGCGCGAGCGTGCGAAGTGATCATGGTAAGTGAATTATGATTACGGTGGTAAATTTCGCATAAGTGTTTGATAATTACTATGATGCTTCTTATCTTGTTTATGTGTGTGCGCAGAAATATACGTGTTCTGTAAATGAATGATAACTTTGCTTGGCTTTCACAGTAAGCGGTGTAAAGAGATTGGTTTAAACAAGTCTTTAATTTGAACTGATGAAATAATATATATATATATATATATATATGTGTGTGTGTGTGTGTGTGTGTGTGTGTATAAAGATAACAATGTTTGAAAGGCAGACCAGCAACAACCTTACAGTTTACATGATTCTAAAAAAATGAAAACACAAAATAAATTCATAAGACGACTGGTAAGCCATAATTACTTTTAAGAAAAGAAAAAAACAGTAATTATATGTTATTAGAAAACATACAATTTTGCAGTCAAATGAATAAGCAACTTTTTTTTGTTCATGTTCAAAAGGAAATGGAGTTTGGGGGGTACATATTGTGAGTCTCTCCTCGAACTGGTGAGAAATAAAAGAGAAACATAGAAAAAAAAAGTAGGGGATGTGAGGCGGGGAGGGGGGGGGGGGGGGGGGGCAAGGGAGGT
>NC_134894.1:22608263-22630763 GCF_041734735.1 Babylonia areolata | reverse complement strand
CGGACAAATCCATATACGCTACACCACATCTGCCAAGCAGATGCCTGACCAGCATCCAGAAGAAAAGGAAACAGTAACGAGAGAGAGTCCAGTCAAATTCTTTCACCACACAGATTTTCAGCAGCTTCGCCTCAACTGAAACCAACCACCACACAGCATGCCGCAAGGAACGACAACTCGTTCTACCACAACAGTGGGCCAAAAAGCAGGCTTTTTGTGGGAGAGTTAGCCGCTCCTGAAATGCTGGTGGGGCGCCTCTGTTAATGTGGTTGGCGGGGACTTTTTTTTTTTTTTTTTTTTTTTTTCGGCCCCGCTGCGGCGTGACGTGTTTTGACTGACTGACCAGTAGCCCCGCCCCCTAGCCCCGCCCCTTTTTTCTGTGGGCGGTGGTGGCTCCCGAGTGGTCGACTGGACCAGACGTCAGTGAAATACAATGACAGTCAACCGCCCACCCCCACCCCCCCACCCCCACGCCCCCTCCCCTCCCCTACACACCACAACACGAGTCGTTCGCTTTTTACTGATCAGTTCAGGAGGTGGAAAATCAAACAGTGCGTCTGGTCATTCGGATTAGACCGGCGATCAACCTACGTCTCCGCGTGTATAGTATCAGTATCAGTATCAGTAGCTCAAGGAGGCGTCACTGCGTTCGGTCAAATCCATATACGCTACACCACATCTGCCAAGCAGATGCCTGACCAGCAGCGTAACCCAACGCGCTTAGTCGGGCCTCGAGAAAAAATAAATAATAATAAAAATAAAATAAAACCAAAAAATAAATTAATAATAAGAAAAATAAGAAAATGAATAAAAAATATAAAAAGATAAATACATAAAAAGAAAATAATAATAATAATATTTATAAGGCGCAAAACCTTGATGAAGTCAACTCTAAGCAAGCGCAAGCGCGCACACACAACACACACACACACACACACACACACACACACACACACACACACACACGTGTACAGCACGCACGCACTTGACGCGGCGAGAAAAAAAAAACAAAACAAAAAACACTGGCAACCAAAGTGTTGTCCTCTTTGCAAAAAAAATCTGCTGAGGCCACTCAGATAGGAACACACACTTTTTTTCTTTTTTTTTTTTCATGCATTCAAGGCCTGACTACTGAAGCGCCGATGGGTTATATGCTACTGGTCAGGCATCTCTGCCTAGCAGTGGATGTGGTGTAGCGTATATGGATTTGTCCGAGCGCAGTGACGCCTCCTTGAGAAACTGAAACCAGGATGAGTGGGGGGAGGGGGGGGGGGGGGAGAGATTTTTCTTGTGATTTGAAGAGAATCAGTGTCGTTTTTGTTTGTTTGTTTGTTTTTGGGGGGGGGGGGGGGGGGTTCTGTTTTGATTTGGACCGTTTGTAAACGTACCCAAACTGTGATTTGTCTTTTTTAGCAGTAGTAATATTCTGGTGTATACAGAACACTATATGCTTTATCGTCTCCGACAAAAAAAAGAAAAAGAAAAGGAGTGTGTGTGTGTGT
This sequence comes from Babylonia areolata, assembly GCF_041734735.1. NCBI lineage: Eukaryota > Metazoa > Mollusca > Gastropoda > Neogastropoda > Buccinidae > Babylonia > Babylonia areolata. Next base: position 22,629,261 of record NC_134894.1, on the reverse strand, counting down.
GTGTGTGTGTGTGTGGGAGGGTGTTGGTGGAAAACATAGCCAATAAACGAAAACTAGAATCACTGTAATTCAATATGTGTGTACTGTACAAGGCACCTAATGCTTAAAATATGCTAACTTGAAGTAAATCACTCATACAATAATCACAGCCATACACATATGATAATCATAATGATGTTGTTATGATTATGTAGATATTGGCAAACACGCTGTTGTTCTTTATGGTATTGGTGCTATGGGTAGATGTGGGCAAACATACTGTTGGAATGGGTAGGTATGGCCGTTGTCATCGGTAGACATTGACGTGTGCGCTGTTGTCATCGGTAGACATTGACAGCTGCTGTCATCGGTAGAAATTGACGTGCGCGATGTTGTCATCGGTGGAAATTGACGTAATTGCTGTTGTCACGGGTAGAAATTGACGTATATGCTGTTGTCATCGGTAGACATTGACGTGTGCGCTGTTGTCATCGATAGATATTGGCGTATAGATGTTATGTATGATTTCTTTTTTTTCTCTACAAACATTTTCATTTCAGTTTTGTTACCCAAACATGTGCAGAATGGGAGAGGGAGAGATTGGATGTCATATGTAGGCCTGTGTGCTGTTGTCATGTGTAGATAATGGCGTGTATAACGTTGTCATAGCCTATGTACTGTTGTCATAGGTAGGTATCGTAGTATGTACTGTTGTCACTGTTAGACAACGGCGTATGTACTGCTGTCATAGTTAGATGTCGGCGTATTGTCACTGGTAGATACTGGCGTATAAGCAGTTGTCATAGGTAGATGTTGGGGTATGTTCCGTCGTTGTGGATGATCATTGGCGTGTAAGCTGTTGTCATCGGTAAAATGTAATGTTGGCGTACATGCCAATGCAATAACTATGTAGATATTCACGTACACGCTGTTGTTATCAGTAGGTGTTGGCACACCTGTTGTTCAATGTGGATATTCTGTTTCTAGTGTAAATGGCCAGTTGAAATTTCAAGAACACGACTGGCTCTTTTACTGGTAACAAACATATTTCAAACAATGAATAAGACTTCATGTTTGTGCCAGTCAAAACAGGCTCTTACTATGGATGCGTCTGCGACATAACAGCACTCTTCAAGTCCTCTCTCTCTCTCTCTCTCTCTCTCTCTTCTTCCTCCTTCTCCTCCTCCTCCTCCTCCTTCTCCTTCTTCTCCTTCTTTCCATATCTGTGAAATTACATATCGTTGTATACCTGGTGTGAATAGAATAGATTTGTGTGTGTGTGTGTGTGTGTGTGTGTGTGTGTGTGTGTGTGTGTGTGTGTGTGTGTGTGTGTGTGTGTGTGTGTGTGTGTGTTTATTTACATTTATTTGCTTATTTCTTTATCAATTTTTCATTATCATTGTCACCTCTCACTTTTTTCCCCTACATTTTATTTTGTTTCTTTAGCTGTCTGCTAACTTTTTATGTTATTCGTTTATTTATTTATTTGTTTGGATGCTTATTTGTTTATTTATTCATTAATTTACTGGTGTATCCATTTATTTGGTTATGCGGGGTTTTTTTCGTTTCTTGTATTTGTATTTGTATTTGTATTTCTTTTTATCACAACAGATTTCTCTGTGTGAAATTCGGACTGCTCTTCCCTGGGAGAGCGCGTCGCTACACTACAGCGCCACCCATTTTTTTGTCTTTTTTTCCTGCGTGCAGTTTTAATTATTTTTCCTATCGAAGTGGATTTTTCTACATAATTTTGCCAGGAACAACCCTTTTGTTGCCGTGGGTTCTTTTGCGTGCGCTGAGTGCATGCTGCACACGGGACCTCGGTTTATCGTCTCATCCGAATGACTAGCGTCCAGACCACCACTCAAGGTCTAGTGGAGGGGGAGAAAATATCGGCGGCTGAACCGTGATTCAAACCAGCGCGCTCAGATTCTCTCGCTTCCTATGCGGACGCGTTACCTCTAGACCATCACTCCACTTCCCTCGAGGCCTGACTAAGCGCGGTGAGTTACGCCGCTGGTCAGGCATCTGCTTGGCAGATGTGATGCAGAGCATACGGGAACTCGGTATGTCGTTTCATCCGAGTGACCAGACGATCAGACTGATTTTCCAGTCGATCTAAAGAGAAAGGGGCGAGAGCGGGATTGGAACCCAAACCCTCACGGACACTGTATTATTGGCAGATGAGCGTCTCAACCATTCTGCCTTCTTTACCATCTGTGTTCTTCTTCTGCTTCTTCTTCTTCCGCGTTCGTGGGCTGCAACGCCCACGTTCACTCGTATGTACACGAGTGGGCTTTTTACGTGTATGACCGTTTTTACCCCGCCATGTAGGCAGCCATACTCCGGTTTCGGGGCTTACCATCTGCGTTATACCAGCTTAGAAGTTTTAGGAATGGTTGTTTTTTTATGTCAATGGAATTAGAGTAGACACAGAAAAAGAATTTAACTCGAAGCAAACTTAAGATGACACACGTAAACCTGTCCTGGAGAAGATGAATTCTTAGCTGCTGTGGTAACATCAGCAAATCAGGAAATTGTTGGAAGCGAAGAAATAAGGTCCTACTAGATATTTTTCGCAACGTAAACATTTTGATTGCAACAACGTGCAAGCTACAATACGGCAATAGGCCTCTGATTTTTTTTTTTTTTTTTTTTTTTTCAACAAATTTCAAATCCCCTGAAGTAGGCATTATCTCAAAACGGGCCAGGAGTAGCATCATAGCAAACATGACGAATGCTTGAAAGAACAACCAACTCTCTTGCGATTAAAGCCTACTCAAAATTGTTCCTGGTTTTAGCCCTATCTCTGAGTTTTTTTCCCATCAGTTGAAACCAAGAAATGAAGGTTAAAAGCAAGCCATTTTTGTTCTGTAGCTGTCTGCATTGTCATCATCATTATCATCATCAACATCATCATTTCTATGATTATCATTGTCAGACAGTTGAGATAATTGCAGAACTGGCTTTTGAGCACTTCAATCTATTATGTGACTTTTCTTCTAGGGAATGGTAGTGAGAGAATACTAAGCCGTCTTAAGTGTGAAGTCTACACCAGTTTTAAGAAATCGCTGATTTACAATACTCTTGTGTTCGACTAAAACATGAAATATTCGTCCTAATATAGCTATCATTAATGGCAGCAAGCTCAGCAATAAAAATGCGAGAGATGAAAGTGGTGTGTGTGTGTGTGTGTGTGTGTGTGTGTGTGTGCCTGTCTGTGCATGTACATGCTTAGCTTCTTCTGTTATCATTATCACCTTTCTTTCTGTTCGTTATTGATGTTGTGTTTGTCAGTGAGCACGCAAGTTTTCTGTTGAAAAATTTCTTTGATGCGCCCTTTAGACACTTTATGGCTTCGTTCAACATCACTATACAATACTGTTACGATGTGTCATTCAAACTGACATTTCAACCTCGAGATCTGGGTCTGTATGATAAAGTTACACTTTCAGTTTCAAAGCGGTATCAACGTGTACGGACCGATCTCTATACACTGCACCCCATCTGCATTAAAATTGTTTGTTTTGGTGTGGGTTTTTTGTTGTTGTTGTTGTTGTTGTTGTTGTTTTTAACACAAACAAGAACAGATGCCTGATATATGCATAGACCTAACGCGCATGAGTAAGCATGGACAGACGTGATAAGGCCCGAGAGTTCAAACCCCGGTAATAGTGCGTGGTGGAGTCAAGGTGGAGATACGTTTTTCTGTTTGTTTCTTTTTTTTTCCAGACCTCCCAAAGCAAAACTTTAATATGCACATTTATTAGTGACTAAAACCCTTCTGCGTGTATACATATACAGAAGATCTAATGCGCGCGTTAAAGAATCTTCAATACATATCAACGTTCGGTTCAGGTCAATAAGGAAACATGAATATTGACAGGATGATTATTCCCGAAAATGGAGTATGGCTGTCTAAATCACGGTTTAAGAACAGTCATACACGTAAAAGCCTCGAATGGACAGCCCACTATCCCAGAACGGGAAAAAGAATCATGCGCATTGAAAGTGTAAACAGAATGGATGTATAAAATCATACATGTTAGACAACAGCAGAAACAACAACAACAAAATAACAGCAAGCAAAAACAGAAGCAGCAGTAACAACGACTACGACGACGACGATGATGATGATGATGATATTACAACTGATCATGAAAATAGATTGGTAGCAGCGGTATGATGACCTTTTCTTCTTTTTTTTCTTCTCCCCCCGCCCCCCCCCCCCCTTTTTTTCTTTTTTTTCTGCACTGCATTTCCGTTCACTGGTATACATGGACAAGCTGGGCTTTTTAAAACCCCTTCACTGCCATAAACGTATTACGTACGTGCGTAGTGACGTCACTGATGACGTCATCAGAAAGAAGGGAAATAGATCTGGAAGGCTGAAAATTACACAGCTTACATAGCCAGAGTGGTATATCTCCAGACCATTTTCTCAGTTTTAGGCTTATTGTTTTGGATAATGTTTCACGACTTGAAACACCACTTTCAACTGTTTTTCCCCGTGGCACCGAAATTAAGCGTTTGACAGTTTTTACCTCATCATGTTGGCAGCCATACTCCGTTTTTCGGGGGGGGGGGGTGCATTTTGGGTACGTTCTTATTTATGTAACCCACCAAACGCTACCATGGATTACAGCATCTCTATGGTGCGTCGTATTTTGATCTTCTACCTGGAGTGATGTGGAGTGATGGCCTAGAGGTAACGCGTCTGCCTAGGAAGCGAGAGAATCTGAGCGCGCTGGTTCGAATCACGGCTCAGCCGCCGATTATTTTCTCCCCCTCCACTAGACCTTGAGTGGTGGTGTGGACGCTAGTCATTCGGATGAGACGATAAACCGAGGTCCCATGTGCAGCATACACTTAGCGCACGTAAAAGAACCCACGGCAACAAAAGGGTTGTTCCTGGTAAAATTCTGTAGAAAAATTCACTTCGATAGGAAAATCAGATAAAACTGCACGCAGGAAAAAAAATACAAAAAAATGAGTGGCGCTGTAGTGTAGCGACGCGCACTCCCTGGAGAGAGCAGCCCGAATTTCACACAGAGGAATCTGTTGTGATATAAAAAAAAGAAAAAAGAAATACAAAGAAATACAAAATACAAAGAGTTTTCATACACACGAAGGGGGTTCAGGCACTATAGCAGGTCTGCACAACAACCGTCAATCTGGAAGATCGGGAAAATCTCCACCCTTAACCCATCAAGTGAGGCGAAATAAGGGATTGAGCCATGATCAACGAAAAAGAATGATATATTATATTCTGCCTTCAGGAAATAGCAGGTGGCAGAGGTGAGAGAGGGGAACGTGATGGAGAATCTCGCAGAACAGGAAGCAAAAGAAAAGAAGAAGAAAAAAAAAAAAAAAAACCCAAAAACCACACGATAGTTTTCTCTTCCGTTTAAGGAGGATGTTTTATCAAGCACGATCGTATTATATAGCATGTCACCACACAGTACTGTTTTCCATTGTGTGACTGTCACGATTTCGTACTTCTCATCACACGCAATGAGAAAGTTTGTTGTTGCTTTTTTTTTTAGCTGCTACAATGCAGCTGTTGTATTTAGTTAATTAGTTAATTAGTTAATTACTTACTTACTTACTTACTTACTTAGCTAGTTACTTGTCTGTTTATTTATTAATTTATTCATTAATTTATTCATTTATTTATCTTTTTTATTCATCTGTTTATTTATTCATTCATTCATTTATATATCTATCTACCTATCTATCTATCTAGCTATATATCTATCTATCTATCTATCTATCTGTCTGTCTGTCTGTCTGTCTGTCTGTCTATCTGTTCCAAGATCTGTTGGTATTACCGTTGGATTTATGTAGACGTAGGCCCCTATTATTAAAAATAAAATATTTTAGCCTTATAAAGACAGGACAGCTTATATGTCTCAGTCAGTCTCTGTCTGTCTGTCTCCAGAGAAAGAGAACGGGGAAAGAGACACGAGGTACTGACGGGGAAACACTGGGAGACAGACGGACAGGCAGACAGACGGACAGACAGGAAGACAGAGAGAGAAAATCGGAAAGCGAGAAAGAGAGACACAACAATTGAACACAAAGACCAACAAGAAATAAGTGGAGCTAACACTCACTCCATTCCACCCTCCCCCTTCCACAATTTCCCCTGCCCCTACCTCTCTCATCCGCAACAATAACACAGAGAGAGAGAGAGAGAGAGAGAGAGCTTTCAGGACTATTCTTTCTACTGTTGTTCACACACAGCACAGCCCCAATTACAAACGATTACACGCAGTGGCAAAAAGAACACACAAAAACCAAAAAAAACAAAAACAAACAAACAACAACAACAACAAACAAAAAAACAGCAATACCAACAACAAAAAACTCCCCACAAAAAGAACCAACAACAATTGTTGCCATCTGGAAATAAAGCCCCCCGCAAGGATGTGTTCCATCCGGGCCTGTAGTTTTCAGGGGGTGGGCCTTCTTTCATCGGCACGACACAGGAAGCGCGCGGTTTCCTCCCCCATAATGGTTGTCTCCCTTCACTCTAAGAGGGATAATCAGGCCAAATCTAGTTTTGACCCGTATCGCGGTTCTGTCCCTTTACCCGCATCATTTGGGGGCCTCATAAATATCGCCCTTTCTCCCTTGTTCAAAGTCAGCACTCGTCGATTAGCGGCGATTTGAACAACCACTTCACGGCGCAGTGGGCACGCGAAGAATTATTCCTGGAATCTGAAAACACGCACGTGAACAAAACGCGCCGGCTAGGGAAACTACCGTCTAGAATGACTACCTTTTGTTTGTTGCGAATCGAAGAGGAAGGGGGGGGGGGGGGGGGAGGGAGGGGGAGGGGGGAGGAGGAAGTCGAGAAAGAGCTATCTTTAGTGAGCGGGTGATGTGGATGCTCTCTCTCTCTTTCTCTCTCTCTCTCTCTCTCTCGTTTGCAGACGACACTGCAAAATCATTATACTAGTCAAGCTAAATTGGACTGTTTTTACAGTTGTTGATACATTAATAGCTCGCTCAGTTTGTATCACAGATTGACATAAGCTTACAGTTGGGCTAATGTTTTTTTGTTTTTTGTTTTTGTTTTGTTTTTTCCATTGCAATGGAAAGTCATTTACAGCTTAGTCTGTTGTGGAGGACAATGACTCTCAAACTAGGAGGCAAGATTGCACTGGTTCTTAGTGCTGCAGCCTTGGGGGCTAGTTGGCCTTTGGGAACCATTCAAACGCCGACTGTCCTAAATCCGTCTTGGCCGAGAGAGTGGGGATGTAAGTTGGGCAAGACACTCTTCATTATAATCAAATTCTAGCCCAGATAGTTGGGACAGCAGCTCTGCTGTTCTGATGGTCATAGTCGGACACGAATATCATGCAGAAAAAAAGATTAGTGGACTGGGCTGGTCTGACCTAAACCATAAGTGTCTCCTTCCCCCAAAAAAACAAAATGTATGATAATTACAACGAGACAAAAGCGCCAAAATTGACCGTACAATGGTAATATAACTGAGGAAGCTAGTCACCACAAAATTCTTGGTCTCACTGCCAAAAACTGTTGTGGTCATACCATGTCACGATGACTTGCAGAATTATACCCAATAAGATTTTACTAGCTCTCTGAAATAAAACTTTTTTTTCTTTTAGATATGCCTACGGGCAAGTTATTTTTCAACACATTCATTGAATTGGACATTAATCGTGCTTCAACAATATGGGACTCAACCAGTGAAAACGTCTATAAAACAAATAGACTCTGGAGACGAGCTTTGAAACGATCCTCCTCAAATCCTCTTCATTAACTTTTTTCTGACTGAGGAGATTTGAATATTCTACCTCTCACATGGAAACTGACACAAGATAAAGCTGATTTATGTTTAAGATAATGTCCGGCTGTGCCACCATATCTCCCAGAAGAAGATTCCGAATTGAAACAATTCGCAATGTTTATAAGATCAAAGTCCCCATTCAAAGAATATATTTCTTCTATTCACTCTGGTTGTTGTTTGTGGAATGCTATATTGCCTTCTTTAATTTACACACAGTCATTAATATTTTCAAAAAAATAACTATAATGCATGGATAATTTGCTGACAGTGTCACTTTCTAATGTTTAAACAAGTTTACAAATATGTGTGAGGATTCTTGACATTCATGTATTAATGTACTTGCTTATGTATATGTCTGAATATGTATATATGTTGTTGATTTTTTTGGGGGGAGGGGGGAGGCAGGGGGGGAGGGGAGGGGATAAGATATCACTTTTGCCGTGCATCTGAACTGACTGTGAGTGTTGGTTTTAACCTATCGATAAGGAATATATATGTTTGGTGCCCATCGCTGTTCTGCAGGTGCAAATAAAAGTATATCGAATATAAACCCCTGTAAATTGCGACTACACAACACAATACATCATACGATAAAGAATACATTATTCGATGTAATGCAATGCAAAACAACACAGCTCGACACAATACAACACAACACCGCACAATACAACACGACACCACATGACACCACACATCACACCACACAAAACAACACCACAACAAAACACCACACCACACCACACAACACAATACAACACAATACAGCTACAACACAACACAGCACGACCCAATAACGTACAACACAATAGAAAAAAAGAAACATACAGGAGAACCAGGCCCGTCAAGCCACAATGCATGTATCTGTATTTGTATTCCTTTTTATCACAACAGATTTCTCTGTGTGAAATTCGGGCTGCTCTCCCCAGGGACAGCCCGTCGCTACATTACAGCGCCACCCATTTTTTTTGTATTTTTTCCTGCGTGCAGTTTGAGTTGTTTTTCCTGTCGAAGTGGATTTTTCTACAGAATTTTGCCAGGAACAACCCTGCACACGGGACCTCGGTTTATCGTCTCATCCGAATGACTAGCGTCCAGACCACCACTCAAGGTCTAGTGGAAGGGGAGAAAATATCGGGCGGCCGAGCCGTGATTCGATGTATACATGATCAGCGTCACCCCAGCGACAGATTCAGATTTAGATTCGATATCCTTCCAGAAGTCAACAAAATTAACCCATTAACTGCTGAGCCTAGGTGAAATGAGATGGATGTGGCATGGATCTAAACCACAGTTACTATTTTCGTTCGCTTTTTAAGTGGTGTCAATATCTATTTCGCTGAAAAGTATTGCAATCCCAAAGAGGAATAAATTCAAATCAAGGATGGCCATTGATGTCCTAAATTGTTGTAATACACTCTCAATTTCGTCACAATCAGAGGAACAACATAGCATACTCTTCAGCAACAGTCAAGGGGTTAATTAACTCTCTCCATACGAACGGCGAAAGAGACGACGTTAACAGCGTTTCATCCCAATTACCATCATCAAAATATTGCAAGCGGAACGCTCTTATACTGAAGAGGTGAATGCTGACAAAGAATACCACAGTTCTGACGACGGAAGCTAAAGGTTGGGTCATTCAGACACCCACTGGACATCCGAGGGGTCTGTGTAGAGGAGAAGAGAGGACTGGCCGTACTGAGTGAGTTAATATCATCGTGGATATTGTTGGCCTCTGTTCAGCTCTAAAACCAAGACCTGACTGTGAGAGCTATCACAGACACGGGAAAGAAGGAGACCACACAGCTTCAGAGGACGTGTCATCCATTTCATGGCTGGGGTACGTCTTTTGAGGGTCTGGGGGTGGGAAAGGGTTGGCGCTCCAATTTCCACTGCAGACAAAGTTAACACAGAAGGTGTCGATCTGTATCTCTCGTTCCTCGCTGACACCCAGGATATATTGTGAAAGGAAGCGTGGGGGTACCCCGGGTATGTCATGTAGTCTTGAAAAAGGTTGAGACTTGACCTTCAGCTATCGTCGTTGTCGTCCTCGTCAGCCATTGTTGAAAGCAAAATAAAAGAAGAAAGAAAGAACGAAAGAAAGAAAAAAGAAATTAAAGGTTTCGAAAGCTGCCTCGTACAGTGATTTTGAATAAGAGTCTGATATAGTTGTGTGTGTGTGTGAGTGTGAGTGTGTGTGTGTGTGTGTGTGTGTGTGTGTGTGTGTGTGTGTGTGTGTGTGTGTGTGTGTGTGTGTGTGTTTCTTTTTTCTTTTCTTTTTTTCTTTTTTTCTTTTTCCCTTTTTTTTTTTTTGTTTTTTTGTTTTGTTTTGTTACAAATGATAATTATGTGCTTTGATGCTCAGCTCCCAAGAAAGCACAGGGTTTGATTTTCTTTTTATTTCAGTGGGTTCTCCAACCTTCTATTCTCCACTTCCTTTTTTTCAGTTTTTTTTTTTGTTTGTTTGTTTTTGTTTTTGTTTTTTAACAACGGGTCATCAACCATCCTGTTTTCTATTCTCTTCTTCTTTGAGCATTCTTCCGTTGAAGGCCAGTGATGGCCTAGAGGTAACGCGTCCGCTTAGGAAGCTAAAGAATCTGAGCGCCCTGGTTCGAATCAAGCCTCAGCCGCCGATATTTTCTCCCCCACCAATAGACCTTGAGTGGTGGTCTGGACGCTAGTCATTCGGATGAAACGATAAACCGAGGTCCCGTGTGCAGCATGCACTTAGCGCACGTAAAAGAACCCACGGCAACAAAAGGGTTGTTCCTGGCGAATTCTGTAGAAAAATCCACTTCGATAGGAAAAACAAATCAAACTGCACACAGGGGAAAAAAAAAAAAAAAAAAGGGGGTGGCGCTGTAGTGTAGTGACGCGCTCTTCCTGGGGAGAGCAGCCCGAATTTCACACAGAGAAATCTGTTGTGATAAAAAGAAATACAAATACAAATGAATGCAAGTGACCAGTGGGAAGGGCCCTCCGCTCATCTAATGAGCCCAGGCTTCAGGCTGCTTTCAACGTCCTTTATTTGAAACGAGGAACGTGATGGAATACGGAGGGGAACTAACTGGAAAAGGAGGGTTAACTACTCAGTACGGCCAGTCCTCTCTTCTCCTCTACACAGACCCCTTGGATGTCCAGTAGGTATCTGGATGACCCAACCTTTAGCTTCCGTTGTCAGAATTGTGGTATTCTTTGTCAATATTCACCTCTTCAGTATAAGAGCCTTCCGCTTGCAATATTTTGATGATGGTAATTGGGATGAAACGCTGTTAGCGTCGTCTCTTTCGCCGTTCGTATGGAGAAAGCTAAAGAAAGTGGGACTGGAATTGCCAATTACACGTGCAACGTACAAGTAGATGATATACACTTATCAAGATGACAGAGGTCAACAAACGATGCTGTTTGCCATTCTCCATTCCAACTACCACAGAACTTACAAAATTACAGCTACTTGTTCTCCAAGGAGAAATAGAGAGATTGCTTTGTAAAATAAATAACTAAATAAATAAAATGAAACAAAAACTAACAAGTTGTGGACTGGTTGGATGGACGTGATGCAGCTTATTCATCCCACATGAATAACACTTGTTTTGTACCACGTTAACTCTCTCCATACGAACGGCGAAAGGGACGACGTTAACAGCGTTTCACCCCAATTACCATCATCAAAATATTGCAAGCGGAAGGCTCTTATACTGAAGAGGTGAATGTTGACAGAGAATACCACATGTCTGACGACGGAAGCTAAAGATTGGGTCATTCAGACACCCTCTGGACATCCGATGGGTCTGTGTAGAGAAGAGAGGACTGGCCGTACTGAGTGAGTTAACCATCCACACTGGCATGGATCGTTCTGACTGCTCACCGGGAAAGGAACATGCATGATTACAGTTTCACCCTGTTACACAAACCATATCCAAAAGAAAAATAAAATAATGATCAGGCTTTGATTTCCTTTCAACTGAACCCTTTCACCGCCAAACTCACATTTATGCACAAGCTAGGTAGAGGACCCATGTCACTGAAGGGTGACCAGATCATGGGTCTGTTATCCATGAACCGACTGCTCTTAATGTTCGGTGGATGGATAGGTTATATTTTCTACACATCGCAAGGATAATCTCCAGCTATTCTTAGAATCCATATTTTCTGTGTTCATGGCACAAGTGGATTTTGCACTCTAAATTGACTGGCGGTGAAAGGGTTAATGTATGTGGTGAGCACGTGTTCTCACGTTTGGGAGACGCGGTGGCAGCCATCACTCAGGAAGGAATATATGATGACAATGATGATGATGGTGACGATATGATGATGATGATGATGATGATGATGATGATGTGGATACTTATATAGCGCCTATCCTCGGTCAGAGACCAAGCTCTTAGCGCTTTTCAAACACGTGATCATTTACACAACAGGCTGCCTACCTGGAAAGAGCCGGCTGACAGCTGCCATAGAGCGCTCATCATTCGTTTCCTGTATCATTCGATCAGGTTCAGTCAAGCACGCACACACACACACACACACACACACACACACACACACACACACACACACACACACACACAGACATTCACAAAGACATTTTACGCAATGTAGACAGCCATACTCTGTTTTCAGGGTAGGAGGGTGCATGCTGAGTATGTTCTTGTTTCCGTAACCGACCGAAAAAAAGAAGAGAAAACGAATTATCACCAGTACTATCTCCCCGATAAAGTGTTAGTCTTCGTCTCTGATGCAGGTGGTGTTGCGTGTATGTTGAACCAGAGCACGGAGCAGGCAGTTTATAGTGCTCTTTCAAAATCACAAAACACGCTATTTAACTGGGCATGGCAGGGTCTCCTCCAGTAAGTCGACAGCCTCTGAGCGGTCTGCCATCGATATATCTCCCTCTGGACTCCTCACATCAGGACTGATACAACACAGAACAAACCTGGGTGTTGCTTTATACGGGAAAACTGAGAGAACCCAAAAGACATCCATGATTCACCCCCTAAAACAACGCAGCCTGAACTAAGACCCAAGCCCTGAACAATTCAACCCTTAACTCTCTCCATACGAACGGCGAAAGAGACGACGTTGACAGCGTTTCACCCCAATTACCACCATCAAAATATTGCAAGCGGAAGGCTCTTATACTGAAGACGTGAATGTTGACAAAGAATACCACAATTCTGACGACGGAAGCTAAAGGTTGGGTCATTCAGACACCCACTGGACATCCGATGGGTCTGTGTAGAGGAGAAGAGAGGACTGGCCGTACTGAGTGAGTTAATGGATGTTGTCAAGGAAGAAGGTTGCAGAATGGTTAAGTCGATTATCTGCCAATACAGGGTCCGTGAGGGTCTGGGTTCGATTCCCGCTCTTGCCCTTTCTCCCAAATTTGACTGGAAAATCACACTGAGCGTCTAGTCATTCGGATGAGACGATAAACTGAGGTCCCGTGTGCAGCACGCTCTTAGCGCACTGAATAAGAACCCACGACAACAAACGGGTCGTTCTCTGGCAAAATTCCGGGTGATCAGTTCCACTCTGATAGGTACACAAGATATGCATGCATGGATTCAAGGCCTGACAAGCGCTTTAGGTTATACTTGCTGGTCAGGCATCTGCCTAGCAGATGTGGCGTAGCGTGAATGGATTTATCCAAACGCATTTACGCCCCCCCCTAACCTCCCCCCCCCCACACACACACACACACAAAAAAAACAACAAAAAAACACAGCTTCATATCTGCTTGGCAGATGTGGTGTAGCGTATATGGATTTGTCCGAACGCAGTGACGCCTCCTTGAGCTACTGAAACTGAAACTTCATGTCCGAAAATTTAGCTTCGTCAAGTTGACTGGCTTTGTCTTTCCAGGAGCGTAACAACACTTATTCGTTGTTAAATCCCTCTGTATCTCTGTCACTGTTTCTGTTTTTCTCTGTCTCGATGTCTCTGTCTCTCTGTGTCTCTCTTTCTCCCTCCCTCTATCTCTCACCCCATCCCCCCCCCACCCCCCATCTCTCTCTCTCTCTCTCCCTCTCTCTCTCTCTCTTCTTTTTTTCCAATTATTATTTATGCCCAGAGGGCTGGATGTAAACAAGTACTTTGTCCTTACTCCTTTATCCTCGTAAAATCAAATTTCGTTCGTTCGTTCGTTTGTTCGTTCTCTCTCTCTCTCTCTCTGTGTGCCTCAACCGACATTCAGATTCGCGGCAATGTTTTATACAAACCAGCGCGCGTCGGGTTTATGCGCAGTTCAGCCATCTACTTTCTTTTTTTTTCTGTTTTTCTTTTTTCTTCTTTTCTTTTTTTTTCTTTCTTACTTTCTTTTTAAACACAGATGTGGTTTAGCATATACGGACCAGTCTGCACGCTTTGATACCTCTTTGAAACTGAATTTGAAACATCAACTTATATCCCATATAAACACAAACACAAACACACACACGCTTAACTCAACCACCACCCCAACTCTATAATATAACACAGACACAAGGGACACAACCCAATCCAACACAAACCCAGCACAGCACACCACCTTCTTTCTAGACGGTGATTTGTTCAGATAACCGCGCTTGAGGACCAATGTGATGTGCGTGCAGCCAGTAACTATCGGCGGAGGCGTATGAATGATTCTGTAGAAGAGGAGAGAGAGAGGAGGAAGAAGGAGGGAGACGACGGGGGGGGGGGGGAGAGGGGGGGGCAGGGGAGGGGAGGAATTGGGGGGGGGGAGGGGAGGGTCTGGAACCGATGGCGGCGGCCGGGCGTCAGGGGCGGTTCCAGAGGTTGATCGATCGGCAGTTGTCTGTTTGGAGGAGAAGAGCAAATAAAGTATCACTCCAATAGGAAACATTATTTTCCGATTGCCAGTAATTGGCGATTTGGGGAAGGCGGGGATGGGGGTGGGGGTGGGGTGTGTGTGTGCGGGGGGGGGGGGGGGGCGGCGAGGGGGGGGGGGGGCACCGTTTAGCTTAGCCAGCCAGCCAGTCAGTCAGTCAGACACGCGCGTGCGCGCACATATAATCGCACGCACGCACGCACGCACGCACGCACACACACACACATACACGCACACACACACACACACACACACACACACACACACATACACACACACACACACACGACACTGCTTGGCTGTAATAATAAGGCGACCACCTAACCATCGCCGTGTGGGGCGGGTGGAGGGTGAGGCTAGGGGGTAGGGGGGGAGGGCAGATGAGATAGGAGAGAGAGGGGGAGGGGAGTGAGCGAGAGCGAGACAGAGACAGACACAGTAACAGAGGAAAACAGAAAGAGGCGGAGGATGGGCGAGAGAGAGAGGGGGAGGGGTACAGAGAGAGAAGGGGGGTGAGAAAGAGAGAGAGGGGGGAAAGAGAGGGAAAAAAACAGAAATCTATAGACAAAGACAGGGAGGCAGAAAAATAGAGAAAGTCGGAGAGAGAGAGACGGAGAGAGAGAGAGAGAGAGAAAGACAGGGATGGATGAAAGGTTAGAGTGGGGGTTAGAGAGAGTGGGGGGTGGGAGGTGGTGAGTGAGGGGTGGGAGGAGGGGGTGTGTGAAAGAAGTGAGAGGGCAAAAGAGGAGGAGGGTGTAGGGAAAGTGTAGATGGGGGACGTTTTTTTTCGGGGGTGTGGGGGGAGGGTATGGGGAGGGTTAGGTGGGTGCAGAGAAGAGGGATGGGGGATGGGGCGAAGGCAAATCTGTTTGCCAGGCTTATAGCACACACACACACACACACACACACACACACACACACACACACACACACACACACACACACACACACACACACACACACACACACCACGACAAATAATGGCAGTCATGTTTCCATTTTTTTACTTTCATTTTCTTTCAGCCAGCTTACATAGAGTCTAGAACCATACCCTTCTCTCTCTCTCTCTCTCTCCCCCCTCCATTCCATCCCCCCTCTGGCCCTCTGCTCTCTCTTTCTGAGTACTCTCTCTCCCTCTCTCTCTCTCTCTCTCCACTCTGTCTCCTTCCTCCCTCTCTCTCTCATTCACCTCCTACCCCCTACCCCAAACCCCCACCCCCCCCCCACTCCCATAGAAAACGATCGTCTCCGGCTCCAACGCTGCCAAATAAATTTCAGGTAATTGTTGGTTACAGGCTCTGTATCTTAATCTAGTCCCCCTGAATTGCTTGGCACGAACTTCAGAGGAGGGTACAAAAACAAAAACAAAAAAGCAGAAAAAAACATGAGCGATGTGGCTTTTTTTTTTTTCAGGGGGATGTTTGGGAAGCTGGGGTGAGTGAGGTGGGGGGGGGGGCGGTGGCTTGGGGGCAGGGGGATTGATGGAGGGGGGGGTTAGGGGGGGGAGGGGATATTTGGGCACTGTTCTAGACTCAACGTTCGTGTTAACTCTCTCCATACGAACGGCGAAAGAGACGACGTTAACAGCGTTTCACCCCAATTACAACCATCAAAATATTACAAGCGGAAGGCTCTTATACTGAAGAGGTGACTGTTGACAAAGAATACCACAATTCTGACGACGGAAGCTAAAGGTTGGGTCATTCAGACACCCACTGGACATCCGAGGGGTCTGTGTGGAGGAGAAGGGAGGACTGGCCGTACTGAGTGAGTTAATCTGTTTTGCTGTCTGATTGTTTGTATGTGCCTGTGTATTTGTTTGTTTGCCTGTCTGTCTGTCTGTCTGTCGGTATCATGTATCCATCTGCCCATCGTTCTATTCGCCTATCTATCTATCTATCTATCTATCTATCTACTTATCTATCTGTCTGTCTGTCTGTCTATCCGTCAACGATCAATTATCTATCTCTATACCTGTTTCTTTATCTGTCCCTCTGTCTACCCATCCATCCATCTCTCATTGACGTTTTTCGTTCATCCACCAAATAATGACTTGTTTGTTTCATGCATTTTACGTGTGGATGCTACAGGAAAACTTGTGTTAGAAAATTGCTAGAAAGGACCGGGAGAGGGAGGTGGAAGAAGAGAGGGAGAAAAGGACACAAACACGCGCGCGCGCACATGCTCATATACGTAAAGAGAGAGAGGGAGAGAGAGAGAGAGAGAAACAGTATCAGTATCAGTAGCTCAAGGAGGCGTCACTGCGTTCGGTCAAATCCATATACGCTACACCACATCTGCCAAGCAGATGCCTGACCAGCAGCGTAACCTAAATCACTTAGGCCTTGAGAAAAAAAGAAATAAAATGAAATAACATTTTTTTTTAAAGAGAGAAACAGAGCAGATACATAGAGACAGAGACAGACATAAACACAGACATAAACACAGATACACAGACTACAGAAAAAACTGCGAGTTCGACAGGCAGACAGACAGCTCGACACAGACAAACACACACACACACAAACACACACACTCACAGAGAGAGAGAGAGAGAGACAAACACAGTCCAAACACTTTAAACTCTCATTACAACACAACATCCATGATCATCACCAACCAGTCATTACCCTCTTTTATACTCTAACAAGAGGGGTGGGCAAGAGGGGGGAGGGGGGGGAGCATGTGGGTGGGACAGGGGGGTGGGGGGGGGGGGGGGGGGCACAGCTCCATAGCGCGAACAGTCCGAAAACGCGCGATCCCAAAAGCGCGACGAGGGACTGACCAAAACCTAACCACATGATAATTATTTACTATTGAAAAAGCGCGCCGGCTGAAGGAGTGAATATATTCGTTCCAGCTCTTTTCGCATGGGATTCTTGTGCAGTAAAGAATGGAGAGAGAGAGAGAGAGAGAGAGAGAGAGATGGGGGTGGCGGTGGGTGGATGTTTGAAAACAGTATGCGGTTGTTGTTGTTTTTGGGAGGGGGGGAGTTGTTTTGTTGGGTTTTTTTTTAAATGGCAATCTGCTAATTGAAGTCATCTAAATGCTTTAACGCCGTGTGTGTTTTACTTTGACGTGTTGTGTAATTATTTTGTTTGAGAATCTGGTACCACAGCACAATTATATTGATATCATTTGTTTTACCGCATATCGGTATGGAAAAATAAAATACATATACGATATACAATAAAAAAAATATATATATATATTAAAGAATATATTTATAAAACACAATACTGTTGTTGTTCCCCCGCTAAAATCAAACATTCACGCTTTGGGGACGTAACTAAGCCCTTGACGCTTTGGAGCTTTTTCAAGGCGCACTTTTGAGCTTCTGTCATTGCGAACAAGCGCTACTGGGGGAAATGATAAGTTCGCGCTTTAGGTCTGCAAACCGGCAACACGAGAACCACTGCAGTGTTGACTGACTGACTGAATCAATCAATCAGTCAATGACTAAATGACTGACTGAATCCAGCTCGGAGTTGTTTTCGTTGCGCCCCATAAAAGTTCTTCTCTTCATCCTCAGACCAGCAATTTCTTCCTTTCTTTTTCCTTTTTTTTTTTTTTTTTTTTTTTTTTCCCTTTCTTTCCCCAGCTCCAGCAACAAACCTGCAACGGGGTGAACGACGAAGACCTGTTATTATCTCGCAACAGAGAGAAAGAGAGAGAAAAAAAAACAACCTCCCTCCGCACCCCACCTCCACCCCCCGACCCTCGCCTCCCCCCCCCCCCCCCCGCCCCCCCAACTCTTCCCCAGCCTCCAGCTTTCTCTGATGCCTTTCAATTAACAGGCGATCAAAACCCATCCCCATTCTTTAACTACACCCTAATTCCTAACTACCGTGCGTGCCGCGCCACTCTGCTCTCTCTCTCTCTCTCTCAGTCTCCCACCCCCACCCATCCTCTCGCCCCAAACGCGCGCGGGGGGGCTGCGCGCGCTGCCTGCCTGCACGTCACGTGATCGCCGCCATGATGATTTCCGATTTCCGGTCGTTTGGCAACAAACACCTCTCACCCCTGTGTCCCTTTTTCCCTGCCCGGCCTGTTCTATCCGGAGGGCCGTAATTACAGGGGGGGAGGCCTGCCTCGTGAGGTAGGCTATTTATACAGTGATTAGGCCAATTAAAGCGAGGAGCTAACGGTGGCGTTTTTCCCTAGGAAAAGGGGAGGGACTGGTGGAGGTCTGCCAAAGCTTTCCCCGACAGTCCACCGGTGTCGCCGCGGTTTGAATGAGACCCCCCCCTATAAATTCGGTGTACTGGGAAATAAAGTTTTTCTGTTTTTTCAGGCCTATCGAAAGATGATATGTGGAAAAAGGAACAAATAGACAGGTAAATAGTTTCATGTTTAAACGATTTAAGGAGAAAAAAAAGACAGACAGAAAGACAAACAGACGGACAAACAGTGAATCCAGATCAACATCCGAACACAGTATCTCCCCTAATCCTGCGATTCCACAGAAGTGATTCAAGGTTCACGTTATCCGAAAGAAAGTTGACAAATCAACCGTCGTTCGTCGTCAAACCATCAGGTCAGGTTGTTTATGCCCAGGTTTGGGACAGGAAAAAGCTTTAGAGTGGAGCTGGAGGACCTATTGTCCCTGCAGGGATCAAGTTGTTCAGGGCCCGGGTCTTTGGTTCTGTGTGCAGGTTGAGTTGTTCCAGGAGGAGTGACTCTGGGTGGGAGGTCTGTTTGGCGTTCCGAGGGGGGTGGGGACGGGGGGTGGGGGTGGGGGGTGGAGCCCTAGCTCTCAGCTATCAAACGGTTTTGTTGTTGTTGTTGTTGTTTTTAAACAGTTTTTAAATAGTTTGTATTAAAGCGTTGGATACAGAGAGGCGTGGATGGGGGGTGGGGGGTGGGGGTGGCATTTCAGCTAAGACTATACATACATTTAACATGTAACAGAAATCAGCTTGCTACAGTGTAGTGATGGCCTAGAGGTAACGCGTCCGCCTAGGGAGCGAGAAAATCTGAGCGCGCTAGTTCGAAGCGCGGCTCAGCCGCCGATATTTTCTCCCCCTCCACTAGACCTTGAGTGGTGATCTGGACGCTAGTCATTCAGATGAGACGATAAGCCGATGTCCCGTGTGCAGCATGCACTTAGCGCACGTAAAAGAACCCACGGCAACAAAAGGGTTGTTCCTGGCAAACATTCTGTAAAAAAAAAAAATCCACTTCGAAAGTAAAAACAAATAAAACTGCACGCAGGAAGAAATACCCAAAAATGTGTGGCGCTGTAGTATAGCGACGCGCTGTTCCTGGGGAGAGCAGCCCGAATTTCACACAAAGAAATCTGTTGTGATAAAAAGAAATACAAATACAGTCCCATTGATTCGAGCACAGCTTCAGGTTGTCAAGGCGGCGTCACTGCGCTCGGACAAACCTATATGCGCTACACCACATCTGCTTGCTAGATGCCTGACCAGCAGCATAACCGAACGCGCTGAGTCAGACCTTGAGTGCATGCATATATATTTCTGTACCTATCTTCTACTACAGAATTTTGCCAGATGACAACACTCTCGTTGCCATGGGTTCTCCTTCAGCGCGACAAGCGCATGCTGCATACGGGACCTCGGTTCATGGTCCCATCAGAACGACAAGACGCTCAGTTCGATTTTCCATTCAAACTTGGGAGAAAGGGCGAGAGAGGAATTCGAACCCAGACCCTCACAGACTCTATATTGGCAGATGAGTGTCTTAACCATTCTGCCACCTTCCTCGATCACAATGGAGTGAATCTCCAAGGGGTTGAAGTCCTGTCTAGTGTCCCAAAGGACCGCGGGCTGTGGGGGTGGGGGGAGTGGGGTTGTCCTGTCTGTCTGGAGAGGGGTGACGTCCTGGCTGGTTTTTTTCTGGCGATGGCGAAAGTCCTGTCGGAGAAGTGTCGTTGTTCACGTATAATATAGGACTCAGCAGACGGATAACATACTCGAAAATTGTCTCTGTATTTCGTGATAGTCTTTCCCTTTCTGAAGACAGACAGAAAGAGATCATTTGGAATCATCTTTCCCAACCCTATCTGGTCCCTCTCTTCCAAAATTCCTCCCTCTCTCAGCCGCTCTACTGTGAACTGTATGAACTACAAAGTCCCAACTGAGTCTATGACACCACTGAAGCATTCTGTATAGCAGCCTAAGGGTCACCTTACGACTGTCTACCCCCTTTGTTTTTTCACCATCGAAAACACAGCCAAAAAAAATCTTCTGGCATAGGTCATCATCCTTTTCAACCTAGACAACAACCACGTTATCCTGTTTTCAAGAAAAGACACGCCTAAATAAATCACTTTCCATTGCAGGACAAGAAGCGAAATATATAGCATACATGTGCCCAGTTCTATGTCGAACATACAGACACGATAG
>NC_134894.1:22588263-22603263 GCF_041734735.1 Babylonia areolata | reverse complement strand
AATCCAATGCAATGCAATGCAATACAATACAATATTTGTTGTATTTGTATTTGTATTTCTTTTTATCACAACAGATTTCTCTGTGTGATGTTCGGGCTACTCTCCCCAGGGAGAGCGCGTCGCTACACTACATAGCCACCCCTTTTTTTTCTTTTTTTTTTCTTTTTTTTTTCCTGCGTGCAGTTTTATTTGTTTTTCCTATCGAAGTGGATTTTTCTACATAATTTTGCCAGGAACAACCCTCTTATTGCCGTGGGTTCTTTTACGTGCTCTAGATGCATGCTGCACACGGGACCTCGTTTATCGTCTCATCCGAATGACTAGCGTCCAGACCACCACTAAAGGTCTAGTGGAGGGGGAGAAAATATCGGCGGCTGAGCCGTGATTCGAACCAGCGCGCTCAGATTCTCTCCCTTTCTAGGCGGACGCGTTACCTCTAGGCCATCACTCCACAATACAATACAATACAATACAATACAATACAATACAATACAATACACCTCCACGTCGGACGCCCGATTTCTTGGACGTAATGGTCAAGCTCAACGGAATGTATAAGTTCTCTCTCTGTCTGTCTGTCTGTCTGTCTCTATCTCTGTCTCTGTCTCTCTCTGTCTCTCTCTGTCTGTATCTCTCTCTCTCCCCATTTCTATGACGTCATTAGAAGGTACGATAACTCTCGAAAGCGGAAAAAGCTAGCGCGATGGAAGACGTAATGGCGGCTAAATCGAAGTTCAAAACTATTGCCGCGCCGCACGCTTCATGAATGGCTGTCGGACATAAGTGTGCGTCTTGCTCAGATCAACCCAAAAGAAGGTGACTTAGACGAGAAGGTAGTCGATAACTGTGTGAAACCCCAATCATCATGTCTTAACTACCTTCTTCACTTCCTGAAACTTCACTTCCGAAAAGATAAAGTATCAAAGCAAAAATAAAACAAAAAACACAAAAAACAAACACACCGACACACACCGACACACACACACACACACACACACACACACACACACACACACACACACACACACACACACACACACACACACAAACTGCACCTCCCCAGAAAAAAAAAAACACATCCATTACACCATAAACCCATGGATCATCTATTCAACAACAAAAAATTATCCCCCCCCCCCCCTTCACAGAAGGTCCCCCACCCCACTAGAGCAAGGGAAGGAACACGAACTGTGTATTATAGGAGAGCGAGAGGCGGTGGAGACAGAGAGGCGAGGGGTAGAGGGGTGTGTGTGTGTGTGTGTGTGTGTGTGTGTGTATGTGTGTGTGTGTGTGTGTGTGTGTGTGTGTGTGTGTGTGTGTGTGTGTGTGTGTGTCTGTGCGCGCGTGTGTGTGTGTGTGTGAGTGTGTGTGTGTGTGTGTGTGAGTGTGTGTATGCGCGTGTGTGTGTGTGTGCGTGTGTGTGTGTGTGTGTGTGAGTGTGTGAGTGTGTGTGAGTGAGTGTGTGTGTGTGTGTGTGAGTGTGTGTATGCGCGTGTGTGTGTGTGTGCGTGTGTGTTGGGGAAGGGGGTCGGGTGGCGGCAGCAGGGAAAGAGAGGTAGAAGAAGGGCAAAGGTGTAGCAAGAGGGAGAAGGGAGGAGGAGAGAGAGAAAGAAGGTGGCGGGTGGGAAGGGGTGGGGGGGGAGGAAGGAAGGGAGGGTAGAGGGCAGGGATGTTAGGGGTTGAAACTCACGTGTGTTAATAAAAAAAAAAATTAAAAAAAAAGGTCACCCGACACCCTTATTATCACTCGCGTTCATCTCAGTGAACGTGAATAACAATGAAGAAACTCCTCCACCAAGGATGCTTACAAAAAAATAAAATAAAATAAAATAAAATAAAACAGAATAAAAATAAAAAATAAAAAAAGAGACGGGAACTTCCAGGATGGTAGGCCAAGGGGGGAAACAGTTTGTGATGTTGATTTAGGGGGGGTTTCAAATGAATGGACAATGTGAGACAAGTTTACAGGCGATCTATTAAAAAAAAAGATATATGTACATTTTCTTTTTTAATGGCGGGGTGACGGAGGAGAGGAAGCTAGAAGCGTTAGAAACGAAGACAGGCTGTGGAAGGAAGAATAGGCCGGGAGGGAGGGAGGGAGGTGGTGGTGGAGGAGGAAGAAGGGTAGGGGAAGAGAGGGATGGGGGCGGTGGGGGGGGGGGCTAGGGGTTGGAGTCAGGGGGGTGGGAATAGGGGTTGGGTGGGGGGGGGGGGCAGGGAGGAGGGGAGGGAGGGGTAAGGGGGAGGTTCCCAAAGTGTGTGAAAGTGACACTATTGTTGTGTTGCTTGGTGACAGGGTTGTGTTTCGGTTGGATTTACACCCCCTCTTAAAAACAGGGGTGGGTCCTTACGCACACGCGCAAACACACGCACACACACACACACACACACACACACACACACACACACACACACACACACACACACACTCGCACACACACACACACACACACACACACACACACACACACACACACACACACACACACGACACTGCTTGGCTGTAGTAATAAGGCGACCACCTAACCGTCGACGTGTGGGGCGGGTGGGGGTGAGGCCAGGGGGGGACAGATCACACACACACACACACACACACACACACACACACACACACACACACACACTGGTGTGGTTGTAAAAAAACTTATCCTGGACAGGCCTAAACTATAAATGTGTGTGTGTGTGTGTGTGTGTGTGTGTGTGTGTGTGTGTGTGTGTGTGTGTGTGTGTGTGTGTGTGTGTGTACGTGTACGTGTACGTGTACGTGTGAATGGTGGGGGGGATGAGATAAACCCAACGGAGGTAAAACGATTAGCGTTGTTGCAAGCTGTTGCTGCGAGTGATGTTCATGATGATAACAATGACGATGATGATGATGATGATGATTCTGATGATGATGATGGATAACTGGTGATATTAGCGATTTTCATTTTCACTTTTCGCTTCAATAAGGTGTCAAAGCATGCGTACCGAGCCATACACGCTACACCACAAAGTGATAATATATCATTGTGATGAAGAATAATGAGGATGGAAGCAATGATGGTGATGGTGACAATGCCATTGCCAGCATGCTGTTCCTGCTACGTTCCCTTTGCTAAAATAAATCATCACTGTTGATATTGTCTTTGTTTCTGCCCCTGCTGTTGCTGCTGAACTGCTGCTGTTGCTGCTGCTGCTACTGCTGCTGTAATGCTGATACTGTTTTTGATACCGCTACTTATGCTGTTGTTGCCTTCGATTACTACTTCATATACTTATTTATCGATTGTTTATTTATTTATTCAGGACCTGACCAACGCGATTTCAACAATAAAGTTGGTGAAAGTATCTGTCAATTGACAGACAGAAACTGAGACAGAGAGAGAATCAGAGAGAAAGAGGGGAGGGGAGGGAAAGGGGGGGGGGAGGAACGAGAGACACAGACAAAGATGCACAGAAAGAGGGAGAGAGAGGGGGGTGGAGAGAGGGGGAGAGAGAGAGGGGGAGAGAGAGGGTGGAGAGAGAGAGGGAGAACCAAACACGGCCAAAGAATGGTGTCCGGGAACCTAACAATCCACAAGGTGGGAGCGGGGTGTTTGGTTTGGGGAAAGAGAGGGGCTACATCTAGAAACAGACAAGAGAGGACCCGCACACAGATAGATAAAGATGCACAAAAGCAGACAAAGAGAGAAATCCAAACACAGCCATAGAATGGACTTCACTCTTAAAGAGGAGGACCCTTAACAGTCTACACGGAGGCGAGGGGGGGAGGGGGAGCGGGGTGGGTGGGGGGGAGCGAATGGGGGGACTGCTAAGAGAGGGGTGGGAGTGGAGTTCTGTAGAAGTCTGGAAGCAGACCAACAGGACCCACAGACAGACAGACAGACAACGGGAATCGGATCACTCTATTGTGAAGTCCTGCACTCTCGCTAAGTGCTCATCTACTCCACTCAGTTTCAGTTTCACTTTCTCAAGGAGGCGTCACTGCGTTCGGACAAATCCATACACGCTACACCACATCTGTTGAGCAGATGCCTGACCAGCAGCATAACCCAACGCGCTTACTCCACTCAGACAAACCACAGTAACCCGCCACAGCAACAGAAGCAGAAGCAGTAGCAGCTGCTGCACATTCGGTGCTGCTTTACCCCAAAAGGTTTCCCCTTCTAAACTGTCCCCATGGACTCCTTTTTTGGAGAGGGGGGGGGGAGGTAGGGCGGGGATGCGGAATGCGGAGGGGGAGCTGGGGTGGATGGTTCCTTCTAAATATCATGGCTAGGAAGAAATATATCCCATGGATTAAGTTGTAGCTTACCTGAAGTGATCAGGTTTGGTTATAGAAATGTCGATTTCTAATTAATAATAACTATCATCATTATGATAGAAATGATAATAATCCAAATAATTTTTTTTTCAGTCTAATATCATCATCTTAGATGAACAGACTATAAATAAATAAACGAACGATCAGGTTCGGTTCAGTTTGGAAATCTCTACCACCTTGAAGGAGGCATCGCGGCAGAGTCAGTTAAGTGTTGGGAGTTTTGATCCAAGTGTTCACCAGTGATCAGGGATCGACTCACCGTTTCGGCATGGTGTTGTGTCCTTGGGAAAGGCACTTTACTCCGATTTTTCACACTCCATCTAGGATGTGAGCGGGTACCTGACTGCGGTTGGGGAGTGTTAAAACAGCTTTTTTTTTCTTTGTGTGTGTGTGTGTGTGTGCGTGTGTGTGTGTGTGTGTGTGTGTGTGTGTGTCTAGAATTGACTTAATCAAGATTTTGCGCCTTTTGAATAGTAGTAGTAGTATGTTTATGTATTTATCTCTTTTTCTTTTTTTTTTTTTTTACTTAATTCATTTTTTAATATTTTTAAAATTTTTGTTCGTTTGTTTTGGGTTTTTTTGTTTGGTTTTTTGGTGTGGGTTTTTTTGTTTGTTTGTTTTTGGTGGGGTTTTTTGTTGTTGTTGTTGTTTGTTTGTTTTTGTTGTTTTTTTCTCTCAAGGCCTGACTAAGCGCGTTGGGTTACGCTGCTGGTCAGGCATCTGCTTGGCAGATGTGGTGTAGCGTATATGGATTTGACCGAACGCAGTGACGCCTCCTTGAGCTACTGATACTGATACTGATTCTAAAACAGCGGAGAGGATTGGGCCCCGCCTTCCTCCTATACCGAGCCCTAGACACAGTGGAAACGAACACACTGACCCAAGGCATCCCGCTAACTTGGCCACACCAGAGAAGTTTTCTTCTCCCGATTGATCTCAGCGGATCGTCATGTGCTGCGTGATAATTCGGCGCACTTATTCAAAGGCGATGTGATAAGTGTCTCTGATGTTTAATTTCTTGCGATAATACCCCATTTCATTGGCTCAGGGGGGAACAGGGGGGCGCGGGGGGGCGGGGGGGGGGGCAGTCTGAACCTGAGGGGAGGCATAAAACTCCCGCCAACACCGAAGCCTCTCTCTCCCCGGTACGTCGTGCTGATGGATGATGGCAAGGGGCAGTTATCAGAAGGGAGGTAATGCCCATCGCCACTGACAGTGACCGGCCCTGTTCCCCCCCCCCCCCCCACGCCTCCCCCAACACCCCTCCCCACTCCCTGGCCCCCACTTCATCAGCCGCGGCCATCACGGGAGATAATCGCTCTCCTTTGCATCGCTAACGAGTTGTCTGCTCTTAATCGAGTTAATGAGTTACCTAGCCGGCTGTATTAGCTGTGGGGGTTGGAGGGAGGTGGGGGGGGGGGAGCGAGCCGGCACAATCCATTATTGTCCATTTTACACCTCCACCTTCCACAGCGCTGACCGGTCTTTGGGGGGAAGGGGGAAGGGGGGGCGTGGAAGAGAGGGGGGGGGGGAGATAGAGGGTGGACGGGGGGGGGGGGGGGGGGGGGGCAGAAGACAAGACAGAACAGAGAGAGCGAGGGAGGAGGGAGGGGAGGAGCGGAGAGGAGAGGGAGGGATGGGTATGGAGACACAAAGGAAGAGCAGGAGAGAAGAAGAAACAAGCATGTGTACTGAACGAGTTCAACCATAAAATCTTGGTATAAAATATTCTGTTTTCCTTATTGACCACCTCAGTAGTTGATGAGCTTTATATATATATATATATATATATATATATATGTGTGTGTGTGTGTGTGTGTGTGTGTGTGTGTGTGTGTGTGTGTGTGTGTGTGTGTGTGTGTGTGTGTGTGTGTGTGTGTGTGTTAAAGTCGCATTGTATGTGATACATCATGATAAGCTAGAATATCCGAATTACCCCCTTATCCTTTTCCATGATATCATTGCTCTTGGGTGAGGCTTCGTTGTCAGCCTTTTACACATAATTATTTTAGGACATGCAGTTCATTATGGACAGGTTCTCAACCTCCTGGAGGCTCTTTGGACTCACCATCAGCCTCAGCAAGATCGATTCCATGTACCAGCCAGCTAGCTCACAGAACGCCAGTGCCTCCCCCCCTCCCCCCCCCCCCCCCCCCCCCCCACCTGCAATCAAGATCGATGACACAGATCAAGTCAGTCGACAAGTTTTGCTACCTGGGCAGCACCCTATGCAGCAACGGAGCTCTTGATGCTGAAGTGACGCTGCGCATCGCCAAGGCCAGCTCCGCCTTTGGATCAACAAAGGCATCAGGCTCAGCACCAAAATCAAAACCTACAGAGCTGTTGTGCTGACCACCTTGTTGTACTGCTGCGAAACATGGACGACGTATCGCCGTCACATTCAACAACTTGAGCAGTTTCACCAGAGATGCCAACGACCTCCAGGTCCTAGAGAGGAGCGGCCTGCCCAGCATCAAAAGCCTGCTGATTCAGTGCCAGCTACGCTGGACAGGATACGTTGTCCGCATGACAGACAGCAGGATCCCGAAGATGCTCTTGTATAGCCAGCAGAAGGAAGGCCACCGCGAACTTGGAAGACCCTGCAAGCGCTTCAAGGATACCTTGAAGACAAACCTCAAAGCCTGTGACATAGACATCGCTTCCCGGGAAACTGATGCCCTTGACCGCTCTCGCTGGAGGATGCTGTGCTCTAGTGGCATAAAGACATTTGAAAACAAGAGAACGCTGGCCATTAAGGAGAAGCGTGAGCGAAGGAAGCAGGGCTCAGTTTCTGGAGACGTTTTCCCTTGCAACACCTATGGGGAAGTGCTGCGCATCCAGAATCGGCCTCTTCTCCCATATGAGGACACACACCGACAGATAAGCCTGCCTGCCTGCCTATTCATCCGTCGGTCAGACTGGAAACTCCATATATAATTTAGCATAAGATCTTTTTACGTCAGTTCCTTCTGAAATAGCTCAGCTGATTAAAATTGCCATGTTCTATAGCCTATGTGCTGAGCAGAGGGGGGTTAAACGGAAATTTTGTAGGATTTGACTGGGTTTTTTAATGAATTCTGGGCTAGGCACACTTATACTGTTTGTTTAACTGGGGTGTCCAAAAGTGAATACTACCACTGGATAATAGACCATTTTCAGTGCTTTCAGCGTCTGAGTGATAGTGTGCTTTGTTGTTTTCCGTCGTCTATTAAACCCTCTGTGTAACGTTTGCTCCATGTGCTAAATAAATATATATTGATCTTTTATTTTGTTATAGTCTCTGTATTGTCTGGGTGTTAGTGCTGGGTTGGAGGGGGAGGTTACTTGTCCGTTCTCCTATACAGCGTGACAATATACATGTGTGTGTGTGTGTGTGTGTGTGTGTGTGTGTGTGTGTGCGTGACCAACTATTCATTGTTGCCGTTTCCGGGTAATGGGCAAAATTGCTGATTTCACGTAATCAGCCGCCGATTTCGCGGAATTAGCTACCGATTGCGTGAAACAGGAACGTTCCGAAATCTCTCTCTCACACACACACTAGGCAAATTGTTGCCCATTTCGCGGAATTGGCAGTCATTTGCCCATAGCGTGAAAATGGTAAAAGCATTGCCCACAACGCGGAATCGGCAATTCCGTGAATTGGGCACCACACACACACACACACACACACACACACACACACACACACACACACACATATATATATATATATATATATATTCTCTCCCATTCTATGTATATAGATAGACAGACAGATAGGTAGATATACACGTGTGTGTGAGATAGACAGAGACAGAGACAGAGAGTTCAGTTCAGTTACTCAAGGAGGCGTTCTGACATATTATATACATATGCTCTTCACCACATCTGCAAAATCGACAGACAGAGAGAGAGAGACAGAGAGAGAGAGACACAGTCAGGCACAAAGAGAACAGAACTACAAAGTACAACGGAAACATACACACTATGTGATCTCATACATGCAGAAAGTGAACCCGGTTGGCCATGGCCGCATGGCCTGGACCGACATCGCTTGGTTTATCTATCTATTTATGTCAGGTCAGGTCATTAGATCTGCTACTGGTAACCTGTAATCCAGTACAACCTGTTCAGGGTCGGGTTGCCGACGACTAAACCGGCACTTCCACCGCTCCCTTCTGGGACTGGTGAGGCGGGTGGCTAGACACCCTTATGGAGATCCATAAAAGGGCGTCGGCTCAGGAGAGCCACCGACGGTCATCTAGCTCCACTGTGCTCTGTGCATGCCACACGCAGTTGGCCCCCGGGGTGTGTCTACCCATGTATGCGAAGTCTGGATCCGGCAGAATCTGCGGAAGAAACCTATCGGTTCAACGGAGAGGAAGGCGGTTACAGCAACGCACTGTGGAGTGCAGAGAGCAAGATGAGACACCGAAAGGATATCTTGGTCATCCACTGCATCCGTGCTCATCCTCCAGTCGTCTCGACTTAGTCTTGCCACTGGAAATTGGTGGACCCGGACGAGAGAGTGAGGTCGACGTTGCGCAACTCCTCTTCACTTTAAACAAACTCATCGCGCAAGTCATCAGTCATCCAAAATGACCTTTCATCCTTCATCATCTATCTATCCCTTCTCCTCTCTCGCTCCACGAGGGATGGGGCCAACGAAGCTCAAGCAGTAGTACAGGTGGGAGAGAGGACAGGGCATGACAGAAGTTTCCATTACGGACCCATACCGCTACTACTGCTGCTGCTGCTGCTGCTGCTGCTGTTCAATTTTGGGGTAAAAGTCCCACTTGATTGGTAAGCGACGATATGATACAATGAACGGAATTACTACTTCTACTGCTACTGCTACTACTACTACTACTGCTGCTGCTACTGCTGTTTCATTGTGTTGTCTCAAGGCCTAACTAAGCGCGTTGGGTTACGCTGCTGGTCAGGCATCTGCTTGGCAGATGTGGTGTAGCGTATATGGATTTGTCCGAACGCAGTGACGCCTCCTTGAGCTACTGAAACTGAAACTGTGTTGTCTTGTCCCGTCGTCTTCTATCCGCCCTCTCTCTCTCTCTCTCTCTCTCTCTCTCTCTCTCTCTCTCTCTCTCTTTCTTTCTCTCTCTTTCTTTCTCTCTCACTCACTCTCTGTGGACCTAATCTCAGTAACCAAGACTGTGTTACACAAGCGATAATCGCCTCAAAAATTCTTGACCGTCAAACAGCAGAGTGTATAGACCCCCTGAACAGTTCCGTGTTTACATGACATAGAGAGGCGCGTCACGTGGTGTGAATCCTCGAAGTTGATTGGCTTTTCGTCACGTCGAGCAACAAGGGTAATCAAGAGAGGCAGAAAGAGGAAAAAGCAGGCTTCGTTTTTTGTTGGTTTTTTTTGTTTTGTTTTGTTTTTTTACTTTTTGCTCCATATTTTAGTTTTCTTTTTGTTTTGTTTTTTTTCAAACTTTTGTTTATTCATTTTTTGCGTTTACACTTTTCACATAAATACAGAAGACATTTACATAAAACGTAAATATGCATCATGAATATACCAATTGTGTATTAATTTTAACATTTTATGTATTAACGTAGTAGAACGCTAACTAATATGTCTTTAGTAGATCTATATATTATTTTAGTTTTCTTGTTGTGCGAACGATGGCATTTCGTGGTATAGTGTTTGGTTGTAGCAATGGTGGTTTTTGTTTGTTTGTTTGTTTGTTTTTGTTTTGTTTGGTTTTTTGTTTGTTTGTTTGTTTTGTTTTGTTGTGGGTTTTTTTGGTTTTTTTTTGTTTTTTTTTGTTGTTTTTGTTTTGTTTTTGTTTTTTGCTTTGTTTGTTTTTGTTTTGTTTTGTTTGTTTGTTGTTTGTTTGGTTGGGTTTTTTTGTTTTCTTTTCTTTTTTTTCTTTTTGTACATTTTGATGCAGTTTCTTCTTATATTCTGAAAGAAGAATTTGTTAAGTATTCTCTGCTTCAAAGTCGACTGGTGTTTTCTCTTCCGGTGAAGTAAATATCCTGCACACACAAAAAAAGTCTCTAAATGAACGTGCCATGAAAATGTGTAATAGTTTGCAGAAACTATGATATGATAAAATCACTTTGCAGTTAAATCACACTGAAACTGTGATAATATTAAAGTCTTTATTTGTATTGATTCTTATCCCTCTTGCACATTCATACAGGTATCGTTACTGAAGTTACGCTGTCACATACTCAGATACTGACAACATTTACACTTTACATCCTTCAAAAGGATAGCACACACACACACACACACACACACACACACACACACACACACACACACACACACACACACACACACACACACACACTATGTGTGGGTGTGGGTGTGTAATCAGGTGTTTCCTCCCGTTTACATCAATAGTGATATTCACTATGCAGATAAGCATGCTTGCATGTATGCACAAATACAAACCATGTGCATATATAATGACATAGTATACATGTACTGACCTTCTCATGAACCCAACGTGCCGATCAGGCCTTAAGAAAAAAAAAAGTACGACCTTGATGGGACTCGAATCCACAATCTTCGGCTCCGGAGGCCGACGCCTTATCCATTAGGCCACAAGGTCTTGTGCAGCACAGTACAGTACAGTACAGTACAGTACAGTACAGTACAGTACAGTGCAATGCAGTACAGTACAGTACAGTCAGTACAATACAATAAAGTATCGTACAGTGCAGTGCAGTACAGTACAGTACAGTGAAGTACAGTGCAATGCAATACATTACATTACAGTACAGTACAGTACAGTACAGTACAGTACAGTGCAGTACAGTACAGTACAGTACAGTGCAGTGCACATGAACTCACTTCTTTAAATCCACATATACATGATGAATGCTCAATCCAGTACTACACACAGAAAATCACAGACCTTTGTAAACATTATTCTTTAGTTTGACAGTTTATAATATTCTTGAGTACTCTGGGCATTATAAATCCTGTTTTCAAGATACTATCAGTTAGTATCAGTCCATGAAATCAAGTCCAAGTAACAAATCATGAAACTTCTTGCCCACCTACATACATGTATGGAAACAAGAAAACCTTCAAACATGGTATAACAACATTATCAAGCACAAACTATGTAATACAGATCACATGGTATCTTTATCTGGCTTCTTCACCATGAATCTCTGGTCTAAGATACAAATGCATGCATGGAAGTGTGTGTATGCATATAATGTATTCTCAAACACCAGAAAAGTGTCAGAATCTCTTACTGCCTCAGTTGATCATTTGTTGTTTGGGGGCAAAGGATGATGGTAAATGTGACTTTTCCTCATTCCATCACACTCATGAAAGTCTTATGTACATACATATACCACGCGTACTGGTGTGCTCATCACGCACCAGTTGTCAAACAGACAGATCGTTTTCTTTTCAATCGCCAAAGACGTGGAACAAGCTCCCTGATAACCTCCGTCATTCTGATTCCCTCGCATCTTTTAAATCTCGTCTCTTTTCCCTCAGCAATAAGTTCAATTGTGGCAGATCCACTTCCCTTTCGTTAGGTGTGCTTGACTATGTGTGTATACATATGTATGTGTACATAACTACATGCATGTATATGAATGTGTATTGTGTGTGCGTGTGTTTATGTAAGTTTGTGCCTGCCTATGTGTGCGTATGTGTTAGGGTAGCTGTTAGATACACATGTATGTTAAAATGTATGTATGCAGTGTGTGTGTGTGTGTGTGTGTGTGTGTGTGTGTGTGTGTGTGTGTGTGTGTGTGTGGTCACATTTTGGTGTGTGTATGTAACATAGATATAATGTTTTATGTTAACAAAAGCGTTTTTGTAAAGCACCTAGAGCAGATTTCTGGATAGTGTGCTATATAAGTATCCATTATTATTATTATTAAACATCACAATAATAAATGATGTTCAGACTATGAAACAAAACGTTAGTGATTTCGTTACTTGAACACAAATATTAATGCTGTACGTTTCACCCGGTGCTGCCTTGGGGGGAAAATAGTCTTGTTACATCTGTTTCATCAGACTGCGTTGCGGCCTCTGCCGCTCCGGCAAAAATCAAATAAATAGTTTATGAATGTTAAAACTATGAAAAGAAACGTTAGTGATTTCGATACTTGAACACAAAAAGCTCAAGCAATTTTTTTTAACAAATTGTATCAAGTTGACTGATGAGATAATGAAAAGTGGGGTGTTGTACGTGTGATCGAACGTAAATCAGAAATCATTCTTCATGTTCATCACTGACCACAAAACGCACAAAAAATACCTTACCTGGCGACTCTTCCGTCAAACGAACCCTCCATTGTCTTTTTCCTTGCGTGTAAGAATGCTTTCAACGCTTCTGGGGTCAACAAACGCAGGGACTGAGGAGACAAAGTGTCGAGATCGCAAATGTTTGGTACATTATTTGTGTCGATCGCCTTCGGCATGACTCGACGTCGGGATGAGAGTTACATGCGCATGCGCGAAATCAAAACTAGCCCCGGAACTCTCCAGTGGTCCATTGTGCAACCGTGCCAAGAGATGGACAAAGGGAGGGAAGCCAGAGGCCAGCAGAGAAGTTCTGGTTTTACTTGGCGTGATTTGTGTCCCTTTAATGTGCTGAAGCGATCAGCAAGTGGGAAAAAGAGAGTGGGGGAAAAAAAGGGAAAAACTATAAAATAAAAAAAAATTAAAATAATAAAAAAAGACTACACACACACACACAGTCGGATAGACAAATAGGTTGACTGATAAATTTGGCACATGGATAGACTTACGGATGAATAAATAAATAAACAGAGATCGATACTATAAACAGGTAAACGAGTACATAACCAATCAAACAAAGTTACTTGAATAATATCTATGGCTGATGTGACGACAACTGTCAACACAAAACTGTCAATTAATCACAAGAAGAAAAAAAAATAGTACCAGCAGATAATGATTCCCCATTTATTTTGAATTCCATGTTAACATGATATTATTAATTTTTAATCATTTTTGGAGAGAAAAAATACCCGCAGTAAAATCTTTTTAAGAAATAAATAAAGAAAAATACTTTACAATACAACGCCATACAATACAACAGAGTACAACACAACACCTTACAACATCATACCGCATCCTCTTTGAAAAACTGCAACTGTGTGCAAATCGGTCATCTGCTCGCTCAACGAACCAAGGGAGCTAACTAACCATTTGTCAAGAAAATTATTTTCATCTTTTTCTCTCCCTTTACATTGAGGAGCTTTCTTTCGCACTGCAGTGAAGCAAGTTCAACGGGGGGAAAAAATCTCTTTTTTTTCTTTTTTTTTTTTCTTTTTTTTTTCTTTCTTGATATATCGCATTACAAAACGATACGATACGATACGATAGTTTCAGTTTCAAGTTAGAGCACAGTACAGTAAAATACTGCCGTAGAGTATTTTTCGTTTTAAACAGGTGTCTGAGTGTATGGAGGGATCCATATACGCTACACCACATCTGCTCTATGATATATATATATATATATATATATATATATATATATATATATATATATATATATATATATATATATATATATATATATATAATGCATATGAAGATCAGCAGCAAAGTACTGACCTTCTCATAAACCCAACGCCTTTAGAAAAAAAAGTACGACCTTGATGGGACTCGAACCCACAATCTTCGGCTCCGGAGGCCGACGCCTTATCCATTAGGCCACAAGGTCTTGTGCAGCACAGTACAGTACAGTACAGTACAGTACAGTACAGTACAGTGCAGTGCAGTACAGTACAGTGCAGTACAGTACAGTACAGTACAGTACAGTGCAGTGCAGTGCAGTGCAGTACAGTACAGTGCAGTGCAGTGTAGTACAGTGCAGTACAGTACAGTGCAGTGCAGTACAGTGCAGTGCAGTGCAGTACAGTGCAGTACAGTACAGTACAGTGCAGTGCAGTGTAGTACAGTACAGTACGGTGTAGTACAGTGCAGTACAGTGTAGTACAGTACAGTACAATACAGTGCAGTGCAGTGCAGTGCAGTACAGTGCAGTATAGTACAGTACAGTGCAGTAAAGTGCAGTGTAGTACAGTACAGTGCAGTGTAGTGCAGTGTAGTACAGTGCAGTACAGTGCAGTGCAGTACAGTACAGTGTAGTACAGTGCAGTGTAGTACAGTGCAGTACAGTGCAGTGCAGTACAGTACAGTGTAGTACAGTGCAGTGTAGTACAGTGCAGTACAGTGCAGTGCAGTGCAGTACAATACAGTGCAGTATAGTACAGTACAGTGCAGTGCAGTGCAGTGTAGTACAGTACAGTACAGTACAGTACAGTACAATACAGTACAGTGCAGTACAGTACAGTACAGTACAGTACAGTGCAGTGCAGTATAGTGCAGTGCAGTGCAGTATAGTATAGTACACTGCAGTACAGTACAGTACAGTACAGTGCAGTGTAGTACAGTACAGTGCAGTATAGTACAGTACGGTGTAGTACAGTACAGTACGGTGTAGTACAGTGCAGTACATTGCAGTGCAGTGCAGTACCGTGTAGTACAGTGCAGTGTAGTACAGTGCAGTACAGTACAGTGCAGTACAGTGCAGTGTAGTACAGTGCAGTACAGTGCAGTACAGTACAGTGTAGTACAGTGCAGTGTAGTACAGTGCAGTACAGTGCAGTACAGTACAGTGTAGTACAGTGCAGTGTAGTACAGTGCAGTACAGTACAGTGCAGTGCAGTGC
>NC_134894.1:22578263-22583263 GCF_041734735.1 Babylonia areolata | reverse complement strand
ACGTAAAAAAAGTCATACACATTCAAATAATAAGTGTCGATAAAGCGTTCGCCTTGTCTTGCAGTATTGTCAGTCACTGCGTTCCATTCATAAACCTACAATAACACGCAGTTGTTGTTTTTTTTCTTTCTTTTTCTTTTTCTTTTTTTTTTTTTTAACTCACTCTCTTTCTCTTATTTTTTTTTTTTTTTAGCCTTTTATTCTCGGTTCAGTAGTAGCCTGTATTTAACCATTTTGTCACAAACCAGAGTTTCTCAGCTCAGTTTGATCTTGAAAGGCCTTTTGTTTCTCGTCTTTCACGGATAAGAAAATAAATCTGATCTTGAAAGGTGTTGCCTTTCTTTCACTGACAAGAATATAATGTGAATTGTTATCTGGTTCTGTAACGATTTGTTGCAATGTACCTACCTATTTTATGGAGGGGGTGGTGGGGGGGGGAGAGAGAGAAATAATATTAGAGATTTATTTTGATTTCAAATGTATTATCTTTATGACTTAAATATGAAATAGTAAATTTGATTTTTAAATACACCTTTTTTGGGTGTGGGGTGGTTGGGGGGTGGGGGGGCGTGGGGGGGGGGGGGGTGGTGGTGAGAAAAACGTATGTCAAAAATGGTATCCCACGTCTCATTGGCTGAAAGTAATAAGTATGAAAGTATGATGTTGTAAAGTATTACATTTTATTCACTGGCCGGATAAAAACATCAGATTTTATATCAAATTGTATGATAACTCACTAAAATAGTAATAATGATCTTGAACGATAACAGATATATAATCAAGTGGCTAAAAGTATCAAATTTCATATCAAAAGGCATCCTATTTCACTGGCTAAAACTAAAGAAAATATGAAATCTTATCTTCAATGTCATAGATATCTTACGGGCTAAAAACAAAAAATACGACCTTGAAAATCTTTTAACTGGCTAGAAAAAGTAAATTCATTTTCGAAAGAAACTGACATTTTTCAGTGGATACCAGTATGACATTTTCTTTCCAAACTGGCTTTAAAAAAAGAAGATTATCTAATTCTATCTTGAAAATGTACTGTATTTATTTCATTCACAAGATATATCAAATAATACTTAGTTACCTCACATAACTCTTAATTATTGTTTAATATTAAATTTGGTTTTGAAAGCTGTTGTGTTACTTTCATTGTCTAAAAATTATCAAATTTGAAACTGAACAGCATTATCTCACAAAAAGTAACAGTACTCTAACAATTATTCCCCTCACTGTCTCATTTAGATTTTGTGAAAACATCAGAAATCACGATATTTCCAAGGGGGTTTCTCATTAACTTATTTTGTATATCCCCAGGTTCCCTGCCACAGTCGTACACACCAACACCTGATGTGTAAAAAAAAAAAATATATATGGAATAGGTCATCACCAGTAACTTTCATATCACTGATTGATTTTTGTTCAGTCAATCTCAGTCTGTGCCTGTCTATGCAATGGGAGCAGCCTGGGAAGGTAGAGCCCACACGATGACATGTCACCCATTTCGATGACGTGTCTTCGTGAGAGACCTGCTCGAAGAATTCATTGACCAACACTGCAGGTGACTGTGGACCTACCTGTCAGGCCTGGTCGAAAACCAGACCAGGAGCCAGTTGCATTGCTCGGACGGAAGAGCCTAGTATGGTCGTAACCCGCTACTAACTGTGTGTAGTATGGAACTGACCGATGGCGTAGGCATTTAGTCATGTGTAACTGTCAAAAAGTTAGAACCAAGCAATGCAACTGGCTCCACGAAACGATACGAAAGGGAAGGTAGGACGCAGCCCTGTGTTATGCAGATCTAGACTGAAACATATCGCCACGGTATTGTCGTCATCGCCGGTAATAATCGATCAACATTGAAAACAAAAATCTGTCCACCCCCCACCCCCACCACCTTCTAATTCTGCGGATCTTCATAGAAGTTATAAGGAAGGTAGAAAAATAATGAACCATTTGTTCGTATTGTACGTCTATAACGCTTAACTGATGAGCGCTAATAGTTTACAGTCACAATTGCATGTACAAACATCTTTTGTTTGTTTGTTTCTTTTCTGCTTTCTTGAGCAAATACGTGTATGCACACAGTCTTGATTGATCAACAACACATTTGAGCTAAATCTTGTAGAGTCTGAACATGGATTCTTTTTTTTTTTTTCAAATAGCAGTCATCAAGTAATAATCGATTTTTGGAGGGAGTTCACTGTTTGTTTTGATCGTATTGTCTAAAACCACAAGTCTGGAACTAGCCATGGATGGTTTTGTTTTTTCTTCTTCTTTTTTTTCTTTTTTTTTTGTGTTGTTTTTTGTCTCGTCGGGCATCAAACGTCGCCACAATACAGCGCCACTGGACAGCCACACCCCACGTGGTACGTTACACACCAGTTACTGAGATCCGTTCAAGATTCACCCCCTCACTTTCACCAGAAAACGGACGTCGCCACAAGCTGATCACGTCACAGAGTCACTTCTTTACGATGTGTGATCAAGGATTGTTACTTACTTTCCTCCCGGAACGAATGCTCCACACAGTTAAGGCGCCAACACCGCATGCCAGGAACCAGAACAAAGAATCAGAATCCTTTCATAATTATGTTTGTTTTTGGTGGTGGTGTTGTTTTTCGAGAGTGATCATCATCATCATCTCAACACTCAATGGTTCTCAATCTGTTCAAGATCCAGGTCAGTCAAAGGAAAGAGGCCACGATTGTCGTCCCTGTCTGCATCCCTGTGACAATCACAATTGCTGTTCTCTTCCTCCTGATCCTCCAACTCCTCCAGCTCCTCCTCCTCCTCCTCCTCCTCCTCCTCTCCTATCAGCTTCACGGGTTCCCTGATGTCGATGCCGCTGGACACGTCACTCGGAGGGGGCGTGGAAGGCAGATGGGCGCGTGCAGCAATGTCAAGGTCGGCGCTCGCGGCGTGGAGGTCGGCGGGGGCGCGCGGCACGGGGTGAGGGTCACCGGGGCGTGCGGCGGGGTGAAGGTCACTGGCGCGTGCGGCGGGGTGAAGGTCGGTGGATCTGGTGAGCGGAGCTGGGAGGTCGGAGTCTCGCGGGGAGCTGGCGATGGGCATCAGGCCGCCGATGGAGATGCCGCTGTCCAGGTCGTACCCCCAGCGTCTCTTCTGGAACACGAGTTAGGGACGGAACATCAAAACAATGCTGATACGGAATGTATGTTCATACAATCATTACATCGTATGTATTCATACAATCGTTTTATCGTGTGTGTGTGTGTGTGTGTGTGTGTGTATATATATATATATATATATATATATATATTTATATATTTTTATATATATATATATATATATATATATATATATATATATAGAGAGAGAGAGAGATATTTATATATTTATATATATATTTATATATTTATATATATATATATATATATATATAGAGAGAGAGAGAGAGAGAGAGAGAGAGAGAGATTCACACAATCATGGTGTCGTATATACACACTATCATTGTATTGAATATATTCCTGCAATTATGGTATCGTGTATATTTACACAATCACTGCATCATAGGTATTCACACAATCATTATAACGTATATAATCACACAATCTTTATATCGCGCATGATTTTCATACAATCATGGTGTCATACACAGTCGCCCCCCCCCCCCCCCCACCCCCAACCCCCTAATGTCTCTTCTTCACCACCAGAGGGGTGTATCATCAAACCATTGCTGACCTCCTATCTACACATTTATACAACCATACACCCAACGTCTCTTATGAAAAACCACTTTAAAAGACTTACGAACATTTCTGATATCGTATACAATCACACAAATATACGACGGGCGCAATAGCCGAATGGTTAAAGCGTTGGACTTTTAATCTGAGGGTCCCGGGTTCGAATCTCGGTGACGGCGCCTGGTGGGTAAAGGGTGGAGATTTTTAATATCTCCCAGGTCAACATCTGTGCAGACCTGCCAGTGCCTGACCCCCCCTTCGTGTGTATACACAAGCAGAAGATCAAATACGCACGTTAAAGATCCTGTAATCCATGTCAGCGTTCGGTGAGTTATGGAAACAAGAAAAAACCCAACATGCACACCCCTGAAAGCGGAGTATGGCTGCCTACATGGCGGGTTAAAAACGGTCATACACGTAAATCCCACTCGTGTATATACGAGTGAACGTGGGAGTTGCAGCCCACGAACGCAGAAGAAGAAGACACAATTATACGTCTGACAGTTGGACTAACCTCGAAACATTGCTGACACCCTGTACATCCATATAATCGTACCGTCAACAGTTGTACAGACATCAGAACATTGATGACCTCCTATCTTTCATACAACATGACCCTCAACGTTGCAACAGTTGGACAGTCTTAAAAAATATTGATGACTTCCTTACATCCATACCCTCAACGGTTAGACAGACATAAACACTGATGACTTCTTAACATTCATAAAACCAAACCCTCCAAAGACTGACAAACCTCAAAACATTAATGACCTCTTATACATTCTTACAACCCGCACCTGCAACAGTTGGACAGACCTCAAAACATTTATGACCTCCTAACTATACATACAACCATGCCTTCAACAGTAAGACAGACCTAAAAGAATTGGTGAGCTCCCACACATTCATACAACCATTCCTTCAACAGCTGAACAGATCTCAAAACACAGATGACCTCTCATATATTCATACAACCATACCCTCAACAGCTGAACAGACCTCAAAACACTGATGACCTAAACATTCATGCAACCATACCCTCAACAGCTGAACAGACCTCAAAACACTGATGACCTCCCATACATTCATACAACCATACCCTCAACAGCTGAACAGACCCCAAAACACTGATGACCTCCCATACATTCATACAACCATACCCTCAACAGCTGAACAGACCCCAAAACACTGATGACCTCCCATACATTCATACAACCATACCCTCAACAGCTGAACAGACCCCAAAACACTGATGACCTCCCATACATTCATACAACCATACTC
>NC_134894.1:22565763-22570763 GCF_041734735.1 Babylonia areolata | reverse complement strand
CACATCTGCCAAGCAGATGCCTGACCAGCAGCGTAACCCAACGCGCTTTGTCAGGCCTTGAGAAAAAAAGGTGAATAAATAATAGATAAGATTACATAAATAAATAAATAATAATTATGATATAAAAAGGTAGTAGTAATGATAATAATAATAAAATAATAATAATAATAAATAAATAAATAAATAAGACAACAATGATGATAAATAAGCAAATAAATGTAAAACATGAAGACAGCAACTGCCTAGTAGTGTGTCTGACTGAAATGTGTTGCTGTGTCAGGCGGTTGTCTGCAACTGACTGGGCGAACTGTGAACGCAGCGAGAGGGTAGGAGGGAGGGAGAGAAGGGGAAGAGGCAAAGAGTGAAAGGGGGAAGAGTGAGGAGGATATATATAGGGGAGAAAGAGGGATGCAGGGAGTTAGGGGAAAAGGCACTTATGGAACTGCTGAAAGTTTTATTGCTGTATTCAGTTTGCTACGCCAGAGACCGAGAGAAAGAAGTAGGGAGGATGGGAGAAAAGGGAAGGTGGGGGAGGGGGGATGAAAGGGACGGAGGGAGGAAGGGAGAGAGGGAGGGAAAGGCGCTCTATGCAATATTAAATGTTGCATCATTGTATACATCTTGCCGCAACCCCAGAGAGAGAGATAGAGAGAGAGAGGGGGGGGGCGGGGAGGAAGGGGCAGGGAGGTGGGGGGGGAGGAGCAGAAGGGAGGCGAATGGAAAGAGAGGGGGTAAGGGAAATAGACCGAGAGGGAGTGGAGGGACGGAGGAAGGCAGCGATGGATAACTATGGGACTGTTGAATATTACATGACTGTATTCATTTCGCCACACCTGAGGAAAGAGAGTGTAGGGTGGAAGGGGAAAGGGGTTGACGTCTGGAGATAAGGAGAGAGGGAGGTGGGGGAGGTATGGAGAGACACCTATGGAACCACTGAACATTACATCATTGTAGTCATTTCGCCACGCCAGAGAGAATGTGGGGGTGGGGGGGGGAGAAAGGGGGTACGAGAGAGGGGATGGGAGAGAGAGGGGGGGACGAGATAGGCGAGGGGAGCGGAGAGAAACGAAGATAAATGTTTTATCTGAATAAAGACCAAAGTCCTTTACTGAAGGGGTTTGACACAGTTTACAGTGTAATACAAGATCTATCTATCACAGTCATGCTAACACGACGGCAATATTTTAAACAGCAAAAAGACGAAGATATTTTGACATGCAGTCTTTTCAAAGATTTGTAAAACATAATATGGCAAGCCTATAAAGGGTAGTTTCATTTTCATTTTTAAATGACAGAAAAAATATTAATCCAACGCCACAAGGACTGTTATAATATTTCGGTTCAATTAGCTTCAATCTGATATCAAGTATGGCAGGACAAGAAAACAACAACAAAACAAACAGCAACATAATTATGTGGATGTTTTTTACAGCGATATTACACAAGCTATATCTTTGTTCACGTTCACCTGTTTTCATCTGAAACATTGACAAGCAATATCGGAAGTGCCAAATCTGAAGTTTGTCTGTGCACATTTAACATACCAGCTCATTATAATTACAGGACATGGTTAAGTCACACGCATGGTCCTAAAAGGTATTGAGCAGACCTGTCACCAGTGTATACATGGTCCTTCCAGTCCTGCCACCTGCAATCGATAACTGAAAGACTTTAACTCTCTCCATACGAACGGCGAAAGAGACGACGTTAACAGCGTTTCACCCCAATTACCACCATCAAAATATTGCAAGCGGAAGGCTCTTATACTGAAGAGGTGAATGTTGACAAAGAATACCACAATTCTGACGACGGAAGCTAAAGGTTGGGTCATTGAGACACCCACTGGACATCCGAGGTGTATGTGTAGAGGAGAAGAGAGGACTGGCCGTACTGAGTGAGTTAATAAACCAGGAATACATTGGACATGATGGTTGTCCGATATATAAAAGTAAATCAATGCGAGTTTAGGAACTGGTAAACTCTTGTAACCCTCCAGTTTTTACCATTATCATCCAAATCATACAAAGCGTAATAAGTTTTCAATGGCAACCTATTTTCTTCCACCCGCACTGATTGAAAACAATACTTAAAACATCTTACGAGGTAACCTATTTCCTGTTAATAATTTCTTTGATTTACGTATTTATATCTCTTGACTCATATTCAGGAAAGGATATATTCTGTTCAAAATACTTTAATGTCTTCATCAAACCAGCAAAAGAGAAACTTTTCATTGGAGTCCCGCAAATGCCTGTCACAGTAGACACCCGTATTGAAGTTAACTTAAGAGGGGTGGGTTGAAACCATGGGAAAGCTAGACAAGAAGTTTCATGCCCTGTGTCCCCTGGGTGCATAGAAATATTATACATCAGGGTCTTTGACAACACGTACACCGTGTGAACAAAAAGGGTGATGACAGGAAAAAAAAAGGCCCACACTAACAAACAGGCAATTACACATTAACAATCTTTTTCCTTCACGTGAGACAAAATTCGATTCCCTATCAATATAGAAAGTTTCCTTGAAAAATAAATTATATGAATAGTAAAGACAAATGCTTTAAGTTTTAACAGTATTCTTTATCATCTCTAATAAACTGCAAACAAAAACGCAACTGTACACGTATGAATCCTATCACAGATATACCAACACAAGTTTACATTTGGGCCAACAGTAAAAAGAGAGCTGTGTCATCAATGATTTCTTCAATGAAGTGGGAAATCATTTACAGCTTAGTCGTTTGTGAAGGACTGTGACTCTCAAACTAGTGGGCAAAACTGCAGTGGCTCTTAGTGCTGCAGCCTTGGGGGACAAGCTGGCCTTTGGGAACCATCCCCAACACCGACTGTCCTAAAATCCTCTTGGCCCAGAATGTGGGGATGTAACTTGGGCAAGACAGTCTCCACTATAATCAAATTCTAGCCCTAACAGTCGAGACAGCCGTCACCCCCTCTGCTGTTCTGATGATCATAGTCGGACACGACTATCATCAAAAAAAAGATCTACTAACTGTGATTAAAGCTCACCTCCGTCATCTTCTGAAAGTCCAGCGTGGGCCTGTCGTCCCGTCGCCTCTTCTTGGCGTAGCGCCGGTGGTGGAGGACACACGGCTGGGAGTGACAGCGGGGGATCTTCATGCGACACGGCGACAACGGCCCTACGCCCCCAACCCCACCTCCTCCTCCTCCACCACCACCTCCTCCCCCGTAGCCGTACCCGTAAGAACCGTAACCACCGTACCCTCCCCCCACCACGCAAGGGCTGGAGCCGGACGAGGTGGCCCCG
The DNA here is from genome assembly GCF_041734735.1 of Babylonia areolata. Classification (NCBI taxonomy): domain Eukaryota; kingdom Metazoa; phylum Mollusca; class Gastropoda; order Neogastropoda; family Buccinidae; genus Babylonia; species Babylonia areolata. The sequence goes on along the minus strand of NC_134894.1, from coordinate 22,567,478 downwards.
GCTCCGACGATGGAGGAAGAGGAGGAGGAGGAGGCGTGCAACAGGCCCATGGAGATCTGCTCTTCGTAGGACACGCTGCGCGAGGCCGGGAAGAAGACCTCCCCGCCCCGGACCCTGCCGGACGGGGAGTGGGCCGACCACCAGGAGGCCGAGGAGCAAGAGGAGAAGGGGTGGTGGGTGGAGGAGGACCTCACACTGCTGGCCGAGGCCGGCCGGGGCACCGGGGACTGCGAGGGCGTGTGGGGCTCCGAGGTCGTGTCCCGCCCGCTGTCCACGCTCAGAGGGGACGGGGCCAACGGGAACGTCCCACCGCCTCCTCCTCCCCCACTTCCTCCTCCACCTCCACTTCCTACCACTTTAAAATCCCGGTAGAATCTCGCCGCTGTGCTGCTACTACCGACAGCCGTGAAGCTGCTGCTGCTGAACGTCCTATAATCCGCGGCAGGGGAAGAGGACGAGGAGGCGGTGCCGAACTGAGGAACGGCGGGAGGGGATCGGGGATCTGGCTGGGGCGTGGCTGTTGTGCTGGTGGTGTTGCTGGAGCCGGCCGCGGAGGGGCACGAGTTGGAGGCCGTGGGGGAGGAGGTCAAGGCCGTGATGGGGATGGGCCGCCACACCTTGGCCCCCTCCACGAAGGCGGAGGCCGTCAGAAGACCCAGCCCGTGAGGGGGGCTGCTGTCCACGGGCACGGACAGGGACCGACACTGCTTCTTCTTGGGCGGCGTCTCGAAGGCTCTGGGGTTGTTGTGGTCCCCAATACCCCCAACACCTCCTCCTCCTCCTCCTCCTCCACGAGGTCCGAACTCCAGCACCCCCGCGCCGCTGCGGACGCGCGTGGGTGCCGGCTTGGCCGGGGGGAAGCCGCGGGGCGTGGCAGGGAAGAAGACCCCCGCCGTGGGGGAGCTCCTGTGGACCCCTCCAGCCACCATCATCACACGGTCTCCGCCGCCGCCGCCGCCGCCGCCTCCGTCGTGGTGCAGCGGGGGAAGGAAGGGGAGGGAGGTGCTGCTGGACATGCCTCGCTCCCTGGTGGTGGTGGGGGTGGTGGAGGGGGTGAGGGGGAAGGTGGTGGTGGGGGTGAAGCGCCCGTGGTGGGGGTCACTGCCGCTACCTCCCCCGCCTTCGCTGGCCGCCCACACGTTCTTCCCTGTGTGCGTGAGAACATGGTGGTTATATAGGTAGGTCCAGTTCACTAAGGGGGACGGGGGGATGGGGGGGGGGGTTGGCTTAGGGGGAGGGAGGGCGGAACACGTCGTCACCGTCGTTTATCGTTATCTTCGTGTCTTCGTCATGCTCATCGTCGACGTCACTGTCATCATCATCATCATCATCATTGGTGTCGTCACTATCATCATCATCATCGTCACCATCACCATCATCACCACCACCGTCATCATCGTCATCATCACCATCATCGTCATCATAATCACCATCATCGTCATCATCAACACCATCATCATCATCATCGTCATCATCATCATCACCATCATCATCGTCATCATCATCATCATCATCATCATCATCATCGCTTCGTCAGCTCTCTGCACTTAGCTCTTTTGTAGTCTTTTTTCTTTTGTCTGTCCTTTATATCAAATACGTCCTCTTTCTAAAAGTAGCCACCCACGTCAGGTTTTAGACTTGTATCTCTTAATCTTCCTCGTTTCCATGTGCTCTTAATTTGAAAAAAAAAAAAAAAAAAAAAAAAAACATGAAGT
>NC_134894.1:22545763-22558263 GCF_041734735.1 Babylonia areolata | reverse complement strand
GGTAAATTTCTTAACTGAGATGTTGAACATCTCTGTAACAATGATTAGTAACAATGATTAGTTCAATCCATTCCGGTTTTATCCCGGTGTTGGCTTACATACAATATATATACTATATATGCCTGCTTCCTGTTTTGATAATTATCAAGACAAAAACTATGGTATGACCTACAAAAGTCTTCAAAAGGATTTTCTTTCTTTGCCACAACCGTTTCACGTGAACAACACACACACACACACACACACACACACACACACACACACACACACACACACACACACACACACACACACACACACACACACACACACACACACACACACACACACACACACACACACACACACACACACACACACACACACACACAGCTTTCAATAACTGTTGAACGAAAAATAACCGATTTAGAAAACAGGTGAATGAAGGAATATATAAATAAACAAATAAATGAGTAAATAAAAAAGTAAATCAATAAATAAAGGTAGAAAGGAAGGAAGAAAGAAAGAAAGGGACTGAGGTTAGGAAAAGAAGAAAGAATTTTTTTTAAGAAGGACAAAAATAAAATTAAAAAATAAATCAGTAAACTAACTGATTAACTAATAAAAACAACAACATCACCAACAACAATAGATAATAATTTTAAAAAAATTATATATAAAAAAAAAACCACCACCAACAACTTGAAAATGAATAAATCGATAAACTAATTCATTAACAAATAACAAGAGCAACAGCAACTTACCTTTCCCCCCCTCCCTTCCTCACTCAGCCTTCCTTCTCTTTTCTTCCTCTCCCTCCTTTTTTTCTCCTCCTTCCTTCCTCACCACTCCCCTTCCTCTCTTTCAAGTCCTGGATATATTCAATAATAACGTTTCCTCAAATTTCACTCTCTCTCTCTCTCTCTCTCTCTCTCACACACACACAAACATACACATAAAAAAAAATTATCCTGAAAGCTGAATGCATGTGCACTCGTTCTCCAACAACCGTCAGACTCACTGTTTCCAAAGGGAAATAATGGTCACGTCTTCATGTGTATATATATATATATATATATATATATATCCCAATAGATCGTAATCACTAAACTCGGCGACTGCAGTGACGATGACGACGAGAAGAAAGAGGGAGAGGATGACGACGACATTGTTGATGAAGAGGAGGATGAGGAGGCGGAGGAGGAGGAGGAGACGCAGGAGGATTAGGAGGATGAAAAAAGCGATCCATGGTTCTAAACAGACGACTGAATGTTGAGGGGCGGTGATCGTGGAATGAAACTGAAGCAGTTACGGAACCTGAAACATAGGTTTTATACGGTGAGGTGGATAAGTATCACAGGAATGAAAGAGTGAATTAACATCAACAACAAGAACAACAGCAACAGCAACAACACCAATACTACTACTACTACTACTAATAATAATAATAATAATAACAACAATAGTAGTAGTTGTGTGGCAGCAGCAGCAGTAGTAATAGTAGCAGCAACAGCAGTAGTAGTAGTAGCAGCAGCAGTAGCAGTATTAGTGGTAATGACTGACGCTCACACCGCCATGACATAATAACCTACTTGTAATCCGAGCGAATAAATCGCCATCCAGCACTACACGCCAGGCCCTGACCTAGAACTCTCAGGAGGAGAAGGAAGAGAGGACGGCCCAAGAACAGCTGGAGGAGGGAGAGACACTGAAGCAGAGCTAAAGAGGCTGGGATCCAGCTGGAGGGATGCAGAAAGGACAGCCCAGAGTCGAGTTCGGTGGAGAAACGTCGTTGATGGCCTGTACTCCACGGGGAGCGAAGGGCCTTAAGTGATCTGAGTGAATGTGAGAGTTGCTGCCCATGAACGAAGAACAAGAGGAAGAACAAAAAGAATAAGAAAGAGAAACACCCGTAGGTGCTGGGGAGGACCCAGAGAAGCACTGTCACCACCCGCCCTTGGAACAATCCTGCACCACCCTTGAAGGCCTGTTCTGTGTTCACGATGTGTGATGACACGCACAGGACACTCCATTAAGAATTCAAGGGACATAACTGCTCCCGAACAGAGGCAAAAGAGACCACAGGATGCAACTCGCGACAGCCTTAAAAGAAGTATCCCCTTGGGTGTACCAGCCAGTATTTCATGACTGCAGAGCCCACCGGCAAAAGACACCACCCTCCAGCTGCTGAGCACACCCCACAGACCAAACCGCCCCTGCCCGGAGACAGATGAAGACAGTGCCACTCCAGACACAGCCATACGGTTGTATGTGCCCTGAAGAGAGAAGAACAACAGGAAGAATAAAAACAAGAAGAACAAGAAGCAGGAGGAGGAAGATGAGAAAAAGTCAGGGTCAGTATATTATAAAACTGACACTCCTAAATAACGTCTTTAAGACGAACGTATCCATAATATTTTGTCGTAACCTTGCTAACAACACTACACAGATAATCTGGAATGAAATAATACTAATCCTTGTGGAGGTCACAGCTCCGAAACCAGTCATCAAAATGCCCGCACGTATGTACGCACCTGTGTGTGTGTGTGTGTGTGTGTGTGTGTGTGTGTGGGTGTGTGGGTGTGTGTGTACCAATCGCAGGCTTATTAAGGATTTCCTGGGAATAATGATAGTACTTATAGCGAGGCTTACGGATAAGGTGCTATAATCACAAATGCTACTATGAAGTAGTAATCTTCGTCGTACGTATCAGTTCCCATTATGATGTTGACAACCGCATTTCACACAACATTGCGGTTTCTCTCTCTCTCTCTCTCTCTCTCTCTGTGTGTGTGTGTGTGTGTGTGTGTGTGTGTGTGTGTGTGTGTGTGTGTGTGTGTGTCTGCGTATCTGTGTGTGTCCGTCTCTCTGTCTCTCTCTCTCTTTCTCACTATGTGTCTGTGTATGTGTGTGTCCCTCTCTCTCTGTCTCTCTCTCCCTTTCTGTCTGCCTTTCCTTCTGTCTCTTTCTGTATACCACTCTCTCTCTCTCTCTCTCTCTCTCTCTCCAACTCCCAGTCTCTTTCTCCCTCCCCCTCTCTTTCCCTCACCCCTCTCTCCTTTCTTCCCTATCTCTTTCACACACAAACTCTCTCTCTCTCTCTCTCTCTCACACACACACACACACACACACACACACACACACACACACACACACACACACACACACACACACATTCCACACACACACACACACACACACACACACATACCACACACACACACACACACACACACACATTCCACACACACACACACACACACACACACACACACACACACACACACTCCCCTGCTGAACTGAGTTGACCTGACCTGTACTGTGCTGTGCTGTGCTGTGTTGTGTTGTATTTTGGTACGGTTGCCCCACAGACCTCACACACACACACCAGTCAATATTTTCCGCTTTCTTTTTCTCGCCTGGCGACCATCACATCACCCGTGTAGACCGAACAGAATTGGTTGACAACGGGCCAACGAATTCTCGCACCCCCTCTCCCCTCCCTTACCTCCCCACCCACCCTCACGCCGCCCCCACCCCCACCCCCCCTGCACCCACTCCCCGCCCACCGACACCCCCCGCCCCCCCTGTTAAATTATACATTTTGTGTACGCTTTCCCATAAGTACTGAGCCCCCCCACCTCACCCCCTCTCCCCCCCACACACACACACGCGCGCGCACACACACATACACACAACAACAACCATATTAAATAGAACAACACAATACACACAACACACACATATATATCATATATACACACACTATATACATACATACATACACACATGCACACACACACACGAACACAAACACACACACACACACACACACACACACACACACGCACGCACGCACGCACGCACGCAAACACACGAACGCGAGCGCGCACACACACACACACACACACACACACACACGAACGCGAGCGCGCGCGCGCACACACACACACACACACACACACAAACGCGCGCGCGCACGCGCGCACATAAACACACACACACACACACAGCGGATTATTCACATCACCACACACCTCTCTCTGGTACTCCCGAAGGAAGAAAGAGAACAGATAGAATACATAGATAGATACATAGAATGACTGAACACAAACACGACTGATTCTTTCACCACACACACACACACACACACACACACACACACACACACACACACAGTCCAAGTCCAAACGCACCCGACCCCCACCCTCCTTATCATGACTCACGCTCAAGGCTGAGAAATTTATGTCAACACATCACTCCCCTACTCGCTTCCCTTCACTGGCTCCCCATTCAAGCACGAATACAATGCAAACAAACCTCTCAGTGCCCGATCACAATTTCTTTACGTCTGTCTGTCAGGGTCTACTTTCTGTCTATTCACTAACAAGACAACCCCGTTCTTCACTTGACATGCGCACACTCTGTAGTCCAAAGAATTGCACAATACCTGGCAGTGAACGTTCCTTTTCTTTTGCTGCGCCCCAAACAGCGGAATTTCACTACCCTCACACCACCAGCGTCAAACTCCAGCACGCCGCTTTCAATAGAGCACTCAAGACAAGTTGAGTGATTGCCTAGAGGTAACGCGTCCGCTTTGGAAGCGAGAGAATCTGAGCGCGCTGGTTCGAATCACGGGTCAGCCGCCGATATTTTCTTCCCCTCCACTAGACCTTGGGTGGTGGTCTGCACGCTAGTCATTTGGATGAGACGATCAACCGAGGTCCCGTGTGCAGCATGCACTTAGCGCACGTAAAAGAACCCACGGCAATGAAAGGGTTGTTCCAGGCAAAATTTTGTAGAAAAATCCACTTGGATAGGAAAAACAAATCAAACTGCACGCAGGAAAAAAAATACAAAAAAAAACGGGTGGCGTTGTAGTGTAACGACGCGCTCTCCCTGGGTAGAGCAGCTCGAATTTCACACAGAGAAATCTGTTGTGATAAAAAAAAAAAATAAAAAAAAAAGAAATACAAATGCAAATCTTTTCAAACTGTTTTATTGCCAGTACAGCCTTTCCATCTACATATGCTTGCTTTGATCTGACCTCTGGATGTGTTCTTTATGTCGATTTGTATGCAATTGTGTTTTCTGTGTGTGTGTGTGTGTGTGTGTGTGTGTGTGTGTGTGTCTGTGTCTGTGTCTGTGTGTGTCTGTCTGTGTGATTTTTGTGATGCCTGGGTCCGTGGTGTACATTCCGACTGTGGTGAATGTGATGTATTTATTTTGCTGTGATCTGGGACAATGTGATGTGTGACGGTGATATATTGCCTACGTTGATTTTTTTTTTTGTACAAGTATTCTTACAGTTGTACATTTTATTAAAAAGCGTGGTGAGTCACATCTGAGACTGGTGTACTGTGCTATATCATCCTTCATCTTACTAACTTACTTACCTCTCCGCCCCCCCCCCCCCCCCCTCCTCTCTCTAACACACACACACACACACACACACACACACACACACACACACACACACTAGTACATTCACCTCACCACCCATGGTACATGTATTGGGGCGTGAAAGAAGCAGACCAAGTGGGTAAAGTACCAACAACAATGACTAATCCCCCACACTACACACACCACATGCTGGTTGATCAGACACAGAGACAGAGACAGAAAGACAGACCTGTTGAGACAGAGTGAGAAGGGGTCGGAGAGAGAGAGAGAGAGAGAGAGAGAGAGGATGGGAGAGAGAGCAAGGAGAGGGTTGAGACAGAGACAGAGGGAAACAGAGACAGAGAGAGACCAATAGACACACACACACACACACACACACACAGACCCAGAGCGAGAGACAGAAGGGTTACACGTATAAGATTTATGAGTATGTATGTATATGTATGTATGTATGACATGTATACATGTGTGTGTGTGTGTGCGTATGTGCGTCTGTGTGTGCATGTGTGAATGTGTGTGAAGGAGTATATTCTTCCATTTGACATCTCTCTCTCTCTCTCTCTCTCTCTCTCTCTCTCTTTCTTAATGACTCTGACGTTATCAGACAAACCACACACACAGAGAGAGAGAGAGACACACACACACACACACACACACAGAGAGAGAGAGAGAGAGAGAGAGAGAGAGAGAGAGAGAATGAGACAAACACAGAGAGAGACAGAGACACAGAGAGAGAGAGAGAGAGAGAGATGTGAACACACAAATAGGGAAAGACAAGTCAACGTAGACCAGAGAATACTGCCGCAGTCAACAATGAACTCCAGCAAACTACAAAAGGTCACAGAGGTGCTGACAGACCCAACAAAAAAAACCCAACAACCATGAACCAAAAATACTGCTGACGGGAAAGTAACGGCTTTTGTAGGTTACTGATTCAGCAAATTCATTCAACTGCTGGAAAACGACTGGAAAAAAAAAAAAAAAAAAAAACACCAAAAAAATTCCAGTTGCAGTTCAGACAGATCTCCCCAGGTTGATGAAGAGATCTTTCCCAGCGGCGCTGAGGTTTGCGCGCTCCTTTAGTCTGTTTTAACCCTCTCAGTATCAGTATCAGTATCAGTAGCTCAAGGAGGCGTCACTGCGCTCGGTCAAATCCATGTACGCTACACCACATCTGCCAAGCAGATGCCTGACCAGCTGCGTAACCCAACGGGGCTTAGTCAGGCCTTGAGAAAAATAAATAGATTTTTTTTTAAATTAAAAATTGAAAATCCATTAAAAATAATTTAAAATTTAAAAATAAATAAAATTAAAATTAAATAAATATAATAAAAATTAAATTAAAATAAAGTTAAAAAACCTATTAAAAAAATTAATGAAAATAGAAATAATAATAATAATAATATTAATAATAATAAAATTAACCCTCTTGCATTATTCACTCTGGATACAGACGAACACTAGGAAGAGCTTCAGTCTAAGAAAAAAAATATGAAAGCAAGAGGGTTAAGACTTTCCTTGAATTGATGGTCTGTGTCAGTGTCAGTGTCAGTTTTCTTGGAAGTTCGTCATGTTCGGACAAATCCATAAGTTCACACCACATCTGCTTGGCAGATGCCTGACTGACCAACAGCGTAGCATGCAACGGGCTGTGTGTATGTGTGTGTGTGTGTGTGTGTGTGTGTGTGTGTGTGTGCGTGTGTGCGTGTGTGTGTGGCTTGTTAGCTTGATTTTCCACACACACACACACACACACACACATACACAAGAATGCATACACACATGCGCGCGCGCACACACACACACGCGCGCGTGCGCTATCACACACACACACACACACACACACACACTAACACACACTAACACACATTAACACACACACCAACACTAACACACACAAAACTACGTACCAGCCAACTTGCCAAAACCTCTCTCTCTCTCTCTCTCTCTCTCTCTCTCTCTCCACTGCCGCACACACACACACACACACACACACACACACACACCACAACTAACTAAACGAACCAAACCAATACTACCTATGACATATAGACCCAGACCTCAACCTCAACACTCAACACTCAACACGAAACAGTCCAGGTATTCAGATAACAACCCTTCTACCACAAGACACGACCCCCCCCCACCCACCACACCCCACCCCCAACCATACCCCCAACCTCCCCCACCTCTCCCCCACACGACCCCACCTCCACACACACACACACCCATCCCACACAGTTCTCTTCCGTTGAAAAAGTTATAACGGAGAGAAGAAGGTGCAGGTGGAAGGGGGGTGGGGTGGAACGGAGCCCAGAAAACGACACCTCCACCCCACCCCACCACATCCCTCATCCCACCCCCCACCCCCACCCCACACCCCATCCCAACCTCCACACACACACACACACACACACACACACACACACACACACAGGTGGTCATTTCCAACTGGAGTGGACCGATTCTGACAAGCCACAAATTATGATCCCAGGGAGTCATTTGGGGGCTAGTTCAGAAAGACTCCGGGATAAAAAACCTAGCACGGGGGGGGGGAGGTTAGTTTGTGGCTGTTACACCGGCTCACCGTCCACGTGAGCTTCAGCTGATCAGCTGCCAGTGTGTGGGTGACACTTTTTCTTGTCTTGCATACATACACACAGAAATACAGAAATAAACACACACACACACACACACACGTACACACACACACACGTACACGTACACGTACACACACACACACACACACACGCATACACACACACACACACACACACACACACACACACACACACACACACACACACACACACACGCGCACACACACACACACACACGTACACACACACACACACACGCACACACGCACACTCAAACACACACACAATCATACACACACACACACACACACACACACACGTACACACACACACACACACACACACACATACACACACACACACACACACGTACACACACACACACACACACACACACACACACACACACACACAGTGTATACATGTTTTATGAATGCATTCCCAAAAGGGTGGATCTATTTAGGCTTTTCGTCAGATAATCAATTGACTTGGAAGCCTTCCAGTCGTGGTTCTGCGGTTCTCGCTGGGGGTGGAAGAGCAGAGAGAGAGAGACAGAGACAAAGAAAGACACAGAGAGAGAGAGACGCTTTAACTCTCTCCATACGAACGGCGAAAGAGACGACGTTAACAGCGTTTCACCCCAATTACCACCATCAAAATATTGCAAGCGGAAGGCTCTTATACTGAAGAGGTGAATGTTGACAAAGAATACCACAATTCTGACGACGGAAGCTAAAGTTTGGGTCATTGAGACACCCACTGGACATCCGAGGTGTCTGTGTAGAGGAGAAGATAGGACTGGCCGTACTGAGTGAGTTAAAGCTTTGATGTTTTACTGTCATTGACAGTACAGTCCTTGTGACACGGGGGAACAATACATTTTCAAGAGACATAAGATCAAACAAACAAACGTAATATAAATCAATGTTCTCACCACACACACAATGCATACACAGAAAATCAGACAAATCAAATATTAAACAGCTGATAACATCGGTCAGCTCGACCATCCAAAATGAATGAATATTATTGCATACACATACACACAGTCATGTGTATCTATCAAATTATCATACAATGACATATCCTATAATAATTGTTGTTGTTGTTTTTTCTATAAATGAATAATAACAGTCACAGCGTAATTTTGTAAGACTGCTTTTTGTTTTGCTTTTCTCATATTTGGGCATCTGAACTGCTCTTTATCATTTTCTGTCGAAAATCCCATGCTTCTGAAATATATTTAGCAAATGATTTTATGATATCTTCATCATTCGACCTAAGTAACATTATCATATCTTCTCTTTTTACAACATCCTTTTCAAGCAAGACAACCTTGTTTTACTCCACGAGAGAGAGACAGACAGACAGACAGAACACAGAGAGAGAGAGAGAGAGAGAGAGAGAGAGAGAGAGAGAGAGAGAGAGAGAGAAAGAGAAAGAGGGTGTGTAGACAGACAGACAGACAGAACACGCAGAGAGAGAGAGAGAGAGAGAGAGAGAAAGAGTGAGAGAAAGAGGGTGTGTGTGTGAGGGAGAGAGAGAGAGGCGGGAGAGAGAGTGAGAGACAGACAGACAGACAGACAAAGAAAAAATAGAGTAAGGGAGAAAGAAAAAAAAAATAGAGAGAGAAAGAGAGAGAGAAAGAGGGTGTGTAGACAGACAGACAGAACACAGAGAGAGAGAGAGAGAGAAAGAGAGAGAGAAAGAGGGTGTGTAGACAGACAGACAGAACACAGAGAGAGAGAAAGAGGGTGTGTGTGTGTGTGAGGGAGAGAGAGAGAGGCGGGAGAGAGAGTGAGAGACAGACAGACAAAGAAAAAATAGAGTAAGGGAGAGAGAAAAAAAATAGAGATAACTGAGACAGACACTCATTGAAAACACAGACAGAATGAGAGAGGACAAAGAGAGATATTGAGAAAAAGAAGTGAGAAAGAGAGAGAGGGAGGGGGTGAGGGTAGATAGATAGAAATAGCGAGGGAGAGATGTAGTGAGAGAAAGACACACCAAGATAGAAAGAGAGAGAGACGCTTGACGCTTTGATGTTTTACTGTCATTGACTGTATAGTCCTTGTGACAGGGGGAGAGAAGACAGACAGACAGACAGACAGACACAGAGAGAGAGAGAGAGAGAGAGAGAGCACTTAGAAAAACTTGGCGAAGCTCCCAAATCAAATGGAATCGTCATTCACGTGGAATGATCTTCCCAGTAAACACACCAGACATGCGTGCATTCTTACCTTGTGGGTGACAGCAGACTCAGACCCTCTACCCCTACCCTCCACCCCCCACCCTCCCACCCCAGCACCTCCCCCACTACCCTCCACCCCCCCAGCACCCGCCCCCCCCCCTCCCTACCCCTTTCATAAATATAATAATACTACTCGGGTACACGGCTACACACACACACACACACACACACACACACACACACACACATGTATTAACAATACGTTTTTTTCGTGAATCGCACATGAAGACTGTTCACCACCCGCATATTCTAAGAATGCACATGCTCACATTATTTCTATGTCCATACACACACACACACACACACACACACATCTTTACTCTCACACCCACACACGGAACGTCTGTCTGTCTCTCTATCTCTCTCCTTCACACACACACACACACACACACACACACACACACACACAAACTCACACACACACACACACATCCCTACCCCTCCCCCCCCCTCCCCACTACTCCCCCGACACCCCACACCCCCTCCAAAACACAACACCTATCGCAGAACACAGAACAGCAGTATTTAGCGTGGCTGTGGTTGTGGTGAGGTGGGCGTGGCGTGTCATTGAAGCCCAGTGGTCCACCCTCCTCCTGTTATATGTCTGTCCTGTAGAACTCTTTGGAAAGGTCTGAGAATAATACCTCACCTGTCTCTGTGTCTGTGTCGCTCGCAAATCATGGACGGTGTGTGTGTGTGTATGTGTGTGCGCGTCTCTGTGTGCGTGTGTGTGTCTATGCGTCTGTGTGTGTGTGTGTGTGTGTGTGTGTGTGTGTGTGTGTGTGTGTGTGTGTGTGTGTGTGTGTCTATGCGTCTGTGTGTGTGTTTGTGTGTGTGAGAGAGTGTTTGTGTGTGTGTATGTGTATGTGTGTGTGTGTGTGTGTGTGTGTGTGTGTGTGTGTGTGTTTATGAGTGAGTGAGTGAGTTTGCGCGCGCGCGCGCGCGCGCGCGCGTGTGTGTGTGTGTGTGTGTGTGTGTGTGTGTGTGTGTGTGTGTTTCGTTGTTGTTGGTTGCTGTTGTTGTTTCTTTCATTATCAAAAAATGCAAATGTTCATGCAAGAAAGTACCTCTGATACTGAGCAGTGCACATCACATAACACAGTTCTCTCTCTCTCTCTCTCTCTCTCTCTCTCTCTCTCTCTCTCTCTCTCTCTCTCTGTGTGTGTGTGTGTGTGTGTGTGTGTGTGTGTGTGCGTGTGTGTGTGTGTGTGTATGTTTACACACACACACACACACACACACACACACACATATATATATATATATATAGAGAGAGAGAGAGAGAGAGAGAGAGAGAGAGCGAGAGAGAGAGAGAGAGAGAGAGAGACCCTACAGTGGAGTGGAGGAGAATTTTATTTAATGTCCCTACACGCATACAATGGTGACTGTAGACTTTTCGTTATCAAAGTATTAATTTTCACACTCGAATGTTACTGTTTAAAACGAAGAGGAGAATGGAGTGTGTATGTGTAGGAAGGGGTTGGGGGGGGGTGAATGGTGAGTTGGGATGAATGGTGAGTTGGGGGGGTGAATGGTGAGTTGGGGTGAGATGGGGGTGAATGGTGATTTGGGGGGTGAGTTGGGGTGAATGGTGGGTTGGGGTGAGTTGGGGTGAATGGTGAGTTGGGGTGAATGGTGAGTTGGGGTGAATGGTGAGTTGGGGGTGAATGGTGAGTTGAGGTGAGTTGGGGTGAATGGTGAGTTGGAGTGAGATGGGGGTGAATGGTGATTTGGGAGGTGAGTTGGGGTGAATAGTGAGTTGAGGGTGAATGGTGATTTTATTTTTTATTTTTTGGGGGGGGGGGAGTTGGGGTGAATGGTGAGTTGGGGTGAGATGGGGGTGAATGGTGATTTGGGGGGTGAGTTTGGGGTGAATAGTGAGTTGAGGGTGAATGGTGAGTTGGGGGAGTTGGGGGAGAATGGTGAGTTGGGGGGTGAGTTGGGGTGAATAGTGAGTTGGGGGTGAATGGTGATGGGGGGGGGGGGTGAGTTGGGGTGAATGGTGACTTGGGGTGAATGGTGAGTTGGGGTGAGTTCGGGGTGAATGGTGAGTTCGGGGTGAATGGTGAGTTGGGGGGTGAATGGTGAGTTGGGGGAGGGGTGAATGGTGAGTTGGGGGAGGGGTGAATGGTGAATTGGGGGAGGGGTGAATGGTGAGTTGGGAGGTGAATGGTGAGTTCGGGGGGGGGGGAGGAGGGACCGGGTTGATGGAGCGTCAAAATCAAAGATGAATATATATGTATATATATTTATTGGGAATAATTATT
>NC_134894.1:22495763-22518263 GCF_041734735.1 Babylonia areolata | reverse complement strand
GTCACATTTCCCAATTTTGCGTGTCTGAACTCTACTGAGAGCTGAGAGGGAGAGCGCGATAGAAAGGACAATACAAGTCTTTGAATGCAGCCACCATTTCCAGTCGGAATGATGAATTGTACGTTATCCTGTTCTAGTGTATTGATGTTGTTGTTAGTAATATTCAGGCAGTTCAAACATTGTTCGTTCTCTCTCTGTCTGTCTGTCTCTGTGTGTGTGTGTGTGTGTGTGTGTGTGTGTGTGTGTGTGTGCATCCGTGCATGCATGATGTGATTCAGTTTATTGAAGTTTGATAATACATAATACAGCCAAAATACAGAATACTTTATTATCTCAATGTAGCTGAGTGGTGTGTTTATATCATGAAAGGGGACGGTACAAAAGAATCAATGATGATTTACTGAATTAAAGGATAGAAAAGATCCACGCGCAGACCAGAGACATATAGACGGCCAATCACACTAGGGTTTTTCTATTGTTTTATTTACAATAGTTATGAGAAGATAAAGAGAAACTGAAGAGAATAGAGAAAACAGTGCAGGCGATATGTAGTAGCGAGATGTTGGCCTCTGGGACAACGCACAACACACACTGCTTGCGACACAGCAAGAGAGAGAGAGAGAGCAGGCTCTTGCCAGTGACTGGCCAGGTGGAAAAGTGACCAGTGATCACCCACTCCGTCCATTTATGCAACTTCGGCAAACTCGCTTGCGTGGCCTGTGAAGCGAATCGGCTCAAATCCCCTTAAATTGTGTTTGTTACAAGGTGTTCAGTGATAGATTTCTAATTGATTCCTGAACCGATTTACGTCGGATAGATCGCAAAAGAAAGAGCTCAACACCTACTTTCTAATGAGTATAAAATGAAATGTTGATTATTTACGATGAATTTATAATCTTAATTCAAGTCACCTGCAAAGGGTCAGTTTTAGCGAGCTTGTCGCTGAAAATTACAAACTGCGTTAAATCAGTTTAACGTAGGCAAACACAAATGGAATAGATTTAAAGATGGAATTGCGACGATTCTGTCAGTATATAATTACGTGTAGTTTATTGATCCGACAAAAGAGATATTTAATTAAATACGCTGTGTCACAAACACAAGTTGCCGCTCACCCAGTGGCGTACAGCAACACTGGTTGTGGAGTGGCTGTCATTAAACGAGAAGGACAAAATGACGTGAGGTTAGCGTCAGTTGAAATCTTTAGACTGACGAACGATTAAACTGAAATCAACTATGCTTCTAACTGATTTAAGTGTGTGTGTGAGCACAACAGATACAATACTGCAGCGAACGATACAGAGACTTGATTTAATAGATGTTTAGAGAATAGGTTCAGAATGGGCTTTGCATTCAAACCGGGAATGGCGTCACACATTATGAGTGAGTCATTGAAGACCAGCGTGTTAGTTGCGGAAAAGGCGTCTGCTATAGCTCAGCTTTCAGTTTGTGCTGTGAGTTGAACTACGGTTAGTAGCCAGTCATATTGAGCACTTGGCTACATCAACAAGAGAAATTCATATGTGGTGCAAAACAGAAAAACAACACAAGAAAATCACAGTCATTCAACATGTATATAGATAAACCATATCAAGATGTAAACCTAGGGCAAACCATCATTACAATCAATAATCACAGAAGACAACACGAACAACAGAAACCCTTAAAAAGTAATTTAGAGTAAATCATACATATACTATCACAGCCATACACACATGCAGTAATAGTCACAGTTAAAGGATACACATAACAGTATACTAAAAGTTGACATATACATATAATAGCAGTGTGTAATTTATAGTACTTTGAGATCAGATGTCATATTCTACGCACATACACTCTGGCATTCACTTTCGGTCATACATCTGATTATCAATTACTGTTAGTTAATAGCTGGATTGACATTGGAATAAAGCTGCAGTTGGTTCTGTTTGTTTTACATTTTGGAACACAGAAACGTTTGCCTAAAGGTAGGAGTTGATAATTATTTGCCAGCGCTTGAAATGCTTGTGACTTTTTGTCGAACTCTGACATTGTACAAATCACACAGACTGTACTGTCCCCCGGTTTAGTAATATTATGAACATTTGCACAGACACAAACACACACAGACACAGACACACACCCATCCACCACCCCCCTCGCCCCCCACGCCCCCCCACCCCCACCCCACACACACACACACACACACACAGGGGAGAGAGGGTGGTGGTTTACTCTCTTCAATTTCTCGACATAACAAAACGACTTGAACGCTGTCTATGTCAGTATATGTTTCCAACAATATAATCCGTATCACTACAACATACGAAATACAAAGTAATGCTTACAGCCCAAAGTTGAGCACCCAGCTTAGTATCACAGATTGACATAAGTTTACAGTTGGGACAACAGCAAAGTGAGAGCTGTATCATCAATGGTTTCTCCATTCACTTGCAATGGGAGATCATTTACAGTTTAGTCTTTTGTGAAGGACTATGACTCTCAGACTGCTACGGGGCAAAATTACACTGGCTCTTAGTGCTGCAGCCTTGGGGGCTAGTTTTTCTTTGGCCGGAACCATCCCCAATGCCGACTGTCCTAAAACCCTCTTGGCCGACAGAGTGGGGATATAACTTGGGCCAGACACTCTCCATTATAATCAAAATCTAGCCCAAATAGTCGGGACAGCAGTTACCTCCTCTGCTGTTCTGATGGTCATAGTCGAACACGACTGACTATCATACATACAACACACTGATGTAATACAGAATAAATATATACAAACTACACAACAGCAACAAGCTTTGAGCCTATATTGTGCTAAAAAGCCCATATGGGCACATATTTCATTCATGTGACGGCTGATGAACCGAAATAAATAAAAAATAAAAAGAAAACGAAATATTGCTATATTATTAGTATGACAGTTGGCAGATCCAGAGTGCAAGTCTGGTCACAATTTCACAGGCAGTCGAAACTGCTGAAGCACTTGCAATTGCGAGACAAGCCCGGAGAGACAGAGAGGGGTGGGGCGGGGAGAGAGAGAGAGAGAGAACGGTGGGTGACATCAGCGTAATATTGATTTTTTCCTCCAGCTCTGTGGATTTGCCTCCAGTTTCTCTCTCTCTCTCTCTCTCTCTCTCTCTCTGCCACAAGCTTCCACGAGACAACTGCAGCAAATGCTGCTAATGCTACACAGCCTACCATCCATTGCTACTAACCAGAATCGACGTGATTAACTCTTCTCCTTTTTTTTTTTTTTTTTTTTTTTTTTTAAATAATTTCCCTCGCGACGGTGTGTTGACTTGGCCATTTTCCTGGCGTCGACAGAGCTTTCTCTTCCTCGCCTCTGACTACACAGCTACTGCTGCTGCTGCTGCCTGCCTGCTACACTCGTACACCTACTGTAGCTGCTTCTGCTACTCTCATGCTGCTGCGGCTACTGCTGCTGTGTGCTACACTCGTACACCTACTGTAGTTGCTTATGCTACTCTCATACTTACTGCTGCTACACATACCGCTGCTGCTGATCCACTACCATGGATCATATGACTCACTCATATGAACTGCTGCTGCTACTCATGATCACTCCCACTACTGATACATTACTGCCATTGCTCGAACTGTTGTTGCTGCTGCTACTACCAGCCACTACAGCTGGTGCTGCTCTCACCCATACTGCTGCTACTACTACACTGCTACTATCACTTGGCTAACACTGCTGCTGCTGCTACTACTACCACCCCTCATACCGTATCATTCATACTGTTGTTGCTACTGCTCATACTGCTACTACCATCACTCACACTGCTGCTGCTACTTCTGTTATCACTCATTATGCTGCTGTACAACTACAGTAACTACCATTTCTCGTACTATTCTTACCACTATTATTACTACTACTACTCAGTAATGGTTGCAGCAATCAAATCGTGTCATGCCAGAATCGTTCACACACACACACACACACACACACACACACACATACACACACGCACACACACACACGTGTGTATGCGTCGTGTGTGTAGACCTGTGTGTGTGTGTGTGTGTGTGTGTGTGTACAGAAATGTCGCTTCGAATGCGAATGAATGATAAGCTGCCATTTACATTGTTCTGTTGTGTGGTCACTGGTGGGTTTGTGTGTGTGTGTGTGTGTGTGTGTGTGTGTATGCGCGTGCCTGTTTGTCTCTGTTCGTCTGTGCAGTGATACTGAGCCTGTTACTGCTGTTTTCAGTCCTGCTATGTGCACCTGAAAACAATGTTGATTGTCAAAAAGTACTGCATCGTATATTTTGTAGCATTGAATTGGATAATGTGCTGGACTGCAAAAACCTGGGTGTGAAAATAGAACAGGGTTTGTGGTTACACATTATATGTATAATTATGGTTAATGTCATGCATATGCATAGTCACGGTAACCGGAACTTACGGCCTGGCACAAACCCTGATATAAACGTACGGATCATACAGTTACCCATCACAATTTCCAAAACATAACCATAAGTTTGACCCACACCATAATCCTACTAATCGTAACCCCTAATCTATACCTCTACCAAACAACACTTACCTAAAATCTCTGAGCCCTTATCCTGTATCTGTTTACCATAACCCTAACCCAACTTACCACTGCACCATTCTTGTGGTAATAATAATAATTATTATTATAAATAAATAAATGAAAATAAATAAACGAATAAACAATTAGTAAATGTATTGTCTCATAGAACAGCATTTTAGTACAAATTTTCTAAACTGCAGTTAACAAATCATAACAAATTTCATTTAGAAATGTGAAGACGTATTACAAATAACTCTTAGAAGGGACACAACTGTCACACCACATCGACGCCCACAATCAGTGGTTGTCTGCCGTTCGGCACCACGCTATCAATTTTGTGCTCTTTGAAGGAGTGTGTGTGTGTGTGTGTGTGTGTGCGCGCGCGCGCGCGCGTGTGTGTGTGTATGTGTGCGTGTGTGTGTCTGTGTGTGTTTTTTTTTATCACAACAGATTTCTGTGTGTGAAATTCGGGCTGCTCTCCCCAGGGAGAGCGCGTCTGCACTACAGCGCCACCAATTTTTTTTTAATTTATTCCTGCGTGCAGTTTTATTTGTTTTTCCTATCGAAGTGGATTTTTCTCCAGAATTTTGCCAGGAACAACCCTTTTGTTGTGTGTGTGTGTGTGTCAAAGAGCGTGTGTGTGTGTGTACACGCCCTTGCGTGTGTGTGTGTGTGTGTGTTGTGTGTGTGTGTGCATGTAAGAATTATTCACAAATTACTATATGGTTACAATAATTCCCCCTTGTCCGGGTGGGCTGCAATGCTATCTATGGGCAATACAAAATGTCAAGTGTCTCTCACGTACACACTAACAAACACACACACTCACATGGACACACACACACACACATACACACTCACTCAATCCCCCAAAACACCAGTGATCACACAACGTAATAGTGTTAATGACACTTTATTATACATTCCCACTCAACTGCCACATTTCACTGCGAGGCATGAACCCTGATCAGTCAAAATGTGTGTGTGTGTGTGTGTCTGTGTGTGTGTATCTCTGTATGTGTGTGACCTTTTGTGTATCTGTGTGTGGGTGTGTTTGTGATCACGTGTGTATGTGAGAGAGAGAGAGAGAAAAAAAAGAAGAAAAAAAAGCTTGTATTGTAATACTGAAGACATCCCAAGTTCACAAAAAAAGGGGGGAAACGGAGAGAAGCAATGCACCAAATGAAAACGGAGAAGCAATCAATCATCATGGGGAAAAAAAAAAAAAAAAAAAAAAGCAAGCTTTCTGTCACCTGCACCGACATGCACGAACCACAGGTATATCACATATTAATTTTTTTTTGCACACCCGTTCCTATAGATATATATATATATATATATATTCGCTGCACCCTTGGTTACAAAATATACACACACACTTGCTGCACACTACTCATGTAATGTACAGTTGCTGCACACTTGCGTGCACATTTGCTGCACGCTTGTTATATGTATGGGTTGCTGCACACTTATTTTATGTACATCTGCTGCACACATTGTGCTGGGTTGCATGAGCCATCACTGCCACAACTAAGTCTGCTTAGCGTTTAGAATAATCTTAAGTCGCTGCAATTAGCACTGTGACACGTTTTCCCATCCACTGTCCAAACCATTTGAAGAGACCCAACACTTTGACACGCAACCAACAGACCTGGAGGAATCCGGTGAAAGGTTCCATGCAGCGCCCAAATGACTCTTCACAGATTTATAGGCAAAGAAGATGAGGAGGAGGAACATTCTTAACGCTAAGCTAACTTAGCATTGCTGAGGAAAATCGCTCATGCAACCCAGCTGTGATTAATGAATAAATTGCTGTACATCTTTTTCTTTTCTCCTATGTACAGCTGCTGCACATTTGTTTCATGTGCAACTCCATAAAAGAAATCCATACACAAATGAAAGACTCGGGATATATTTTTTCACTAAATCTTATATTTTATTTGCATCTGTAGATTTTATCCTCAATAATCAGGCTGTACATATTCCCACCCACAGCACACACAAATGCATGCACACACAAACAGACACACGTATAAATGTATATAATTTTCTTTTGCTATCATACATATGAAATACTATATCACATAAAAAGCGTATTGCCAAAATGAACATGATGATCATTCCATGATCATCAACACACTCTTAAGGTTCACCTTCAAGAGAATATAAAAGGGTACCAGTCACTGAATCATTCAGTCAAAGATCATTTCACATGATTATGTAAACTGGGTGTCTCTGTTTTTCAGTTTGTGTGTGTGTGTGTGTGTGTGTGTGTGTGTGTGTGTGTGTGTGTGAGAGAGAGAGAGAGAGAGAGAGAGAGAGAGAGAGAGAGCAAGCATAATATGAACAGTGTGGGGAGAGTAGAAAGATACTGAAAAGTGAGAGAGAGAGAGAGAGAGAGAGAGAGGTGTGCACATGTCCATAATTAACAGTTGCATTTTCTCTGCTACTTCAATGGACAAACTCTGCCTCATTATTACATAATAATAAGGCATTTCCATACAGCCCATCACAATAAGTAGGCACAACAGAAGAGGCAACTTAGACTTCAGTTAACAATTTTGTAAATCAACAAATAAATAAACAATGAATTTTTCTCTCCAAGCAAATGTTTTAAAGGTACCTTTTTATACACTGATAAGTATCTATGATCAGAACAATATTTCATAATTCTTAACAACCAGAAATTCCAAGTCTTGGCACATCTGCCAGGGACCTTTACAGCAGGGTGCAAATATTCCTTACGTAAGAACTCATAAATCTGGAACAGATGTGTCTATATATCTGAATATATGTATTTATTTCAAACGGCTACTAAAAGGGAACAAAAAAAATTAGACACATCAATAAATTTCACAGGATAACAACTGAAAAACACACAAGCATCCTCTGAATTAAATAATTTGCAAACTACTCATGGTGATCATAAAAATTATTGACCGTCTTCTGTATGATAATTTGAATGACAGTTCAACAAAGCAACACAGTTCAAAGAAGCAATGCAATACATATCCATATATGATGAAAAGTGTTTTAAGTGTATGACTTATCTACTGAGATTAAAAAAAACATTATCTGAATTGTAAGATCTAAAACATTTATTTCAATGGGTGTTTTTGTTGGGTTTTTGTTTGTTTGCTTTTAAAGGGAAAGAATGAGACCAAATATAAACAAAAATTATCTCATCTCCCCCCCCCCCCCCCCTTGGAAAAACAACAACTTCATAATATCATCTTTCTTTGAAGACCCGTCTTAGTTGCACTAAACAATACAAAAGAGATTCTGAGGTCTTTTACACCATATGAAGCTCTAACTGCTTGATTTGCTATCTGAACGCATGGGGCAAAATTTATTGCCAATATCCTGAACCTTTCACAATGCATGTATGTATGGACGCCAACCAAAATCAAGAAAAGGACCCCAAAATCAAATGGTAAGCCATATAAATATATGTATATAAATGTATAAAAAAAAAAAAGAAGAAAAAAAAAAGAAATAAACAAATAAGCAAAAACAAACAAAAAAAGCAACAATCATTGTACAGCAAACATTTCATTGGACACTGTAATTATTTAGGTATAGCTGACACTTCATTAGACAAGACTATTATTTAGGCATAGCAAGCACTTCAATAAACAACATTACTATTTACACTAGAAATATAAAACCAGACCTCGAAGTCAAGGATGAGGGACCTACCTGTAAAATGCTCACATAAAATCACTATTTCATAAAACAGACCGTGCAAATGGACTTGGGGTGCGATTCAGCAGATGTAATCAGTCTCTTTTTATTCTCATTTTGTTCTTTGTATCTGCACAAAGCCTTTGTCACTTTGTTCCTATCTGCTTTCATGACAGCAGGTCAGAGTAAACTAGACAGATCTGCATCTGTATGCAGGCATATCAAGTCAAGTAAACTGTATATTATCCCCCCAAAGAACAATTTACATGTGGCTGTGTTGCTCATGCTCACAATACAAACATAATACACGAACTGAAGACACAATGTGCGCATTCATCAACGTGTGTGCGACCATGCGAATGCATGTGCGTGTGTCTTGGCATAGAGTGCGCATGTGCATTACGGGTGTTAGAAAGCTGTTTTCTTCAGTGTCCAAACAAGTCTCCAGCCTTTTCTTATTTATTCCAACACACATTTAAATGGCTTTTCTGGCCAGACGAATGTAAGTACATCATACTGAAAGGTCAAAGGTCCCAAAGCCTTCCATGGTCATAGGGGCAGTGAATTCATATCCACAGAGTCTAGGGTTCAGCAAGGAAAAGTAGTGCCCAATCCTCTCCTTCCGCTGTTTTTATTTCTAAACCTTCCCCAACCGAAATCAACTATCTAATCACACCTGGGTGAAGTGAGGTAAATCGCAGTAAAGTTCCTCCCACGTGCCTCAAACTCTCATCACTGGTGAACACTGGACCAAAAGTCCAACGTCTAACAGAATCTGCCTTGGCTTATAACAACAGCATGTCTTAACACAGGGCAGACGGGAAACAATTCTGTTCAATGACCTGAAATAATCAACCACTCATGATAAAAACAAAAAAAAACAAAACAAAAAAGAACACTTGACAACACATACTGTTCTTCCTCATCTAACTAGAACAACACATAACGATATAGATCACATGCTTGTATAATTTTTTTTCTCGCCAAAAAAATAATCCACGGATCAAAAAATATATAAATAAATCATAAATTCATACACCCAAAACAATCTACATACCAAAAAAAAGTTTATAAATCATAATTTCATACAATGTCTTCATCTCACTCAAGTCAAACACGGAAGAGACGATAATCCGAAAACATGAAAAAACATATCACAGAAAATATCTGAGAGAGAGGTAGATAGATAGACAAAGAGAGAGAGAGAGAGAGAGAGATGTAAGTTAACACCTGGCTGCTGCTAGCACCGCACCACAATGAGGAGTGTTGGACTGACTTATATCACGTCCATTAAAATTAATTGTTCTACATCCTCAAATTTATAGGCATTTTTCATAACCCTTCCTGATGAAGACAATGAGGCTAAAATCCATATGTATAATTACATCTTCATCCCATAAATATGAACAAGACAGAAACTATTTCGCATACACACACATGCACGAGACAGAAACTAATTTGCATACGCAAACAATACACAACATTATTTTCAGACTTCACAGTGCAGGGGAGACAACAATGCATCTTCATTCCAAAACCTTGGATAGGACAAGGGAGACAACTTGCCGCTGGGTTTTGACGACCGACACACACACACACACACACACAGAGCAAGGGAGACAACATCCCTGTAGTCTTCATGCCCCCTTCTCACACTGTGAGAGGAAGAGTACTCACTGATTACATATAATACCCAGGGGATAGTTCGTTTCCTTAACCAATGAGAGTACAGAACAAAATTAATCAGTTGTACAATACCCAATGATATTTGCATGTCCTAGAGTGCATTCAAAAAATTAGGTGCAATGCCCAAGGGGATACCCGAGTCTCCCAAGCAGATCGGACAGAGCGCAGACATGAATTAGCTGTGGAACCAAAATCATACTCAAGAGTGCTGACAATAATCAGATATGGTATCTATGTGACGCTCTTGTCTCCCAGTCAAACGATGCAACCACTAATGAAGCGTCGAGAAACAACATCCCTTACTTCAAGCATACACGCGCACACACACACAGACACACACTCACACATTTTATAACTATCAGTGGCAGTTTTGCAAGTGTAAGTGCATGTGCACATGTGTGTCTCTGTGTGTGAGCGTGTGTGTGAGAGAAAACACTGGTTACACAAGTACCTGAATTAAGAGGTATTTCTATTGTTCGTTTCCAATATATATATCTACACAAACACACAAATAAGGGCACTGTGTTTGCCCTGCCTTTACCTTTTCTTGAAAGTAACATACAAAATAAGTTTGGTTTTCCATGACTGTATACAATCTTTCTATTCTGACTTCTAAGTGAAATAAGAGTGGCACACTGTCCTGACCATTACTAGGACTACTCCTAAGATTCAACCCCCTCTGAAAAATAAAAATAAAAGGTCATCATTTTGTATTTAAATGCCATTTTTGGCATCAACATTAAGTCACATGGTCTTGAACGTTGCTGACATCAACATGTTTCAAACACAGCCTTGAACAAGCTCAGCTGCAGTAAACTTAGCATTGATCTACATATTTCACATGTACAGCTAGGGGTTGACTATGGCGCCAGGAGACTGGGAGCGCTCAACTGCCTGAAGGCAAATCCCAGCTATCACTGGTCTGTAAGGTTCAACCTCACTGGGCAAGACAAGAGCTTCGTGCATTCAGACACTGACAACTGGGCAAGAGGAATTTAAGACACTGAGACACAGCGTGACCCATACATGTCAAGTCACTGTGTTACTATCAACATGATGGCAGATGTTGATTAAACAAATTGAGCAGTCAACAAAGTAGCTGTCACAGTTAACAAACAAAAAAGTAGAAACAGCAATGACTGGCAGGAATGTCACACCAACAACAGTTAGCAGTCGTTATAAATTATAACGTCAAAAGCCACACTGACAAGATGGCACACAGTGAACCTCAACAACAGACAGCAAGCAGTCAAAGAAGTGAAATTCAGTGACTTAGCAGTCACAAAGAGTGAATTTCACAATGACAGGTAGTGTTTGTCTTCATCATGGTACTTGCAACAAAAAAAAAAAAAAAAAAAAGCAGTTACTGAAAAAGCTATCAACTCTACATTGACAGAAAGCTGTCATTAAATTGTACTTTAAACACTTGACAAATAGCAGTTACTAAAGCAGAATTTCACCTTACATTGACAGACAGCAGTCTTTGATGAGAACCAAACACAGTAACAGTACAGATACACACCAGTCACTAAAGAGCAACAAGAGACTTTATAAATAAAAGTAACACAGAGACTTTCGAAATAAAAGTAACACAACCATAAATAGCAATTAAGACACCAAGTGCTAAACTAAGTGACAGCAGGAGAACAGATAGTACAGCAGACACTGTAGTAAATCTCAAAGTCAGATCAACAGTTCGGCCTTGAAATGAATGACAGCATAAAGATAGGGATTACTGAAGTGAATGTTGAACCGACAGAAAGCAGTTACTGAAGTGAATGTCAAACTGACAGAAAGCAGTCACTGAAGTGAATTTTACACAAACAGATATCAATCACCGAACTAAATGTCACACTGACAGATAGTTGTCACTTCAGTGAATGTCACATTGACAAATACAGACACTGAAGTCAATGCCATCCACAGACACCAGTTACTAAAGCATTTACCATAAATAAAGTGATTGCCATTCTAACAAGTAGCAGTCACTCAAAAATTGTGTAAACATCCCATAAAAAGTTAACAGACAACATGAAAAGACACTACACATTATATATCCAACAAGACACATGTATCTATTAACACAAAGAACCATGATCATGTAGTAGGCTGCTTTGTATGTTGCAATATGTGAAGTGCTGGCTGCTCTGAGTAATATAATGATGCTCTGTACTGGTGTCTCATCAGTTTAACACTGATGGCTGTACAGATGTAATATTCTGCCGCCATGTATGTGTTGCAAATGTTTCTGCACTATCAAGCTCAGAATGCCACTCTCAGTATAAATCGTAATGCTGGTGTACTGCACTACTTTTGTCAACTGTCTATCTTGTAATGTTCCTCTTAGTACTGCAATCCTCTGTGTCACTGGTAAAATCGCAAGCTGTAGTTCGATGCCTGGGTTTGATGCCTGGACTCAAGAGTGAGGAGGAAACCCATTTGGGTGAGCTGTGGGGCTGGGGTGAGAAGGCAAGATG
Source organism: Babylonia areolata (assembly GCF_041734735.1). Classification (NCBI taxonomy): domain Eukaryota; kingdom Metazoa; phylum Mollusca; class Gastropoda; order Neogastropoda; family Buccinidae; genus Babylonia; species Babylonia areolata. Next base: position 22,505,870 of record NC_134894.1, on the reverse strand, counting down.
AGTCCGAATATATTGTATTACTTTCTGTCACTACAGATTTTTTCTGTGTGATATTCCGGCTGCTCTCCCATGGGGAGAGCATACTGCCACAGTGCAGCCCCACTATATAAAATATGGAGTGAAAGCATTAACAGCAGAGGGGAACTTGTATTACTGATTAACAGATAGGTCGCGTCAGTAGTAAGGGGTGGATGTATCGACGTGATGCCAACATGCAAAGTCTGCCAGGGAAGCAGGGCCGAAGACGAAATGGTCTTTCTGGAAACTGGCCCCCACGGGAGACGGGTGTGACTGATCCTGGAACTTCTCCCACACAATGCAGTAGTTGGCTCCCCCATTGCTGTCCCAGTGCTGCGTGCTCCCATCCTCATAGCACACTGCAAACTCAATCTTTTTGGACACGTCCGAGTTAGGCGGCACTTCCAACTCGAAGGTGAAGGTGTCGTGACAGGAGGGCCGGCCTGGGATGTCCCCTGGCCCCGGCAGGTACTTGGCCAGCACGTCCTCATAGGATTCCCACGACGTGAAGGTGAAGCGCACAAACACCTTCTTTTCAAACGAAGTGTTCTTCACTTTGATGGTCCCTCCCACAGTGTAGTCTCTCAGTATAACATTCTCCAAACTGACCAGCTGCTTTTCAATTTTGTCTCTGAAAGCGAGGTAATCAGAGGCTGGCTGGGGAAACGTCAATCTGAGAGGGGGTTTCCCTGTCACGTTGGCCTGTGCCCCTTGTGTGAGGGAGGCCAAGACCTCAGGGTTGAGATTAGGGGGGTGATCTGAGGGCTCCGACATGATGCGCACCTCTGTCAGAGCTTTGCCACAGTGGTCGGCGAAAGAAACCTTTTTCCGTGTGCGGCCCGGAGAGCACGGGCTGGTGGGGGTGGACTCACCGTCTGACGTGTAACCTGAAGACTGCTCCCCATCACTGTCGGGCTTGATGATGATCGGTTTCAGCGGCTGATCACTCAGTCGCTTTGGACGGTGCAACCTCTGGCTGCTTTCCTGTTCTTCAGGTCCGGGTAAACTGGCAAGAGGGGGGTAGGGCTGGTAGCCACTGGAGGCAAAGGAGTAACTGTGGAACTCAAAGCTGGAGCTGGGGGGGCTGCTGGACAGCAGGTAGGGCGACCAGTCCACAGACATCACGGTATATGTGGAGGGGTGTGTGGGGGCCACATCCAACATTGGACAGTCTGAAACACACACACACACACACACACACACACTCTTCCTCAGTTTCAGTTTTCAACAAGTGTCAAAGCATGAAGACTAAAGAATATATATGCTACACCTCATCTTCTGTGTAATAAACAAATAAATAATGCAGATGCCTGATCTTTGCATAAACCCATTGCACTGATCAGGCATGAAGAGCCTAACCTAGGTTTGTGTAAAACATCAAATTAATAATAATAATAGATCATTTTTGAAGATGATCACAAATTTATAAGAAATGTAGGGTCTCCTCTGGTGTATGGCCTCGTGTAACCTAACCTCAATGGTTCCCTGTGGACTGCCAATGTGGAGACTGCAACAGATGAACTCAGGTTTGGCTGTGTAAAGGAGACTTGGAATAAGCAGCCTGGGAGTAAAAACACTCAAAACGATGCAGATGGTGGGGCAACAGCAAAAACAATCTGTTTATCTATGCATATATATAAACTATTCATCTTTTCATTAACATATATAAGCAACACTGACATTCCAACACTGACCATCCACTTCTTTTCCCTCTCCTCTCCATTCTGTCTTCAAAACAAACACAATAAGTCATTGGTCTGGCACTTGCTCTTAAAAAAAAAAAAACAAAAAAAACACACTTTCTCATAAACATATTTCAAAATAAAAGCAACACATAATTGTTGAACTTCCAACCTGAACTATTTCAATTACAAAACCAGACACTTAACTAAGGGCCACAGAAAAATGAGAAATGCACTGGTATGGGCATTACATTTATCAGTTTTTTATTGTACGTCAATGACTGACACTGTTATGCATCAAAGAGATCACAACCAGAAACAATGACATCAAACAAAAAACAACAGTATGAACCCAAACAGCAATAGCTAACATAAACAATATAAACAGGATTGGTGACATCAGATATAAGTAACAATATGAGCACAATAACAAATTAACATGAGACAAAAAACAATATGAACAGAGACAAAAACATCAGATAAAAGACAATAAGAGCAGAAACAACAACATCATATAAAAACAATAAGAACAGAAACAACATCATCAGATAAAAATGATAAGAACAGAAACAATAACATCAGATAAAACAAAAACAATATCAACCTAATCAAGAGAAACAATAACATCAGACAAAAAAAACAAACAGTAACCACAACTGTTTACTGTATCAGTGTATGCAGAAAAGTGGAGCATGCTGTGACAAGTGTGAATGCAGTATTCAACTGCACAGTCTCTTTTCGACATCAAATAGTGACATAACATCCTGCTCAGTCTATAAGAATTACAAATGGAGATATTTTATAACAAGAGAGGCAAGGCCTTCACGATACAGTTTTGATACACTTAAAGAGTATATAAAAATTCAATCGTTAAAATATGTTCTGTATTTGTTATCATAAAGCTTCGGGTAAAAAAAAAAAAAAAAATTTTTAATTTTTAATAAAAATTAAAAAGGTCAGAGTATATTCAAACCCGCCATGTTCGGGTGGGAAGAAATTGTCACTCACTCACTGCACTATTGCGGATCCATGAATGACGTTAAAACAATAATATTTAAGTTTGCTTTTTAAAGGGTGATAAATCGGCTGCGGTATTCAAAGTGATAACGCTGTTTAAATCATATCATTTTTGTGTATCTTGGGCATTAAAAAATACTTTAAGGGAAATTAAGAATTCTTTAAAGTCCGCGGTAAAGGAGACGTGGCTATCACAACAATCACACTGCAATATTTAGCTGTTTTTCTTTGGATCTAGATGGATGTACAAGTTCAATTACACCTGCCAAGAAAGTATGACACAATCGATTCAATTTCTCTTTAATTTTCATTCTAGTTAATTGAGTATCCACTTTAAAAGGTTCATATACAGTAAACATGTCGATGATGTTGTCTGTGCGAGTGTGTCACTGCACGTGTTCTGTCCTGAACAAGAAAAATCGAGGTAACGCTGTCTACTCACTGACTGACTAAGCACGCACCAAAGCTACCGCAACTGGGATGTGGTCATATGGTGTTTCCGGAATCCCAGAAATGGCCTCAACTAAATAAACTGTTAATGATACGGAAAACATGGCTTAATTCGGGAGACTTACACTCTTATTGGTATGACTGTGAAGATTTTTTTTCTCTACGATTTTTAAGCCAAATTTGGTATTGACGGACAAAGTATTTCCATAAAAATGGCAATGTTAAAGTTTACCATGGACACACAGACATACATACACACACACAGAGATAGAGAGACAACCGATCATCCAGCAAAAACATAGATTCACAAGTGAGTCAAAAACTGTATGTTGTAAAACAAGACTTGCTTTGATGAAAAGGCATCCTGTAAAACAAGATTCACTTTTGATAAGAGGCATCTCCTAAAACAAGACTCACTTTTGAAAGAGATATACTGTAAAAGATGACTCACTTTTGATGAGACATCACGTAAAACAAGATTAACTTTTGATAAATAAAAGTCATCCTGTGAAACAAGACTCATTTTTGATAAGAGGTATCCCATAAAACAAGACTTACTTCTGATGAGAGAAATTCTGTCAAACAAGACTCGCTTTTGATAAGAGGCATACCATAAAACAGGACTCGCTTTTGATCAGAGGCATACCGCAAAACACGACTCACTTTTGATAAGAGGCATACTGTAAAAGAAGACTCACTATTGCCGTATTGGTAAGAGGTATACCGTAAAAAAAGACTAGCTTTTGATTCAAGGCATCCTGTAAAACAAGACTCGATTTTGATACAAGGCATCCTGCAAAACAAGACTCACTTCTGTTAAGAGATGTCCTGTAAAACAAGATGCACTTCTGATAAGAGACGCCCTGTAAACCAATACTCACTTTCTCCATCTGTTATGGAATAAAGTCAACAAAATCTTTTCCTGGGTTTTGTATTTGACTGACTATCAAATGCTCTTAACACTTGGTAAATCACTCGTGAAGTGAGACTGATACTGACAAGGCAGTTTGTTATATCACTAATACTAATTACTATAGTAACAGTGTTTAACATCAACACCAACCTCAGCCAACAGGGATAACCATCCCAAGAATGTGGTGGGATGAGGTAATGAACACTGCACGGACACTAACAGACCAAGATGTTAAAATGAATTGAGGTAATTTTTTCTTTCTTCTTCATATTCTCCTGTTTTAAGGCAAACAACCTATGCTATCAGTGTAAATCATAAACAAAAAATTGTTTAATAATACAACTTGAATTTTCAAAGATCTTGTTGACACTGATCAGAACAAAATATTCTGTCTATCCATCATTGAAAGAACCTAGAAATTTGTTTGTTTTTTGGGTTTTTTTTTTTTTTTTTAAGTATAACAGTATTACTACTCACACTGGTCTGATGCATAAAAACATAAATATAAATATAAAAAAGATCAACTATTTCTGGATTGTCTGAATGGGGTTCGGTGAGCACTACGGCACTACGATATATGCAATACACTCGCTACATAATGATCACATTGATGGGATGCAAAAGGCCAAGTAGCTTTGACATTCAAAATGACAACCTCGCCCACTCCTCCGCGGCATTGTTACATCTGCTGAATATTAAATTTGGCCAAAGTATGGTCGTGATGAATATATCATGTATTCTAATATTATGTGGGCCGACCACATACGATCGTGAACGCAACTGTCAGGACGATAACTTTACGTGATAGATGTCTCGCTCGCTGTTCACAGTGTTTACCTTCCCGATCACAGTCGTCTGATCTCAGTGGCACAAGTTCAAGGCCATGCGTTCGACACTTCAGAGTCGTTCAACTAGTTGAACGACTGGTGTCTGTTTAGCAATCTAATCGTTGCAATCGTTGCTGGTGTCACTTCAACTGAAAATGGAAGGCTCACTCCAATGGCAATCCGATGCTCAATGGTTTAAAAATTAAAAAAAAAAGAAACAAAAACGTTTGACCGTCAACATTTCACCCCGAGCTGTCACTGAGTCGAACTGTGCGATCATTGGCTTACTTCCCTTGCCAATAACCTGACGGGACAGGTCAGATGTGTGGCGGTTGGGGTCATTTCCTGCGCGTCGAGTGTTGAGATTGTTTTGTTTTTTGTTTTGTTTTTTGTTTGTTTGTTTTATTGTGTGTTAATGCTTTTGCTGATTCAGGTATCAATCCAGTTAACGTCTTGGCGCGGTCCAAAGTTGTTTAATCGACTGTGATTATCCGAACACGTCAGTCCATGTCTGTTACTTTCTTAACAGAAGAAAGCCTGAGAAAAAATTCTGCCAGGAAGCCCAGACCAATCAAAATAATTTTCCCTGATGTTAGTTTCAAAGAGATGGTCCTTAATAAATCAAAACACCTCAGAAATAACGAGAAACAGTCTTTCCGCAAAATGGTTATTGTACCAGATAAGACCAAAAAACAAAGAGAAGGTGACAAGAAACTGTACATGGAGATGAAAAGACAGAGGGACGAGGAAGGACTGGATGTCATCATCAGAAATGGTAAAATCATTCCCAGACCCAAACCCGGACAGGATGAAAAGGACAGAGCTGGTAACACTGGGGTACCAAGCTCAGAGCACTGACTCAAGAATATCAAAAGAAATGCTGTAAATAATGTAAATAGTGCAAATAAAAAAGATTTGAAAGTTACAAACAACAAGAGTAATGGTAATGTAAGGGGTGAGAGTTACAGTCCTGAAGGTCTGAAGTTTTTACTATTAAACGCTGATAGTATTGGAAACAAAAAACAAGAACTGAATGCCTTGGCTTGGGATTTAAATCCTGACATTATTGCAGTTACTGAACTGAAGCCAAAGACCCTGAGACCTGACTGTGGATGGGAACCTGTAATTGATGGATATGTTTTATATACTAATGAGGCTGGGAGGGGGGTAGGCTTGTTTGCAAAGTCGAATCTGAATGTGGTACGTAGTACACAGCTGGAAGAAGTCTTCAGTCCCTCTGTCTTCTGCTCCATTGCACTTGATAATGAGGAATTAAAAGTTGGAGTTGCATATAGATCTCCCAGTAGTTCATTAGAAGAAAATAAGAAATTAATTAAATGTGTATCACTGTTTTTTGAAGGCACAGGTAAGAAAGTGTTGATGGGTGATTTTAATTATCCAGATATTGATTGGGAACAAGAAGTGTGTACCAAACACATAGACCACCCTGCTTCAAAATTTCTGGAAGTATTGCAAGATAATTTTGTGGTACAGTTTGTTACGGAACCAACACATTTTCGTGGTAATCAAACAGCAAATATTTTGGATTTAGTTTTAGCAAACAGAGATGACTTAGTTTATAATGTTTTATATTATCCCCCTATAGGTAAAAGTCACCACTCTAGCATTATTTTTGAAGTTGATACTGGTATTCTACTACCTGGTAAGTCGAAAGGCAGACGCTATTTTTATGATAGAGGTGATTATGAGACAATGAGGCATGCATTGGATGACATTAATTGGAAAGAGACTTTGGAACTCAAATCTGTGGATGAGTGTTGGTCTTGCATTTCTGATAAATTGAAGGAATTACAAGATAAGTATGTGCCATTTAAAGAGTTTTGGACTGGAAACAAAAGTTACAAAAAGACTGTCCCATTTTTTGTTTTGGAAAAGATACGATTGAAAAGAAGGACCTTCAGATGGTATAAGAAGTATAGGACGACTGAAAATTATAATGCTTATGCACGTGCTCGAAATCAGGTTAAGAGGGCATTACGAAAAGCTACCAAGGAAAAAGAGATGTCTATTGCAAAGAACATTAAAAGTGACCCAAAGAGACTGTTTAATTATATTGCATCACAAACTAAACCAAAGGAGATTATTCCGAACTTAAGCACACCTGGTGGAACTTTAACTAACAATGACAAAGAAAAGGCTGAGGTCCTAAATTTATTTTTCTCTAGTGTTTTCACAGTGGAAGATGTCACCAATGTTCCTTCTTTTGAGTCAGAATGCAAGGCTTCAACAGATTATGTTGAAGTTTCAGAAAAGATTATTAGTGACAAACTTTCACAGTTAAAGGTAAATAAATCCACTGGTCCTGATGGAATGCACCCTTATTTGCTAAAAGAATTACATAATAGTTTAGCTATTCCCTTAAAGATTCTGTTTGTTAAGACTGTATCATATGGTAAGATCCCACAGGCATGGAAAGTAGCACAAGTAAAACCAATATTTAAGAAAGGTAACAAACAAGACCCTGGAAACTATCGACCAGTAAGTTTGACATCGGTTGTATGTAAAGTTTTTGAAGGTTTCATACGTGATACTTTGAATAAACATTTGATTGATAACAACTTACTGTCTGATTATCAGTTTGGCTTTACCAGTGGTAGATCCTGTGTGACTCAGTTGTTGAATACTGTACATGACTGGATGCAGTCACTTGAAAACAATAAACCAATGGATGTAATTTATCTGGACTTACAGAAGGCGTTCGATAAAGTTCCACATAATAGGTTAATTGCTAAATTGCAAGGGTACGGTATTTCTGGTAAATTGTTGGAATGGATAAAAGATTTCTTAGATGAGAGAACACAGTACGTATCAGTAGGGACTGAGTCATCGTGTCCTGTTAAGGTGAGTAGTGGTGTTCCCCAAGGCAGTGTCTTGGGGCCCACACTCTTTGTATATTATATAAATGACATGCCTGACATACTAGACTGTTTTGTGAAAATCTTTGCAGACGATACAAAGATCTATGAGGAAGTAGATTCTGATGTCGGTAGATTGAAATTACAAGTTAGTATTGATAATTTAGTACACTGGACTGATAGATGGCAAATTAAATTTAATAACAATAAATGTAAAGTTTTACACGTAGGCAGAAATAATCCACATTATAAGTATTATATGAATGGTACGGACTTGCAGGAGACTTCATCGGAGAGAGATCTTGGAGTCATTGTTGACTCTGGTCTCTCTTTTGATGTTCATATTAATGAAACCATTAAAAAAGCCAATAGATTGACCGGAATGCTAGTTGGAAACATACAGTGTAAAAGTAAAGACATAATGGTGCCATTATTTAAGTCATTAGTCAGGCCAGTCTTAGAATATGGGAATGTTGTTTGGAATACGGGTTTAGTGAAACATACAGACAGTGTTGAAAATGTTCAACGAAGATTCACTAAAAGAATCATTGGCTTTGCTGATATGGACTATGAAAGTAGGTTGCAAGCACTTAAGTTACCTAGTTTAGAATATAGAAGACTGCGTGGTGATTTAATAGAGATGTATAAAATGACACATGGATTATATGACAGCAGAACCATAAACTCTTTGTTTACATTGAATGAGAACAGTACCACAAGAGGCCATTCATACAAACTATTAAAAGTTTCAGTTAAAACTTCCAGATTTGCACATTTCTTTACTAACAGAGTAACAAATGTTTGGAACAATTTGTCACAAGATGTTGTTTCCGCAGGAACAGTGAATACATTTAAAAATTATCTTGATATTCATTTGAAAAATTTAAATTACAAAACTCATTTACATATTTATTGATTTTTCAAGCATTGCGCACTCAATGTTGAAAAATGCATCAGACATATGTGGGGACTCTCTTTTTCTTCCCCACATCAAGCGGGCAAAAGGCCTCGTCAGGCCTGGACGCCTTGATATGATATGATATGATATGATATTAACAAGCTTTGGCGAACGGTGTGTGAAATAGAAACGAGAAAAAACACTGACTTGACAAGAGGAAACACAGAATGTTTCGTAAGTCTGCCAAACTGGCTAAGAACCGCTTGCCTGCATAAATGTTGCATTTTGTAACAACTGTTTCCCTGTCTTTTCTGCGAACTCAAACTGTAGAAGGAAATGATCTGATTTGATTCAATTAAAACCGGTGACTAGTAAAATGAGGGAAATACCACAGGCCAAAAAAATATATATATATATTTTTTTGTTTTGTTTTTGTTTATGCTGATGTACATGTGTCAGTTGCTGGCACAGCACCATGCAGATGCCGCAGCTGGGACTGGCAATTTGATGCACAAGCCAGTTGGCTTTTTATTTCCTGTCAACTATTTGTTAATGAGTATATTGTATATGCCATGATAAAACTGAAAATATCACTCACTATAACCAATATTTTGTTTCTTTTAATTTTGGTTCACTGTCCATATGAGTTTTTAAACTGTTACTACTCTGTGTATTTCTAAACTCAAAGGAAGTGTGCTCCAAACATGGGCAACTCTTTCTGTGTTTATTATTAGACTCGAATGATTTGTCTAGACCTGTTTAACAAATTTTCTTCTTTTTCAAATGCAGATGTACTGAATATTGTATTCACCATCTCTGAATATGTTTGATGTTTATTGGAATCATCCTGTAGACACCTTCCCTTGCATTTATGTCAGTTCAAGTAACCTTTTAAGAACTAGACGATTCTAAACCAACTCTTTCCTTCTTAGTCTGTGTGTTTATCTCAACATGTCTGCTGACAATGTGCCTGTGCTGATCTGAATGCACACAAAATTCAAATGACATTCCAATTTCTACAAGTGGGAGTAGCTGATTGATAAATCATAAATTTTGACAGTTCAGATGAGCACCAACACATGACCAGGACACAGGAACAAACACCAGCTTTCTCTTCATTTTTCTTTCACTGAACAATGTTCATTTCCTTTCATCACACCTTCAGGTCATGGAGGACAATATCAAAGAGCAAAGGAGTCACTATATTTGATAGACCAATCTGAACTGATTGTTAACTAAGGAACAATTATGTGTAAAAATATCAAAAACACTAACATCCCATGTTATAAATATAATCCAGATATATATCATACGAAAAGCCATACACAAAATACATACAATGAGAAACTGATTCAATATTTTTATGATTCTATTTATCTAGACAAAACAAGCATTTCCATAAAGAACTGCTTAACTTACTACAAAG
>NC_134894.1:22483263-22490763 GCF_041734735.1 Babylonia areolata | reverse complement strand
TCCTAGGCCAGTGGACGCGTTACCTCTAGGCCATCACTCCACTAACGACCTGTCGGCGTGACGCCCTTAAGGTCAACTGAGTTGTTCGTGCCAGTGGCTGTGGTCTTATCCATGGAGGTGTGATGTGGTCAAGGGCAAATGGTCTGAATGACCCACGGACTTACATACGTCCGTGGTCCGATCCCGGCGACCCCTTCGCTTGACATAATTATGCACACAACAACCGTCGGCGAAAAACTGAAAAACAACCCCCCAAAAAAACAACAACTATGGTACACAAACAACAGTTTATTCAAGACTGCGTAAGGAGGCCCTTTCGTCCAATATATGCCACACATCATTGCACAGAACTGACAGGCAGACAAATCGAAATAAATACACTGCGATCATCAGTGTATTTAACACGCCTAGCCCAGCGGGATTAGATATATAGGTTATACACCTTCAGTTTGGCTGCTTCAGTCTATAAAATCCTTACAATCTACGTTTATTTTTTTTTCCTCAAAAATAGCTCACCCATACCCCGTCACTTTTATTTTGTTTATAATTTCTCTTGCATTCTATCAACATACAAGTTTTGCCGGACATTCATCCCTTAGTTTTGGAGTCATGCATTCGTGAAGTGAAAGTCGTTGGTCAGGTGTCAGTGGACGCGCTTTTATTTCGTTTTGCCCAAGGTTTAGTTATATAAATGCATCTTAGTAGTAGGAGGAGGAGGAGGTAATAGAATTGAATGAAATGTTCATCATGAACTGAATTTTTTTTTCCCCCCAGAGTGACGGATGAAAAAAGAAAGCTAAAAGAAAATGGCGGAGAAATACTTGATAAATACAGGGTTAAAAGAATACTTTACCATCTCTGAAAGAGAAATTGTTGATACATTTGCTGAAAAAAGGCCGCCGCACATGAAAAAATGGCATTTTCATCCACGGTATGGATTTCATCCACACACAACACAGTTTCAGTCATTCCATTGCAAATTCAGTTCAAACACTGAACAAATATTCACACAGCACAAGCTTCCACAGTACATTCCATGAATCCAAATGGAAAAAAAATCATTAAAAATCATCGAAATAATGATAATATCAATGATTTTTTAAAAAAATCAGTCATTGAAAAATGTTTTATAAAAAGAGTAAATAAAAATAAAACAAAGGTAAGTAAAACGAGTACCTAATAACATTATCATAACACGATGCAATTTTACATATTACAACTAGAAATGCAGTGCTCAGTTTTTAATCACTTATAACCACAGAGAGAGAACTAAATATAACTAAAGAGTTCATTAACATCCAATCTGTCTATCCCTTTTTCTATATATAAAAAAAAAAGAAAAATGAAATGCTAAGCAAAGGAGAAACTGCGGCAGAATAATATATAATATGATACAAGAAACTACAGCCGGTTCGGTAGAAGGACAGTTACGAGAGAAGGGAGTAGAAGGACAGTTACGAGAGAAGGGAGTAGAAGGACAGTTACGAGAGAAAGGAGTGGGCAGCGCGCTCTCAGTTCTGGGTAAAGTTCAACTGGTGGGTGCGACCTTGCACTGATTTCGGTTCACAAGCACCATTGGGGAGCGCGGGGGAGGAGGGGTGGGGGGGAATAGCTTCACTATGTTTCACGTGAACCGCACGCCGAGTCGGACGTCGGGTCATTGAGGTCAGTGACCGGCAGGGGTCGGCGCCAGAAGGTCACACGTGACTGACTAGCCAATCGGCAGAGACAGTTTGTGCAAACGCTGAGCTGATTGATAAGCTGATTGTACAGATCATTGGTGTGTGAGGATTAGTTTAAAAAAGAAAACTTTTTTTTTTCTACAAATTTTTACCACAGTGTCACATCTTGCGGGCTGCTTGCTTTGACGCCTCCTTGAAACTGAAACTAACCTGTGGAAACGTCATTATCCTGTTGAAAAAAAAATACGTTAAGGGAAGTAAGCCTTTCAGTCCCTGTCAACAAGTGTACGACACGGGTTATCTTACTTGAAGTACACATTGGTGTTCCCATTCGTCCATGGATTTCTTTTTCTTTTTTTTTAAACGCTTGATCAAGGCAACAAGAAACAATTTTTTTTAGATAGTAGTAATGTGTGTGTGTGTGTGTGTGTGTGTGTGTGTGTGTGTGTGTGTGTGTGTGTGCGCGTGCGAAATGGCCTGCCGTAACTTGTGGAAACGAATGATGAGCGTTTAAACTGAAGGCGGCTCTGCTGATCCTGGTGGGCAGACTGTTGTGCCGCAGTCAGTGCAAAGGACTCCGTGTTTGTACAGCGCTTTGAGCATGGTACATCTCTGACTGAGGCCGGATAGGCGGCGCCGTTGTCACGGTGTGCCGGGTCAGTATCACCGTATATCAACTGATCAATTGCTGGGACTGACAGGACTCACCCGCTCGATTCACTTCAACATGGTAATTCGGACAATGACCTGAACAACTTGACCATAAGGGCATCAACCAAGAGGTCGTTAAACTCCACTGACACAACATCAATACTGAGCTGGGTCATTTGGAAAACTGGAATGTTTCAACATGGAGTAAACTTAAATTCGACTGAGAGAACGATAAACACGACGGGAGAGATTTTAGCTCTTCAGCTTCACAAACCTGACATTCGGCACTGCATTGTTTCTGTCTGTGCAGTGTACCTCGCTCACATCTTTTAAAACAAATATTTAAAATAAACATTTGGAAAAAAAAACACGAAAAAAAACATTCGTCTTCAGTTTCTACTCAGATCTGATAAGACACCCCATTTCAGATAATTATGTAGTCTACATGGATACACATTTATTTCTTCTCTCTCTCCCTCTGTGTGTGTATGTGTGTGTTTTATCTTCAGTTTAACGTCTATTCACTATAAGTGTTTTTAGACGGAAAGGAGTAAAGAAGTGGATAAAGGAAAGGGAATGCATGTGAATATTAGTGTAAAAAAAAAAATTCATGTTATGTAACAGAGGAAAAGTATATTTTAAGAAAAAGGTCTAAAGAGATTGTGGTGTGTATTGAATGAGGTGTCATGGGAAGGAGAATATGTCAACAAGTATTAACCTATAACAATGTAAATATAAATAACAACATTAATTATAACACATCAAAGGAGGATACCAACTGGACTGGAGTTTAAAATTTCCGAAAACATTCTAAGCAATGAATAATCATTCAAAATCTTTTCAGTGGCTAATGAAATATTGGAAGAAAAGTCATCAACTACATCTTTAGGAATTAACGGTCTTATGCTCGGACAATGAATGAGTAGATGACTTACAGTTATTTGCTTACCGCATATACATTTTATATTTTTATGTATGTGTGTGTGTGTGTGTGTGTGTGTGTGTGTGTGTGTGTGTGTGTGTACGTGCGTGCGCCATGTCAGTGCGCGTGCATGTCAGTGTGTGAGTTTGTGTGTGTGTGTGTGTGTGTGTGTGTGTGTGTGTGTGTGTGTGTGTGTACACGCTTGTCAGTGTGTCCGTGTATGTGTGTCAGTGTTTGTGTGTGAATGTGTGTGTGTGCGCGCGCCTTGTGTGCATACTTCGTGTGCGTGCCGTGCGTGCGCGTGTGTGTGTTTGCGCGCGCACGTGTGTGTGTGTGTGTGTGTGTGTGAGTGTGTGTGTGTGTGTGTGTCTGTGTGCGCGCACGTGTGTGTGTGTGTGCGCGCGCGTGTGTGTGTATCTCTTCTTGTGTATATTATTATACAGCACTTTGAAGGGTTTGAAAGCGGTTTATGTATTATTTTATCGTTATTGTTATCATTGTTGCTCGTGGTGATGGTAGTGGCCTGTGGTGGTGGTTCTGGTTGTGTTTTTTGTTAGAGACTTCCAACTGAATGTCTGCAGACGGACAACGGAGGACTGAAAAACCTGCCAACTGAATGAAGAAGACACAATCGATAAACTGTTATTGAACTGAATGTGTGCTGACTCCGAGTCACTGGGTCACAGTAAACTGTCTACTGTGTGTATAGACTCTGCGAAAACTGAATGTGTGCTGAGTTAGTCTCGGGTCACAGAAAGCTGTCTACTGTGTATATAGACACTGCGTAAACTGTTAACTGAACGTGCAGACAATGAGCGAACAAAACCTGTCCAGACTGAGTGGACTGTGAACTGACGATGCAAAAACAGTGTAAACTGTAAACTAAACCTTCCGATAATGAGTAAACTGTCAGCTGAACTGAATGTAAAGACGCAGAGAGAAAGTTTAAGTCGAATGGAAGAACACTGGTAAACTTTAACGCAATAGCCGAGTGGTTAAAGCTTTGGACTGACTTTCAATCCAACTGAGGGTCCCGGGTTCGAATCTTGGTAACCGTCGGCGCCTGGTGGGTAAAGTGTGGAGATTCTCCCGACCTCCCAGGTCAACATCATGTGCAGACCTGCTGTTGCCTGAACCCCCTTCGTGTGTATACGCACGCAGAAGGTAACGCTGACGTTAAAGATCCTGTGATCCATAATCAGCGTTCGGTGGGTTATGGAAACAAGAACATACCCAGCATGCAGATCCCCAAAATGGAGTATGGCTGCCTCCATGGCAGGGTAAATAAACCGGCGAAACGGTCATAAACGTAAAATGCTCAGTATATGTTTGTGTGTGTATGCGTGTTAACGCAAACCTGACTGAATGACACAGCCGGAAACGAATGATGAGCCGGCGCCCACAGAATGGCAGGCGTCAGTCGGCTCAACCCAGATAGGCAGCCTGTTGTGAAATGATCCCATGATTGTAAAACGCTTGGTGGATAGGCGCTGTATAAATGTCCATATCATTCATCATTCATCAAGTTTCAAGTTTTAATTATACTTTCACTCTTATTGGAGTATGGAGGATTACTACAAAATAATGTTTCCATGCCCAGAATTTAACATGTCTAAATACACAACAATATCACATAAAAGTTGAGAAAACACAAATGTCTTTCAACTCCAAAAGTGTAGCTAGGCAACATTTGCAAATGTAATCATCTTAAAAATCAACAAAGAATGAGGCCAGGAGATGACATATAACTGGAATTCATCCCCAATCACAGACATGTTACAAACCTTACAAAGCCGTAACTCTCGTGGTATTCTTCAGTTTAATCGAAGTACGATTCATTGTGTGCCTGTGGCTCTGCAGTCGACTTGAAGATGCACTGATCTCATTATCTGCTGCGACGCCATCTGCACCCTCAGGCCAGAGCTCAGACAAGTGAACGTCTGACAGATGACGGTATAACTGGTGTTCAGTCCAGCTGTCGTGTTAAGAAAAATGAGACAAAAACATTCTACGGGAAAACAGAGAAATATTTTCAGTGGCCGGAAACCGGCTTTGTTAGTATTTTCTGAACGTTTTGAACTGGCCTGATAAATATATGTACTGATATATATGCATGCGTATGTACATTGTGTGCATATGGATGTGTATTTCTATACACACATACAAACATACATACGTACGTACGTACGTGCATACATACATACATACATACAGATACATAGATACATAGATATGCGTGCACATGTATATTATGCATAATTACAAAGGGTCATGGTTATTACTGTTACCATTAGCATGATGATTAACACTGACGCACATGAATGCCAGCACGAGTAAACGCACGCGCAAGCACGTATGAACACACATGCACATATTTTCGGGCGCGCGCGCGCGCGCACACACACACACATGTGACGCGCGCACACACACACACACACACACGTGACGCATACACACGTGACGCACACACACACACACACACACACACACACACGTAACATGAGCACTGTTCACACATAATCTGGTGGCATATTTGTGGGATCTCTGCCCTTCCCAACTTAAAATTTACAGTGTGTTGTGTATCATGTTTTTGTTGTTTGTTTGTTTGTTTGTTTTTTTCTCTCTCTCTCTTTTCTTTTTTTCTTGCTTCTTTTTTTTTTCTCCTGGAAACAGGATATAGATAAGCTTATTAGCATACTTTTACAACGGATTCACTTCACACACACACACACACGCACGCACGCACACACACACACACACACACAAACACACACACACACACACACACGCACACACACACACACACACACACACACACACACACACACACACACACACACACAAAACAACTTGACAAAAAAAGCACGCACACAAACACACACGTGACACACACACACACACACACACACACACACACACACAAACACACGCAAACAAACACACACGTCTCACACACACAAACACACGCACACAAACACACACGTGACACACACACACACACACACACACACGTGACACACACACACACACACACACACACACACACACACACACACACATTGTAAATCGCTCCGCCGTTGACTGACAATAACCGCGCCGATTCAGAGCTAGCAGGGCAGTGGTGGAGGGGGTAGGGGGGGTGGGGGGGGGGACGCTGAGAAGCATGCGTCGTCCATTCCGTCCTGTAGTCTTCTTGTCGCGCTGTGCTGCGGTGCTGTGCTGTGCTGTGCTGTGCTGTGCTGTGCCGTCAGTGTTTGTGCTTTGGAGAGGACTTTCAGCAGAACTGCAAATCCCACAGACAGTCAGGCAGGCAGACAAGCAGAAGCTGTACCGCTAGCCCCTAAGGCAAAAGAGTGACACAGTGGAGGGCTGGCAGTAACAGAATAGAGGACACGCACGCGCGCGCGTTAGTGTGTGTGTGCGTGAGTCCAGCGTGCGTGTGTGTGTGTGCGTGTGTGTGTGTGTGTGTGTGTGTGGAGGTGGGGTTTGCCCACACAGCCCCCCCGTCTCCACTGGCAGAAGCGCCAGTCAGTGTCAACGCGAAAGGACTGAGTCAGGGACTAGACGGCGTGTGGGGTGTGTGCACACACACGATAGCACGGCACCATTGCTCACCACCACCACCCTCTCCACCCTCCTCTTCTTCCTCCTCTTCCTCCTCCTCCTCCCCCTTCCCTCGCCATCGGTGGCCCAGCAGCGGCGTTGCCTCCCCCATCCACCACCACCACCACCACCTTCACCTTCACCTCCACCCCCACCTCTACCACCCAGCGGCGGCTGATGAGGATGCACCCCTACTTGCACGTGCACTACGTGCACCCGCTGTCCGCCTACCCCCACCATCACCACCACCACCATCATCATCACCAGCCCAGCCACCACCTGCCTGTTACGGTCAGTCTTTCTTTTCTGCTTCTTCTTCTTCTTCGTGTAGAAGTGAAATGGCATCGTGCTCTAAAAACCTGGCAAGTGTGCGTTCGCGCGCGTATGTGTGTAGGATAAGATTAGAAATGATATGAACCAGAAGAAGAAGAAGAAGATAAAGATATGTGTATGTGAGATGAATTAAAATAAGATAGTAATGTTATCTGCAAACTTCCAGAAATTTGTATTTGTATGTATCACTGTGTTGTGTGTGTGTGTGTGTGTGTGTGTGTGTGTGTGTGTGTGTGTGTGTGTGTGTGTGGCGAAACTGTGGTGAAAGTTTGTGTGTCTGTGTGCCAGTGCGTGCATTTGCGTGTGCGC
>NC_134894.1:22470763-22475763 GCF_041734735.1 Babylonia areolata | reverse complement strand
TTGCTGTCCACCCTGCAGAACGGTCAGTCCATCGGCTGTCGTTTTTGTTCCCCTGTCTCCCTCTCCCCCTTCCTCTCTTACCCTTTTCACATGTATGTGCATACAGTTCTCAATTCTTACTGTGTTTATGTTTGGATATATATGATTTATAAATTCGTGTCTGCAACTTTTTTTTCTTTTTCTTTTTTTCTTTTTTTTTTTTTACTGAACTAACCCCCTCCTCCCCTTTTCCTCGCCCCCCCCCCCCCCCCTCCCACCCAATAGGCCTATTCCTTGTGACCCCGGTACACTTGGTGATCAAGATTTATTCCATTCTATTCTATTGTAATTCTAATTCTCTCGGGCGGCGCCCTTCTAGTGCTATCCGGCAGAATTCCGATCCACAATAAGGGCAGAGAGAGGAAGAAACATCAAAGGAAAGTGGGGGGCTGGGAGGTGGGGGGCGTGGGGGGGGGGGGGAATTATTCTAGAACTATATGTTTGAAAAATCAATTCGCTCCTTTCTTTTATTTCTCTCTTTCTGTTCCTCCACGGCATGATTTTAGATGGACCAGAGCATCAGATTGCATCGCAGAATCCCCCTGAGATGTGTAGTAAATGCAGTTCAATGCTCACTCCTTAGGTCCCCCGGTGAAACAGACTGGAATATAACCCCCAGATCCAGAATATACCGTGGTATAAAACGGCTCCAGCCTTAGGGGGTCCGATCCGGAAATGATATCCATTGTTCCTTGGCAACCCCTGCTGCCAACACCACAGAATTGCCGTTTCAAATTTAACACCCTTCAGACGGGCACAATAGCCGAGTGGTTAAAGCGTTGGAGTTTCAATCTGAGGGTCCCGGGTCCCGGGTTCGAGTCTCGGCAACGGCGCCTGGTGGGTGAAGGGTGGAGATTTTTCTTACATCCCAGGTCAACATATGTGCGGACCTGCTTGTGCCTGAACCCCCTTTGTGTGTATACGCACGTTGAAGATCCTGTAATCCATGTCAGCGTTCGGTGGCTTATTGAAACAAGAACATACCCAGCATGCACCCCCCCCCCCCCCATCCCCCACCCCCGAAAACGGAGTATGGCTTCCTACATGGCGGAGTAAAAACGGTCATACACGTAAAAGCCCACTCGTGTACATACGAGTGAACGTGGGAGTTGCAGCCCACGAACGAAGAAGAAACACCTTTCAACGTTAGGTTTGCGGGTATAAAATGTCCTTGGCCAAAATATACCCAGATATATAACGGCCCAGGCTGCTTTAAATCCCCTGGAGCATGAAATGGCACAGAAGGTGTGAAATGGTCTGGGCCATGTTTTGCCCCATGGTATAAAACAGCCCGGACCGTTTTTTATATCCGGTCGTGTTTTGGCCAAGGTCATTTCATACCCTGGTTCTATCGTGGACAGGGTACATTCTGGCCTGCTACACCGGTCTATGATCAAGGGTTATCTCCCTCCTTTCACGTCTTATCTCTTTCCCTCCATCCTCCTCCTCCTCCCTCTCGCCCTCCAAAGGCCCCCCACCCCCACCCCCCTCCGCCCTCCCCATTCCCTCCCCCCCTCCCCAGCTTTTCACTATCTCTTTCCCCATCCCTAGGGTTTATGATCAAAGGTTCAGTTCTTTCCCTTCTGTGCCACCTTCTTCTTTTTTTTTCCTTGTCTGTCTTTTTGTTTGTCCGTCTGTCTGTTTCTCTCTCCCCCCCCCCCCCCCCCCCTCTCTCTCTCTCTCTTGGCGTTTTTGCTATAAAAACCGGGACCTGCAGAGGGACGGAATGCCAGGCAAGATCATGGTATTATACATTTTATATAATGGAATATGTGGACAATTTTATATAATGGAATATGCGGACATTAGTTCGTCCCTTTCCAACCGCTTCTCCCCGTCCCCTCCCTCCCTCCCTTCCTCCTCCTGCTCTTCCTCCCTCCCTCCCACCCTCCCTCCTCCTGCTCTTCCTCCCTCCCTCCCACCCTCCCTCCCTCCCTCCCTTCCTCCTCCTGCTCTTCCTCCCTCCCTCCCACCCTCCCTCCTTCCCTTTGCCACGCTGTAGTTTTGAACATTTTAACCCTTTGACTCCCAGTGCCATGCTGTAGTTTTGAAAGGTTAACCCCTTGACTCCCAGTGCCACGTTGTAATTTTGAAAGGTTAACCCTTCGAGTCCGTGTGCCACGCTGTAGTTTTGGAAGATTAAACCCTTGACTCCCAGTACCACGCTGTAGTTTTGAAAGATTAACCTTTTGACTGCCGAGCCTTGGCGAAATGAAACCAGTGCGATGGAAATATCAAGTGCAAGAACTACTTGATGTGCGAGTACTTTTAAGTGACGAGCACACTGACCAGCAGCAGTCAAGGAGTTAATCAAGCAAGACTTACCTGTAAGCAGAAGTTTGATGCCAGTTATACCCTGGCCTACCATAGAAGGGCGCCCCAAGAGAAGTGCGGTTTTATGTGTGCGTGCTGACTTTCTGGGCCAATCAGATTAAGAACCATGTCTGTCTTGGCTTTTTGGATGCGTAAGATATGACATGTTGGGTCTTCATTTGTTAGGGCGAAGGGTGGAATCGTACACCTTTCGGGGTGGAATCGTTATTCTTTCGGGGTGGAATCGTAATTCTTTCGGGGTGGAATCGCTATTCTTTCGGGGTGGAATCGTTATTCTTTCGGGGTGGAATCGTGATTCTTTCGGGGTGGAATCGTAATTCTTTCGGGGTGGAATCGCTATTCTTTCGGGGTGGAATCGTTATTCTTTCGGGGTGGAATCGTTATTCTTTCGGGGTGGAATCGTGATTCTTTCGGGGTGGAATCGTGTTTCTTTCGGGGTGAAATCGTAATTCTTTCGGGGTGGAATCGTTATTCTTCGGGGTGGAATCGTTATTCTTTCGGGGTGGAATCGTGATTCTTTCGGGGTAGAATCGTACTTCTCCCGGGGTAGAATCATGAATCTTTCGGGGTGGAATCGTTATTCTTCTGGGGTAGAATCGTGATTCTTCCGGGGTAGAATCGTACTTCTTCCGGGGTGGAATCGTGAATCTTCCGGGGTAGAATCGTGATTCTTTCAGGGTGGAATCGTGATTCTTTCGGGGTGGAATCGTTATTCTTTTGGGGTGGAATCATGATTCTTTCGAGGTAGAATCCTGATTCTTTCGGGGTGGAATCGTTTTTCTTTTGGTGTGAAATCGTGATTCTTTCGGGGTAGAATCGTACTTCTTTCAGGGTAGAATCGTAATTCTTTCGGGGTGGAATCGTACTCCTTTCGGGGTATAATCGTAATTATTTCGGGAAGGAATCTTTATTCTTTCGGGGTGGAATCGTTATTCATCTTTCGGGGTGGAATCGTAATTCTTTCGGGGTGGAATCGTACTCCTTTCGGGGTGGAATTGTAATTCTTCTTTCGGGGTGGAATCGTACTTTTTTCGGGGTAGAATCATGATTCTTTCGGGGTGGAATCCTTATTCTATCGGGGTGGAAGCGTGATTCTTTCGAGGTGGAATCGTTATTCTTTCGGGGTGGAATCATACTCCTTTCTTGGTGGAATCGTTATTCTTTCGGGATGGAATCGTACTCCTTTCGGGGTGGAATCGTAATTCTTCTTTCGGGGTGGAATCGTAATTCTTCTTTCGGGGTGGAATCGTACTCCTTTCGGGGTGGAATCGTAATTCTTCTTTCCGGGTGGAATCGTAATTCTTCTTTCGGGGTGGAATCGTTATTCTTTCGGGGTGGAATCCTTATTCTTTCGGGGTAGAATCGTGATTCTTTCGGAGTAGAATCGTTATTCTTTCGGGGTGCAGTCGTTATTCTTTCGAGGTAGAATCGTTATTCTTTCGGGGTGGAATCGTAATTCTTTCGAGGCGCCCTTCTGATATAAAACAAATGCGCTTGGAGACAGAAAATTAGAGAGAGAGAGAGAGGGAGAGGGAGAGAGAGAAAGGTAGCGCTGTTCTATCGCGACGTACTGTCACTCGGAGATCAGTCCTAATTCCACTCTGAGAAGTCTGCTGTGACAAAAAGTCATACGATACGATACGATACGATACGATACGATACGGTACGATACGATACGATACGATACGATACGATACGATACGATACGGTACGGTACGGTACGATACGATACGATACGATACGATACGATACGATACGGTACGGTACGATACGATACGATACGATACGATACGATACGATACGGTACGATACGATACGATACGGTACGGTACGATACGGTACGGTACGATACGATACGATACGATACGATACGATACGATACGATACGATACGATACGATACGATACGATACGGTACGGTACGGTACGATACGATACAGTGTATAACAGCGATCCAGAATGGACATCAAGCAAAACTGTAGATTACTTAAGAACTATATTGCATGAAAATCAGTTCTCACATTTTCTTTTTCTTTTTTCTTTTTTTCCCCTTTAATTCCCACGCTTGATTTATGACAGAACAGAGCAGCGGAATTATATGCAAAATCGTTTTTAAATTTTTAAAAATAATTATTCTGATAGAAAATAACGTGTAAGGTTTACAGATACTCGAGCGTGCCAAAACCAATTACTTCAATATATTCCATATCGAAAGTTTTGAAGAGTGCTGGGTTGCATAAACGATCATTGTCTTAGCATCACCAAATTTGTTTAGCGTTATTAAGAATGTTCCTATAACGTGGAGTTAGCGTTGACTCAAGATTAAGTCCGGACGCAAGGCTAACTTGGCGCTGCAAAGACCTGGAGCCAGTTGCATTGCTCGGACGGTAGAGCCTAGTATAGTTGTAACTCGCTACTAACTGTGTAGTAAGGAACTGACCAATGGATTATTTCGGTCAACGTTGGCATTTAGTCACATGTAACTGTCAAAAAGTTAGCACCAAGCAATGCAACTGGCACCTGGTCTCTTCATCATCATGGTTGCATGTTTATGTTGTGGAGTGATGGCCTAGAGGTAACGCGTCCGCCTAGGAAGCGAGAGAATCTGAGCGCGCTGGTTCGAATCAC
>NC_134894.1:22458263-22460763 GCF_041734735.1 Babylonia areolata | reverse complement strand
GTTATTTTTGTGTGGAATAGAATGGAAAGGGTGAAGGAGGAAGAAGGGGGAGAGAGAGAGAGAGAGAGAGAGAGAGAGAGAGAGAGAGAGAAAGGAGTAGGAAGACAGGAACGCAAGACGAGGGAAGGAAGAGAAGAAAGAGAGAAGAAAAAGAAAGAGAAGAGGAGAGTGGGGAGAGAAAAGAGAGAGAGAGAGAGAGAGAATCGAGAAGAAATGAGAAGGGCAGGGCAGAAAGAGAAGAAGGCGCAGAAGAAAAGAGAAAGAGAGGAGTAAGAGACAAGAGAAAGAGAGGAAAAAGAACACAAATCGAAAAAGAGAACAGAGAAAAGAGAAGAGAGAAGACAAAAAAAAGAACAGGTGAGAATAGAAAAGAGAAGAAAAGATAATAGAAGTGAGAAGAAAATGGAACAGAAGAGAGAAGAAAAGGGAACAGAAGAGAACAGAAGAAAAGGGAACAGAAGAGAGAAGAAGAAAAGGGAACAGAAGAGAGAAGAAAAGGGAACAGAAGAGAGAAGAAAAGGGAACAGAAGAGAGAAGAAAAGGGAACAGAAGAGAGAAGAAGAGAGAAGAAAAGGGAATAGAAGAGAGAAGAAAAGGGAACAGAAGAGAGAAGAAAAGGGAACAGAAGAGAGAAGAAAAGAGAAGAGAAAATAGAATAAAAGAGAATAGAAAAGAGAAGAAGAGAGAAGAAAAGGGAATAGAAGAGAAGAGAGAGAAAAAAGAGAGAGAGAGAGAAGAGAGGAGAAAAGAAAAAGAGAGAGAGAGAGAGAGAAGAAAAAAAAATATGACAGTAGAGAAGAAAAGAGAGGAACTGAGCAGAAGAGAGAGAGAGAGAGAGAGAGAGAGAGGATAGGAGAAAAGACGAGAAAAGAAGAGGAGGAGGCGAGAAGAGAAGAGAGAGAGAGAGCGGAGAGAAGGAGAGGACAATTACAAGAGAGGAGGAGGGGGAAGGGGGAGGAGTGGAGGCACTGAAGAGATGGCCGCTGAACAAAATGACGGCACTCTATTGATCTCTTGCTTCCCTTCCCCGCCACCCCAACCCCCCCTCCCGTACACCCTCCTCCTACCCCCCCGTCCTCCCACGACCCCCTCCGCGCCCTCCCCCCCTCCCCAGCCCTCTCCCCCCCACACACACGCCCCTCCCCCTGGGGAGTCAAGGCCTGACACCCAATTCTCCCACACACCCCACACCATCCTCCATCCACGCCTCTGTCTGTCTCTGTCTCCCACTCTCTCTCTTTCTCTGTCTCTCTCTCTCTCTGCGTGTTTCTCCTCCCCACCCCCACCCCCAACCCCCCACCCAGTCTGTCTCTCTCTCTCTGTGTCTCTCTCTGTCTCTCTCTGTCTGTCTCTCTCGCATATACACACATGCGCACACACACACACACACACACACACACACACAAACACATACTCTCTCTCTCTCTCGCACACACACACACACACACACTCACTCACTCTCTCTCTCTCTTTCGCACGCACGCACACACACACACACACACACACACACACACACACACACACACACACACACATTCTCTCTCTCTCTTTCTCGCACACACACACACACACACACACACTCTCTCTCTCTCTCTCTCTCTCTCTCTCTCTCTCTCTCCCTCTGCACCTCAGAATGTCTGTATATAGTGTCATTTTTCTGTCTCTGATTGTCTCTATCTCTCTGTCTTTGTGTTTGTCTGTCTGTCCGTCTGTCCGTCTACCTGTCTGTCTGTCTGTCTATCTCTCTGTCTCTTTTTACCCGTGTGTGTGTGTGTGTGTGTGTGTGTGTGTGTGTGTGTGTGTGTGTGTGTGTGTGTGTGTGTGTGTGTATCTGTCATTCTCTGTCTTTGTGCCTTTGTGTCTTTGTGTCTGTCTGTCGTTGTGTCTGTCTTTGTGTCTGTCTCTCTCCCTCTCTCTCTCTCCCTGTCTCTCTCTCCTTCTCTCTTCTTCTTCTTCTTCTTCTATCTATCTTTCTGCTTGTGTACGTCTCTGTCTTTCTCCATTTCTTCCATTTGCCTCCCATTATTCCTCTTTCTCTGTCTCTGTCTCTGTCTGTCTCTCTTTGTCTCTTCCTGTTTCTCTCTCTCTCTTTCTCACTCTCTCTCTCCCTCCCTCTCTCTCTCTTTCTCCATGTCTCTCTCTCTCTTTGTCTCTTCCTGTTTCTCTCTCTCTCTCTCCCTCGCTCTCTCTCTCTCTCTTTCTCTGTCCCTCTCTCTCTCTCCCTGTTTTTCTCTCTCTCTCTCTCTCCCTCGCTCTCTCTCTTTCTCCCTCTCTCTCTCTCCCTGTTTCTCTCTCTCTCTCTCCCTCCCTCTCTCTCTCTTTCTCCCTGTCTCTATCTCTCTCCCTCTCTCTCCTCTCTCTCTTTGTCTCTTCCTGTTTCCCTCTCTCTCTCTCTTTATCTCTCTGTCTCTTTGTCTCTTCCTGTTTCTCCTCTCTCTCTTTGTCTCTTCTCTCTCTCTCTCTCTCTCTCTCTCTCTCTCTCTCTCTTTATCTCTCTCTG
>NC_134894.1:22433263-22448263 GCF_041734735.1 Babylonia areolata | reverse complement strand
TCTGGTTGTCCCTCCTGTCTGCCTTGTCTCCCTTGTTGGTTTTCACTTTTTTCACTTTTCTCAAGGAGGCGTCACTGCGTTCGGACAAATCCATACACGCTACACCACATCTGTTGAGCAGATGCCTGACCAGCAGCATAACTCAACGCGCTTAGTCAGGACTTGAGTGCATGCTTACATATTTGTGTACCTATGAAAGTGGATTTCATTTTACGTAATTTCGCCAGAGGACAACACTCTCGTTGCCATGGGTTCTTTTTCAGTGCGCCAAGTGCGTGCTGCACACGGGACCTCGGTTTATCGTCTCATCCGACAGACTAGACGCTCAGTTTGATTTTCCAGTCAAACTTGGGAGAAAGGGCGAGAGCGGGATTCGAACCCACACCCTCACGGACTCTCTGTATTGGCAGCTGAGCGTCTTAACCATTCTGCCACCTTCCTCCTGTGTTGGATCCATTCTTACTGTTTCTTCTTCTTCTTCTTTGTGGTCAAGAGGGAGGAGGATGACAAGGAGGAGGAGGAGGAGGACGCTGCTATGGAGGTCCATTTAGGTTTGGGACTACGTGACAAGGATTGTACTTCACGCTTCCTGTCACAGTGATAACCCGGCGTCAACCAGGCCCGAGAGATACAGACACTCGCACTGTTGGTCAGGAAATTGTAGCGACACACCCAAAGACGCATCCGTGAAGTGGATTATACTCAGCTGTGTGGTCCCAGTCTTCCCATTTAAGCCCACAGCACACTCAACTCTGGGTAGGAGCTGACCGCGGACCGAAAAACCCACCTCCGCTGGGATTCGAACCCGCGTCCTCCCAGCCGTCAGTCCGCGATGCTAACCACTTCGCCACGGCGGCTGGTTTTTGTTTTTGCTTTTGTTCTCGTTCTTATCCTTTCTTCTTTTTCTGTTCATTTGATTTATTTTGATTTTTGTTTGCTTGTTTGTATTTCTTTTTATTTTCTTCTAATTTGTATGCGTGCACGAATATAATTATTCATTTCATTCTATCATTATCGTGGTGACAATAGCAGTTGTACAAGTAATATTGGTGATGGTAGTGGTCATTGTGGCATTAGCTGCAAGTTGTCGTTCGTGGATTTGATAGCAACCGGTTGTGTATTAGTTATCCGGTTGTCTGCTTTCTATGGTAGACACTGATGATATATTTCTCTTCCTTTCTCTCTCTCTTTCTCTCTCTTTCCCCACTTCTCTCTCTCACACACAAATATTCTGCTATCCATCTGTCAATCCGTGTGTGTGTGTGTGCGTGTGTGTGTGTGTGTGTGTGTGTGTGTTCTTCATCATATTTGTTCTTCTGCACAAAGATTTTCTACCCTTTCTTTCAAGGATGTGTGTGCTATTGTAACGGATGTAGATTAGCAAGGACAGAATGGAAGAATAGGCCACCCCCAAAATTTTAATCCTTGAGTAAAATACGTTTTTGGTTCAGAGTTCTACCTTCCAACTCTGGTCTGTTCATTCATTTTCTTATGGTAGTGGCGTCCCTTTGCCTTGTAAGATAATGGATTGCACCTGTTGATGTGTCAGGTTTTCCACCACCATGCCTTCATAAACAAACAACTCGTCGAATTAGAACTGGTCTCTCTATTTCAACGATATTTTAATGCACCTTTAACATTGTTCTCTGACTGATCTTCAGAAACATTTAGTAATAATGCCGTTGACTGTCTATCACTTCATTTTGTATAACACAATGCAGCCAAGCTACACCATTTAAAAGATCATCGGTTTACAATGGAGCCTGGACTAGGCTGACCCTGGAGAAAGGTCCAGTGACGGTGAGGAAAGACCCACTGACCACAGGGAAAGTCCTGTTGACACTGGGAAAGACTACAACTTGGGATTCTCTCTTGAGGGCACATACGACCGTATGGCTGTGTCTGGAGTGGCACTGTCTTCATCTGTCTGCGGGCAGAGGCGGTTTGGTCTGTGGGGTGTGCTCAGCAGCTGGAGGGTGGTGTCTTTTGCCGGTGGGCTCTGCAGTCATGAAATACTGGCTGGTACACCCATGGGGATACTTCTTTTAAGGCTGTCGCGAGTTGCATCCTGTGGTCTCTTTTGCCTCTGCTCGGGAGCAGTTATCTCCCTTGAATTCTTACTGGAATGTCATGTGCGTGCCTGCACCCATCGTGAACACAGCGCGGGCCTCCAAGTGTGGTACAGGATTGTTCCAAGGGCGGGTGGAGGCAGTGCTTCTCTGGGTCTTCCCCAGCATCTACGGGTGCCAAGCTGCACCATGTGAAAGATCATCGGTTTACAATGGAGCAATGGGGTGGGCTGCATGAGCGAACTTGGAAGCGCTAAGTTTGCTTATCGTCAAGAATGTTCTTAACTCCACGGTAAATATAGCATTCGAAACCAAGTGCTTGAGGAGACTACTACACATCTCCTACAAGGAGCACAAGACCAATGACTATGTGCGGAACCTGGTCAGCAACCTTGTTGGGCCCCAAGAACCACTGCTGGCGACTGTCAAACGACGGAAGATGGCATGGTTTGGTCACGTCATACGACATAACACCCTCTCCAAAACCATCCTGCAAGGGACTGTAGAGGGAGGGCGCAGACGGGGGCGGCAGAGAAAGAGCTGGTCCGACAACGTCAAGGAACGGACCAAAATGACGATGCCAGATCTCCTCACTGACGACAGCTGCCAACAGAACGGCGTGGCGAGCTATGACATTTTCCTGATGTCCCCCCAACGACCCCAGCGGTCGAGGGAATGAGTGAGAGTGAGTGAAATATAGTTAAAAACATTCTGAACTCTAAGCAAACTCGACGCTGCAAAGATCCACTGGTACAACCCAGCCGTGGTGATGTCAGAGGCGCTGCAGCAGTGTCAGTTATATCTGTTGGACTTCTGATCCAGTGTTCATCAGTGATCAGGGTTCGAGGCCGCGTTTCGACATGGTGTTGTGTCCTTGTGGGAAAGCACTTAACTTCCATTTTCTTCACTCCACCCAGGTGTGAGTGGGTACCTAACTTCGGCTGGGGAAGGTTTGTAACGTTCGATGGGAGAGGACAGGAACGCTGCCTTTTAATGCCAAGCCCCTGACATAGTAGACATTTTTATTCACATGTTAAGATAGACGTTAAAGATTATGGGACCTTTGATTTAAGTTTGTGGGCAAGTTTAGACTCTAGCCAGTCTTTTTATCTGGTGTTAAACTCGTGTTAAAGAGGAGCTGGTGAAAAGCCTTTTCATGTGAAAAAACCTTGACACCGGTGTTACAGAGCAGCTAATGTTATGTGTTGTTAAAGCCTTTTCTTGTGCAAAATCTTGACACTGGTGTTACAGAGGACCTGGTGTTGTGTGTTGTGAAAAACGTTTTCATGTGAACAAACCTTGACACTGATGTTAGAGAGGACCTGGTGTTGTGTGTTGTGAAAAGCCTTTTCATGTGTTACAGAGGGGATGGTGTTGTGTGTTGTGAAAAACCTTTTCATGTGAAAAGCATTGACACTGGTGTTGCAGAGGAGCTGATGCGAAGCACGTTCCAAAACTTCGGAACCATCCAGGAAGTGCGCATCTTCAAGGAAAAGGGCTTTGCCTTTGTCAGGTAGAAAACTGTTACCTGTATTGGTCGTGTTCTGTCTGTCTACTTTGCCTTTGTCAGGTAGGAAACTGTTACCTGTGTGGGTTGTATTATGTCTGTCTACTTTTCCTTTGTCAGGTAGGAAACTGTTACATGTAATGGTCGTATTCTGTCTGCCTGCTTTACTTTTGTCAGGTAGGAAACTGTTACCTGTATGGGTCGTGTTCTGTCTGCTTTACTTTTGTCAGGTAGGAAACTGTTACCTGTAATGGTTGTATTCTGTCTGCTTGCTTTACTTTACTTTTGTCAGGTAGGAAACTGTTACCTGTATGGGTCGTGTTCTGTCTGTTTTGCCTTTGTCAGGTAGGAAACTGTTACCTGTATGGGTCGTATTCTCTCTGCCTGTTTTGCCTTTGTCAGGTAGGAAACTGTTACCTGTATGGGTCGTATTCTGTCTGTTTTGCCTTTGTCAGGTAGGAAACTGTTACCTGTATGGGTCGTGTTCTGTCTGCCTGCTTTACTTTTGTCAGGTAGGAAACTGTTACCTGTATGGGTCGTATTCTGTCTGTTTTGCCTTTGTCAGGTAGGAAACTGTTACCTGTGTGGGTCGTATTCTGTCTGTTTTGCCTTTGTCAGGTAGGAAACTGTTACCTGTGTGGGTCGTATTCTGTCTGTTTTACCTTTGTCAGGTAGGAAACTGTTACCTGTGTGGGTCGTATTCTGTCTGTTTTGCCTTTGTCAGGTAGGAAACTGTTACCTGTATCGGTCGCATTCTGTCTGTTTTGCCTTTGTCAGGTAGGAAACTGTTACCTGTATGGGTCGTATTCTGTCTGTTTTGCCTTTGTCAGGTAGGAAACTGTTACCTGTATGGGTCGTATTCTGTCTGCCTGCTTTACTTTTGTCAGGTAGGAAACTGTTACCTGTATGGGTCGTGTTCTGTCTGTCTGCTTTACTTTTGTCAGGTAGGAAACTGTTACCTGTATGGGTCGTATTCTGTCTGTTTTGCCTTTGTCAGGTAGGAAACTGTTACCTGTAATGGTCGTATTCTGTCTGCCTGCTTTACTTTTGTCAGGTAGGAAACTGTTACCTGTATGGGTCGTGTTCTGTCTGTCTGCTTTACTTTTGTCAGGTAGGAAACTGTTACCTGTATGGGTCGTATTCTGCCTGCCTGCTTTATTTTTGTCAGGTAGAAAACTGTTGCCATAACTCCGTATGGGCTGTTTGTCTTCTGTCTGTCTGTCTATCTGTCTTGTCTTTCTATCTGTCTGAACCATACTGATTTCTACATTTCAGTGACGTTAGCAGTTTCAGTTTCAGTTTCTCAAGGAGGCGTTACTGCGTTTGGACAAATCCGTATACGCTATACCACATCTTCTAGGCAGATGCCTGACCAGCAGCATAAGCATAACCCAACGCGCTTAGTCAGCCCTCGAGTGCAAGCATATAATTATTTCTGTACCTGTTCTTCGAGTGGGTTTCTTCCATAGAGAACACTCTCGTTGCCATGGATTCTTTTTCAGTGCGCCAAGTGCTTGCTGTACATGGGACCTCGGTTTATCGTCTGTGACGTTAGCAACCGTTGAATACTTTCTCTATCTTTCTGTCTTTCTGTCTCCCTGTGTATCTTTCTGTCTGTTTCTGTCTGTCTGTCTGTCTGTCTCACTATCTCTCTCTTTTTTGGGGGGAGGGCGGAGGGGGGATTGGGGGGGGGGGTGTTTCTTTTGTTTTTTGGAAGGGGGTAATTGATCTTTTTCCTTCATAATATGATGTTTGTATCAGAATTATGTACATGTGCATGTTTAAATGTATATGTGAATGTCATGTCCTTATTTCTACGTCTCTTTGTTACTTTGTGGATGTTTTGATTCATTTTCATTTTCCATTTGCCCTGAGGGCTGGATGAAAAAAAAGCACATGTATGCTTATTCCACTTCCCTCAATAAAAAAAAACAAAAAACATCGTTCGTTCTCTCTCTCTCTCTCTCTCCTCTCTCTCTCTCTCTCTGGAGACAGTCTCGACGCTAGTCATTTGGATGAGATAATAAACAAGGTCTGGAGCATGCTCTTAGTGCACGTAAAAAAACACCCACGGCTTTGTCCCTGGCAAAATTCTGAAGAAGAGATCCCGTCTAAGTTACATACATTTGCGTGCGCATGACTGACGCTTGACTGAAAGACACACAGGAAACGAATGATGAGCGCAGCGCCTATAGGAAACTGTTAGGCGGTTCTACCCAGGTAGGTAGCCTGTTGTGCAACTTACTATGTGTTTGTAGAACGAGTTTGTTCTCTGTCCGAAGATAGGCACTATATAAGTATGGTTATCAATAACGGTAATGATAATGAATAATAACTTTATTATCTCAAATTAGATATATGTGGCCAGGTGGCATTATCGCAGCAACATAGACAGATGAAAACAACATGGAAAAAGGTAAGTGTAAAAACAACAACCAAATATTAATGAATGAATGATATGGATACTCACATAGCGCTTATCCTCGGTCGGAGACCAAGCTCTAAGCGCTTTACAAACACGGGGTCATTTGCACAGCAGGCTGCCTACCTGGGTGGAGCCGACTGACGGTTGCCACTGGGCGCTCATCATTCGTTTCCTGTGTCATTCAGTCAGATTTAAGTCACGCACGCTTACACACTCAGATATGTAACATTTCACGTGTATGACCATTTCTTTTAATTACCCCGCCATGTAGGCAGCCATTCTCTGTTTTCGTGGGAGGGGCTGTATGCTGGGTATGTTCTTGTTTCCATAACCAACCTAACACTGACAGTGGATTACGGGATCCTTAACGTGCGTATTTGATCTTCTGCGTGCGTATACACACGAAGGAGGTTCAGGCACGAACAGGTCTGCACATAATTATGTTGACCTGGGAGATCGTGACAAATCTCCACCGTTTATCCACCAGGCGCCGTTACCGAGAT
Source organism: Babylonia areolata (assembly GCF_041734735.1). Classification (NCBI taxonomy): domain Eukaryota; kingdom Metazoa; phylum Mollusca; class Gastropoda; order Neogastropoda; family Buccinidae; genus Babylonia; species Babylonia areolata. Next base: position 22,441,759 of record NC_134894.1, on the reverse strand, counting down.
TGGAACCCAGGGGCCCTCAGATTGAAAGTCCAACGGTTTAATCACTCGGCTATTGCGCCCCATATTCAATATGATAACAAAGACAAATAACACTCGGTGTGTGGGGTTGGGGGTGGGTGTTTGGGATGCAGGTTCAGCAGCAAGGAGGCAGCCACGAACGCCATCTGCAGTGTGCACGGGACGGAGATCAACGAGCAGGTGGTCAAGTGTTCCTGGGGCAAGGAGTCCAATGACCATGCACCTGGCCACCCACCGGCCCTGGTGGGTGTACCACCCCCTCCCCTCTCCTCCCCTTCAAACAACAAAGTGTGTTGCTGTTGTTGTTAGTAATAGTCAGGCAGTTCAAACATTGTTCGTTCTCTTCTATCTGTGTCTCTCTGTCTGTGTGTGTGTGTGTGTGTGTGTGTGTGTGTGCATGTGTGTGCGCGCGCGTGTGTGTGCGTGTATGTGCGTGTGTGAATATGTGTAAAGTGGTGTTGGTGTGTAGGGGAAGGAAAAGAAAAAGCACGAGAAAGAGCACGATAAAAGCTTTGGCTTGCTGTTCGAGTTTTCTTAATTGAACGATGTATTTTGTCTTATTTCTTGATATTAAAAAAAAAGAAAAAAAAAAGTTTAAACCAAGGAAAAGCACAGTTCAGTCCGCAAGACAACGATGATGTACGCTGGAAGTTTGTGTTGTTCTGTGTGACACCGTCCAGGCACCAGCACCCGTCATGACGGCAGGGGCACTTCACGGCAGGCTGTACAGCTTGGTAGGGGCAGGGGCTGGGGCAGCAGCAGGAGGAGGAGGAGGAGGTGGTGGACCTACGTGCGGGACCCCCACCTTCCCCGCCGCCTTCCCCTCCGCCTACCACCACCCCCACCACCACCCCACCCCCACCTACCCCGTGGCGCTCACCCCCTCTGCAGCACCAGCCCACTGTCTGCCGGGTGGTGGTGGTCTCGAGGCCTGTGTGGGGGTGGATGTGGGGGCCTGGCCTCCGTCAGGCGCTACCCTCAAGCAACAGCAGTACGGGTAGGTTGTGTCCTTTGGGGGCTGCCGGGTGGTGGTGGTGGTTTGTGGTGGTGGTGGTTGTGGTGGTTTGTGGTGGTGGCGCGCGCGCACGCACACACACACACACACACACACACACACACACACACACACACACACACACACACACACACACACACAAGAGTTTTTGTTTACGCAAATGTGATGAAGTGAATATGGAACTTTGAGACCTCCTTGAAACTGAAACCGAATCTGAAACTGAAGTGTGCACCAGTATTAGGGATAGTGATCTACGGTGCTATACGTAGTGTCTTGTGGTACCAGATGAGCGTGTTCATAGTCAATAACACAACATTTTCTGTAGAACTCCAGGACCAGGCTATCTCTTGTCAAATCTTGTGCAGATTAGCTTGCAGACATACTCTATAGCTTTTATTTATGGATCTCACCAATGCCTTTGATTTTGTCAGCCGCAATTGGGTCTTCAAGCTTCAAGAAAAAAAAGTCTGTTCCTCCAAACTGCTGAGCGAGTTCGTCTCCCTCCATAGTGACATGTAGAGCACAGTTTGCTGCGGTGAAAAAAAAGGTTTGATTCCTTTAACATTGTCAGCGGAGTAAAGCAGGGTTGCGTCTTATCACTCACTATGTTTAGCATCTTCACGATCCTCTTACCCACCGCCTTTGACACATCATCAGAAGTGCGTACATGTACACTCGATCAGACGGCATTATCTTATACCTTCAACCAAACTGAACCGCACACTCACAGAAGATTTGCTATGATCCATTTGGCCTCTTTCATATAGAAGAAAACATCCGACGTTTGTCGGATAGATTATCCAAGTCTGTGGTGATTTAGTCAGTTACGGTGTGATAATAATGATGTTCATGCTGCAGTTGATGAGGTGGTCGTGATGTCGAAGATTGTAATACCAGTGATGATGGGGGTGACAATATAATGACAATAATAATAATAATAATAATGAGGAGGAGGAGGATAATCGTCATCGTGATATGAAGACATTGATTTTTGCCATCATGTTCAGCGTTGTGTGTGATGTGTCAGGTCGTTGGCGGGCGTTCAGTGGGGGCAGACAGTCAATACCCTGGGGCAGCAGCCAGCGCTGGTGGCCTATGCTGTGCAGCCAGGTACGTCAGTCACTCAGTATTATCTGCAGTCATTACTGCTGTATGCAGCCAGGTATGTCCGTCACTTATTATTATTGTTGTTGGTGTTGTTGTTGTTGTTGTTGGTGGTGGTGGTGGTTGGTGTTGTTATCTACAGTCATTACTGCTCTGTGCAGCCAGGTATTTGTATTTCTTTTTATCACAACAGATTTCTCTGTGTGAAATTCGGGCTGCTCTCCCCAGTGAGAGCGCGTCGCGATACTACAGCGTCACCCTTTTTTTTGGGGGGAGGGGTGGGAGGGGCAGGGGTGCGGGGGGTGGTGGAGGGGGGTTCCTGCGTGCAGTTTTATTTGTTTTTCCTATCGCAGTGGATATTTCTACAGAATTTTGCCAGGGACAACCCTTTTGTTGCTGTGGGTTCTTTTACGTGCGCTAAGTGCATGCTGCACACAGGACCTCAGTTTATCGTCCCATGCGAATGACTAGCGTTCAGTCCACCACTCAAGGTCTAGTGGAGGGGGAGAAAATATCGGCGGCTGAGCCGTGATTCCAACCAGCGCGCTCAGATTCTGTCGCTTCCTAGGCAGACGCGTTACCTCTAGGCCATCACTCCACTTGTGTGGTAAGTCATTTATGAATGTCATCTGCAGTCATTGCTGCTCTGTGCAGCTAGGTGAATTATTCTACTTATCAGTATTATCTACGGTCATTAGCCTACTGCTCTGTGCAGCCAGATACATCAGTCACATATTATTATGTACACTCATGACTGGTCTGTGCAAGCAGGTGTGTAAGGCCACTCATCATCTTCAGTCATTATTGCACTGGGCAGTCCAGAAACGTGAGGTCACTTATTGCCTATAACATTTGTTTTATTGCCAGAGCAGATAGTTATGTAAGGTCACTTATTATCTTCAGTTATTATTGCATTTCACAGTGAGGTATGTCTTATGTCTTCACATATGTTGTGAGTATCCAAGTAACTTTGTATCAATATCATTAATATTTGTTGCCATTGATGTCACCAGCACTGCAGTCGATATAGGGTAAAGCCTTTTAAGAGACAAGTCTGTCCTTGTAATGACTGCGTCAGCTCACAAGGTGATATTGTGTGTGTGTGTGTGTGTGTGTCTGTGTCTGTGTCTGTGTCTCTGTGTGTGCAGGATTCCTGGGCTAATGGTGGTGCTTCCACCTTCCTCCACCTTTGACACACTGGTCTGACTTCTTCATCGGTGGACAACACACATCAGTCACCATGGACACACATCAGTCACCATGGACACAGTAATCACCATGGACACACATCAGTCACCGTGGACACAATAATCACCATGGACACACAGCAGTCACCATGGACACAATAATCATCCATGGACACACAGCAGTCACTATGACCACCCTACACTCACGGGCACTATGGACACAGAGCTGTTATCGTGGACGTACAATGGAGCGGTGGCCTAGTGGTAAAACGCCCGAATTGGAAGCGAAGGTCCACGGGTTCGAATCCCATATATACAGATCCGGATTTCTGCTCTCCATCCCACTACATCTTGCATAGTGGTCTGGCTCTTAATCACTTTGAATGAGAGGATAAACCCAGGTCCTGTTGGCCTGTGCAGCGTGCACTTAGTGCAGTGAGATAAGAAGAAGAAGAAAAAAACATCCACGGAAATAAAAGAATCTCGAGAGAAATCCACTTTAATGGTAAAACAAAGACACTGGTGTTTTGTGTGCACTATGGCCCGCGACTCGCTCTCCGCGGAGAGAGCAGCCTGATTTTAACACAGTACATAATAATCTGTTGTAATAACAATACATCACAATACAATACAATACAACACAATACAATGCACACAAAGCAATCACCGTATACAATGCAATACAATATAATACAATACGATACGATACGATACGATACAATGGACACAAGGCAGTCACTGTGACCACCCAAAAAAAAAGTCCATGATCGTCAAGATAACCTGACATCACATCAAGGGAGCAACAAGTGTCTGTTTTGTTCCCCCCCCTCCCCCCTCCACCCCCCGGCCCCACTGCTGATGCACAAAAATTATTGTCCCACACCATAGCTGCGAACACTGAGTCTTATTGTGTGTGTAACTGGAAATGATGGTTTGGTGGGGTCGGGAGGAAGGGGGGAAGGGGGAGAGGAGGGCAGGGTGGTTGTCGGTGGAATAAGTTCAGTGGAAGTGAGAGATTGGGTCACTCAGCGCTTGTGACGTCATGCCCTCTCCCTCCGACGTGATGAGTGACACAGGGCAGAAGTTATGGTGTTTGTGTGTGAGTGTGTGTGTGTGTGTGGGGGGGGGGGGGTGTATGTGCGTGTGTGTGTGTGTGCCAAGTGTGTGTGTGAGTGTGTGTGTGTGCGCGCGCGCTATGTGCGTGTGTGTGTGTGTGTGTGTGTGTGGTGTGAGTTTGTGTGTGTGCGTGCGTGTGTGTGTTTCTGTGTCTGCGTCTGTTGTGGGTCTGTGTCCTGTGTGTGTGCAAGCGCGTCTGTGTGTGTAGTGTAGTGTGTGTGTGTGTGTGTGTGTGTGTGTGTATACGTGTGTGTTGCCAGGAAAGTGATGATTCAAGATGAGGAACACGATATTTATAACTTCACGGACAGGACGTCCCGAGGCGCGAACAATACACCAACAGCGGGGGAGGGAGAGGTGGTGGTGGTGGTGGTGCTGGAGGGTCGGATGGCGGGGGAGGGGGGGTTGCAAAAACATGTTGGGGTGGGGAAGGGATGGAGGAGGAGGGTGGGGAAGTTGAAGGAACATACTTTAATCTTTCATTCCCTTTTAACTTATGAGTCATGTGTGCGTGTGTACGGCTGGTGTGTCAGCGCTTTTGGTTTGTCTCAATCCAAGATTCAGCGCTATTTGATTTTAGTTGGGTTTTTTTGTGTTTTTTTTGTTTGTTTGTTTGTTTTTTTGTATATTATCATTAGTCATGTTATTGTTGTTGTTGTTGTTACTTTTCTCCAGGCATCTGTGATCAGGCCGATCCTGCCTGACCTGACGACGGATACTCTGAAAAAGAGAAAAATTAACGGGACCATTAGATGATGAAGATGATAGAAAAAAATATGTTTATCGTTGTGACGATTCCTTGTTCTTGGTGATCAATGTTCGTCAGTTTTTGTTTCGTTTTGTTGACAACAGTCCTCGTTGGGGATGTTGCGCGTGTCTGTGTGGCGATGGGCGTGTGAATAAAATGATTGACAGGTCACGTGTCTGTGTGGTGATCGTTTTTGATCGGAGAACATCGTATGGCTCACAGTGCGAATGCGAATACAGTGGTTGACAGTGCGAATACAGTGGCTGACGGTGCGAAGACAGTGGTTGACAGTGTGGACACAGTGGTTGACAGTGCGAAGACAGTGGTTGACAGTGCGAAGACAGTGGTTGACAGTGTGAACACAGTGGCTGACAGTGCGAATACAGTGGTTGACAGTGCGAAGACAGTGGTTGACAGTGTGAACACAGTGGTTGACAGTGCGAATACAGTGGCTGACAGTGCGAACACAGTGGGTGACAGTGCGAACACAGTGGTTGACAGTGTGAATACAGTGGCTGACAGTGCGAATACAGTGGCTGACAGTGTGAATACAGTGGTTGATAGTGGTTGACAGTGCGAATACAGTGGCTGACAGTATGAAAACAGTGGTTGACAGTGTGAAAGCAGTGGCTGACAGTGTCAAAACAGTGGCTGACAGTGTGAATACAGTGGTTGATAGTGGTCGACAGTGCGAATACAGTGGTTGACAGTGCGAACACAGTGGTTGACAGTGCGAATACAGTGGCTGACAGTGCGAACACAGTGGTTGACAGTGTCAAAACAGTGGCTGACAGTGTGAATACAGTGGCTGATAGTGGTCGACAGTGCGAATACAGTGGTTGACAGTGCGAATACAGTGCTTGACAGTGTGAAAGCAGTGGCTGACAGTGTGACTCGCATGCTTGTGTGAACACAGGTTAACTGTGGATATTGCAACGGACAGTGTGAATACAGAATTTGACAGTGTGAAAACAGTGGTTGACAGTGTGAATACAGATGCTGACAGTGTGAAAACAGTGGTTGACCGTGTGAAGTGACAGGTCACGACGGACTCTGAGTGGTGATGCGATTGTGAACACAGTGCAGAACCTAACCTCAGTGCTCAATGAGCAGAACTCCCCTAATACACACACACACACACACACACACACACACAGCACTCAGTTGAGCAGAAAATGACCACCCTTGCAATGTGCAATGAGCAGAGTATGACTGCTAAACTCAGCACTCAATGAACAGAAACATGACCATCCTAACAATGTGCAATGAGCATAACATGACTCTACTAATCTCCGTGCTCAGTGAGCAGAACATGGCCTTCCTAAACTGACTAGGAATTCAATGAGCAGAACACACTCCCCTTACCTCAGTGGAACGTGTCCCTTCTAACCCAGTACTCATATGGACTACATGAGCAGAACGTGTCTCCATCACCCTCGATGCTCAATGAGCAGAACGTAACTCCCCTAACAGTGCTCAATGAACAGAAAGTGTCTTCCCTAACAGTGCTCCATGAACAGAAAGTAGTGTCTTCCCTAACAGTGCTCAATCAACAGAAAGTGTCTCCCCTAACAGTGCTCAATGAGCAGAACGTGTCTCCCCTAACAGTGCTCAATGAGCAGAAAGTGTCTCCCCTAACAGTGCTGAATGAGCAGAAAGTGTCTCCTCATACAGTGCTCAATGAGCAGAACGTGTCTTCCCTAACAGTGCTCAATGAGCAGAAAGTGTCTCCCCTAACAGTGCTCAATGAACAGAAAGTGTTGTCTCATCTAACAGAGCTCAATGAACAAAAAGTGTTGTCTCATCTAATAGTGCTCAATGAACAGAAAGTGTCTTCCCTAACAGTGCTCAGTGAACAGAAAGTGTTGTCTCATCTAACAGTGCTCAATGAACAGAAAGTGTTGTTTCATCTAACAGTTCACAATGAACAGAAGGTGTATTCCCTAACAGTGCTCAGTGAACAGAAAGTGTTGTCTCATCTAACAGTGCTCAATGAACAGGAAGTGTCTTCCCTAACAGTGCTCAATGAGCTGAAAGTGTCTCCTATAACAGTGCTCAATGAACAGAAAGTGTTGTCTCATCTAACAGTGCTCAATGAACAGAAAGTGTTGTTTCATCTAACAGTGCTCAATGAACAGAAAGTATATTCCCTAACAGTGCTCAGTGAACAGAAAGTGTTGTCTCATCTAACAGTGCTCAATGAACAGAAAGTGTCTTCCCTAACAGTGCTCAATGAGCAGAACGTGTCTCCTCTAACAGTGCTCAATGAGCAGAACGTGTCTCCCCTAACAGTGCTCAATGAGCAGAAAGTGTCTCATCTGACACTGCTCAATGAGCAGAAAGTGTCTTCCCTAACACTGCTCAATGAGCAGAAAGTGTCTTCCCTAACACTGCTCAATGGACAGAATGCGTCTTCCCTAACAGTGCTCAATGAGCAGAAAGTGTCTTCCCTAACACTGCTCAATGGACAGAATGTGTCTTCCCTAACAGTGCTCAATGAGCAGAAAGTGTCTTCCCTAACACTGCACAATGAGCAGAAAGTGTCTTCCCTAACACTGCTCAATGAGCAGAAAGTGTCTTCCCTAACACTGCTCAATGAAGAGAACGTGTCTTCCCTAATAGTGCTCAATGAGCAGAAAGTGTCTTCCCTCACAGTGCTCAATGAGCTGAAAGTGTCTCCTCTAACAGTGCTCAATGAGCAGAACGTGTCTTCTCTAACAGTGCTCAATGAGCAGAACGGTCTTCCCTAACAGTGCTCAATGAGCAGGATGTAACTCCTCTTACCTCAGTGTTCAGTGAAGTAAATGTGACTCCCTTAAATTCTGCTCAATGAGCAGAACGTGACTCCCCTAACCTCAGTGCTCATCATGACTCTATTTAGCTATCAATGAGTAGAACGTGACTCCCCTAACAGTGCTCAATGAACAAAACCTGACTCCCCTAACTTCGGTGCTCAATGAGTAAAACGTGACTCACCTAAACTCAGTGCTCAATGAGCAGAACGAGAATCCTCTAACCCGGCTCAGTGCTCAACGAGAAGAACTTGACTCCTGAGCCAAAACTCAGTACATAATGAATAAAGCATGACTCTGCCAAACTCGACGTGACTCAAACCTTAAATTCAGTGAACAACAAGCCCTATTGAAAATGTTCAAAGAAGAGCTATTAAAATGTTGAAGGAATGCCAGAATATGACATATAGAGAAAAATTACTGTATTTAAATTTGCACTCTCTGAAGGGACGAAGGATTAGGGGAGATTTGATACACACTTACAAAATTATTAATAACATTTAGGACATTGATACT
>NC_134894.1:22373263-22428263 GCF_041734735.1 Babylonia areolata | reverse complement strand
CGCCATCTTGGTTGCCGAATCTGCGATCAGATGTGAAGAGCTTACACGTTTCATTTTGGAGGAAAATGATCTCGCAAACTCCTTTTGTTATTTTTTGCCATTAGTGTAAACAATCCAGTCTGTTTTTCATTTACATTCCTCGCGGTTTGTGCAATAAGCTTCCCAAGATGTCTGCACCAGCAACGAAACGAAAGCACTTGAAACTGAAAGCGGTGGCTCCCAAACAGAAGCTGTTCCGTGCCAACGACCCCCTCCTGAGTGTGTTCATGTGGGGCATCAATCACACGGTCAGTTGCTGTGTCAGCAAATGATGTCATGAGTTATAACAATGCCAACTTTTATGAAGTTCAGTGTGAGACTGTTTAAACTGCATTGATACAGACATATACTTCCGCCCTCCCCCGCCCCTCCCCTGAATCCCTTCCCCATCGTCAAACAATAATTAACGGAACATGCACTGAGTGATTTAGTACTTTTGGTTAATTCCTTCAGTTTTATGTATGAGTGCACAAAAAGGTGTAGTTTTATACTTTGATTTTCCACTCTTGTTCATAGCATACTCAAGAGCCAGACATTAATGAGCTTCAGAACCAGGACATGTACATCACTACCAGACAGTTTTAGAGCACTTCCAGCATCACCTCCTTCCTAACCCCCTGACTGCTGTTGACGAGCATGCTCGTCAGTGAAGGGTTGTCACCTCACTGAAACGAGACTGAGTGCACACAGGACAAGATATCAGTCACCACTCTGGACTTTTCCTTTTGGGACTGCATGACTTCTGTTCATCAAAATCAATTACTTGCCTTTCAAACTAATGCCACACCACCAAGGTTAAGTACTCAAGTGGTTACAGACTTAAAGTGGGCAGCCCTGGAGTCCAGACAAACTAGTTTGTTTCATCTACAGTCAATTTGCATAATGATAACAGTTTTGTGTCCAGACAAACTAATTTGTTTCATCAATAGTCGGGTCGCATAATGATAACATAACAGTTTTTTTGTGTGTATCACTGTTACAATATTCTTAATATTCATTTAGTCATAATTTGTTACACAGTTTTCAATCATTGACCACATTGAAAGTCCAATGACCACAAATTACATGTCAAAGAATAAAAGAGAAAAACAAACAATTTTATTAATTGACTTTGATGGGATAGATTGTAGGAGTCTGGTCACAGTGGGGGAAGTGAGGGGTTGTAGCTGTGTAGATTTCTACGCAGCATGCATGCCACTGTCACTGTGATGGTGGTCCTTCTTAACTTCTTCCTGTTGTGACCAGAAGTCATTGATGATGAATGACTAGTATTGTCACAAAGTGCACACAGGGTATATTGTGTTTCCATTACCAACTAAACACTGACATGGATTTCTGTACTTTTGATTTGAGTATTCCATTTTCTGAATATGTACACACAATCTAGATAAAGATTTGCACATGTATATCGACCCGGAGGAACAATACCAGGTATTGACATTTGTGATTGAACCCAGAACCTTCAGATTGAAAGTCAGTGTTTTGACCACATTTGCGCACATGAACTCACACACACACACACACACACACACGCACACACATTTGCTGACAAAGTCTGTTGACCTGTAATTGTGCATTATCCTGGATCACTGCTCTTGCTCTCTCTTTATGGCCTCTTTTCTTGTGCTGAAAAAGATAATTGAAAATTGTCATTCTGTTTTTCTGAAAATGTCTGTTTATAGGTTTTCAGTACATTGCTCAATGAATTTTGTTCAGTTTCTTGCCATGACTTAACTAGTTACATGTATGTATGTGTCCATATTGTTTGAGTGTGAATTGTTTTGATGCCTTCCAGTTGGTATAAAAAAAAAAGAATTCCTTGCCTTGCCTTGCCTTGTCAGTATGATAGTTGAATGAAGTTTTCATTGAACTGTGTGTATGTGTTTTCTATGTTCCTCAGATCAGTGAGCTGAACCAAGTGAACATGCAGGTGATGTTGATGCCTGATGACTTCAAATCCTACAGCAAGATCCGGGTAGACAACCATATGTTCAACAAGTGAGGACTTCCTGATTCCGTTAGCACAAAGAACATGGTTTATTATTTATATATATATTATAATTCATAGAACTAATAAACATATAAAAACTGATGATACATTTCATTTTATAATAATCATAGTGTTAGCAGAAATGTTTATATCCACATATGTATGACAGGAGTACTACCTCTAAATCAGTCTGTCCACCAAGAACAATTAAACACATGACTGAAAATAAACACCCGTCCATATTCAGTGTGGAATGGAACAACTATACATCAGTGCTGTTTGACATAGCTGTGTACAACATGTTTCTAAAGCATTTATAGTGTGAAATGTGTTCTGTACAGTATGAAGTGATTTAGGCAGGATGTATGAATCTGGTTGTCAAAAAAAAAAAAAAAAAAAAAAAGGATGTGTGTGCTGTTTGTTGCAGAGACAATATGCCCAGTCACTTCAAAGTCAAAGAGTACTGTCCCCTCGTCTTCAGAAACCTGCGTCAGAAGTTTGGTATCGATGATATGCAGTACATGGCAAGTATTATAGTGAAACATTATACAAAATGTCCCAAGTGAGAATCAGTGTAATTTTTTGAGACTTGTCCTGAGTAAGGTTGTAAGTGTAAAGCACAGAATTGAGGCAAGTGAGGTGGTTATTAAAGTACAGTGTGTGCTAAATAAAAGAGTTTATTTGGCACAGGACAATGCTCAGGCTGTGGTAAATGAGTTTGTGTTAAGTCTAGGACTGTGCTGAATGAGGTGGCTGATATTAAGTACAGCATGTACTAAATAAAGCAGTTAGTATAAACCAACAAGTACAGAACTGTGCTCTGTTAGGTGGTTGGTGTAAAACACAGGACTGTTGAATGAGGTGACTGGTGAAAAATATAGGATTGTGCTATGTGAGCTGGCTAGTGTAAAAATGCAGGACTGTGCAAAGTGAGGTGGTTGGTGTAAAGCACAGGACTGTTGAGTGAGGTGACTGGTGAAAAATATAGGATTGTGCTATGTGAGCTGGTTAGTGTAATGATAATAATAATAATAATTGGTATTTAAATAATGCTGAATCTTGTGCAGAGACACATGCATAACTCTAGATTGAAAAAACTGAAAAACAACGAAGGGACAGGAAAGGGAGCGAGGCTAGGCTATCTTGGGAAGAGGTGAGTTTTAAGGCCAGACTTGAAAGAGCTGAGTGCGGAGACCAGACAAAGCGAAGGGAGGAGCTCATTCCAAATGCAGGGTCCAGAGACAGAGAAAGAGTGACGGCTGAAGTGGAGTGTTTGAATCAGGGTATGTGAAGACAGAGTGGATCCGAAGCCAGTCGTAGAGAGCGAGATGGGCAGCCACAGAGATAGAAAGGGGCAGATTTGTGAATACATTTATAACAAAGAGTGCAGATCTTGTACTTTATTCTGTGTGAGACAGGGAGCCAGTGGAGATGTTGTAAAAGAGTGATGTGCTCAGATCTTTCCTTTCTGAGGACGAGTCGGGCAGTAGAGTTTTGTATGCACTGGAGGGACTGGAGGGATCAAGCGGGCAAACCAGACAATTGAGAATTGCAGTTGTCAAGGCAAGAGAGAATGAGAGAAAGAACAAGTCTAGATGTTGCATCGGTGGACAGATATTTCCAACTGGAACTGATGCGCCGTTATTGACAGTAGCAGGACTGACAGGTCTGGCTGGTGAATTTTTGCATGGACTTTGTGTTGTCAAGTACAACGCCAAGGTTCTTGACTGAGCTGGAAAGAGGGATGGATGCACTGCCAAGTTTGATTGTGTCAGTTGTGATGGAAGTGAGTTTTTGTTTAGTTCCTGTGATCATTGCTTCAGTTTTGACTGTGTTCAATTGTAACTTTAAACTGCAGGACTGTGCAAAGTGATGTGGTTGGTTGGTGTAAAGCACAGGACAGTGCTGAGTGAGCTGGCTAGTGTAAAAATGCAGGACTGCCAAGTGAGGTGGTTGGTGTAAAGCACAGAAGTATTGTCAAGTGAGGTAGTTTAATTAATGCCTGTGCAATGTGTGCCAAATGAAGCAGTTTGTATAAAGTATACGAGAGTTAAGTAATTTTTGCAGTTTCATTTTCTCAAGGAGGCATCACTTTGTTTGGACAAATGCATGTACGCTACACCACATCTGCTAGGCATATGCCTGACCAGCAGCATAACCAACGCACTTTGTCAGGCCTTGATTGCATGCATATATATTTGTGTACCTATCTGAGTGGATTTCTTTTACAAAAGTTTGCCAGAGGACAACACTCTCGTTGCCATGGGTTCTTTTTCAGTGCACCAAGTGTGTGCTGCACACTGGACTTCAGTTTATAGTTTCATCTGAATGACTAGACGCTCAGTTCGATTTTGCAGTCAAACTTGGGAGAAAGGGCAAGAGTGGGATTTGAACTGACACCCTCACAGACTCTGTATTTGCAGACGAGCATCTTAACCATTCTGACACCTTCCTCCACAAGTTAGATGGCTTGTTAAATGTTACAGAGTGTGCTCTCACAGTGTGTGGTAAAGTTACAGTGTGTGCTGACAGAGTGTGGTGACTATGGTGGGTGTGCAGCAGTCACTGACCAGTGACATCAGGCTGACGGACGCAGCAGGGAAGAGCGGGGCACGCCTCTTTCTGTCCTGTGACCAGCGCTACTTCATCAAAACCATGGTGTCCGAGGAGGTGGAGATCATGCATCACATCCTCAAACAGTACCACCAGGTGAGGGTTATCTGCCTGTGACAACTGAGAGGTGTCGTGAACAGTTTTTAATCAGATTTGAATGTTTTAATCTCTAGAAGGTTTTTAAACTTTTTGAGTGAAAAGCTTGAAGCAGTGACTAGTTTTTATCGTTGCTTTTTTTATCCATGACTTGAAGCTAGTGCTATCATGGCAGTAGCCTTGAGATTAGTTGTCGGCGAGGCTCTAAGCACCATAATTTGATTTGAGTTTTCCATCACAAACATTATCAGCAGGTAAGAGTTGTTCACCTTGAGACAGTACCAGGAGGTGAAATTCATTCACAGTGCTAATAGGTTAGTTACATGTGACATTGTGTTTCTAATAGTTGGTGTTAGTTTTTCAGTTTCAGGTTCCCCATGGAGGCGTTACTGCTTTCTGACAAAACTATATACACTACACCACATCCACTAGGCAGATGCCTGACCAGCAGCATATGCATAACCCAATGTGTTTGGTCAGGTCTTGAGTGCATGAATATATGTTTGTGTGTCTGTTGGAGTAGATTTCTTCTATGGAATTTTGCCAGAGGACAATATTTATGTTGCTATGGGTCCTTTTTCAGTGTTGCAAGTAGATACTGCACACAGGACCTTGGTTTATCATCTTAGCCAAATGACCAGACACTCAGTTTGTTTTTCCAGTCAAATTTCGAAGAAAGGGCAAGACTGCGATTCAAACCCAGACCCACAAGGACTCTGTATTGGCAGATAAGCATCGAAACCATTCTGCCACCTTCAGCTCAAGTTAGAGTTGTGTCTATTTCAAACAGTACCACCAGGTAACAGTTATTATCTCAGAACAGTGTCAGTGTTTGTGACAGGAAAATGGTAAAATGATAATGTTGTTGACATGTGACAGTGTTTGTGACAGGAAAATGGTGATATGGTCATGATGTTGATACATGACAGCGTTTGTGACAGGAAAATGGTGATATTATAATGTTGTTGATATGTCATTATGTGACAGTGTTTGTGACAGTTAGGAAAATGGTAACATGATAATGGTGTCAATACCTGTTCAGTGTGTTTGTGTTACGAAATTGTTGACATGATTATGGCGTTGAGACATAACAGTGTGTTTGTGATGGTTCGTTTCCGGCACAAGATTTTAGCACCATATAAGTACATGTATCTATACTTGTGACAGCATAATGATGATAGCATGGACAAGTGTCATGACAATGTGGTCATTGCCTCATGCAGTGTGTGTGTGTTTGTGACAGTACGTGGTGGAGTGCCATGCACAGACCCTGTTGCCACAGTACCTGGGCATGTACCGAATCACCGTCAATGACACAGAGACCTACCTGCTGGTCATGAAGAACGTCTTCAGCCCTCGGCTCTCGCTGCACACCAAATACGACCTCAAGGTAAAACATTGGCAAGAGAGCCTGCCACCACACACACCTTGACAACCTCATGGTAATCACTCAAAGCCCACATTGCATCCTGACAGATAGGCATCCATCAGTTTCTATTTGAAGGAGGTGTCAAAACATGCAGACTGATTCATATATGCTGCAACACATCTGAAAAAAAAAAGGGGGGGGGGGAGCAGATGGCAGATCTATGCATTGACCCAACATGTTGGCTACACCTTGAGAGCCTATGCCTTTGGTTCATGTTGTAAAAAAAGAAAAGATAAAAAAAGAGTGTGATTGATATGCAAGTGACAGTCCCTCCCACTCTGCGCTGAGGTGCAGTCTGGTGGTGGTCTGTCTGGCTGGCTGGTAACCTCAAAGTAAACACTCATGGGAGATGGTGTTGGTGAGTGTCTCAGCCACATTTACAGGCAAGATAACTGAGCTGTCATTTCACGGAATCCTCCTTCAGCCAGTACACTTCTTGCCATCCTTTCAAAGTGCGTATCCATGGCACCTGTCCAAGCTGATCTGGGTTGTATCTTCAGGAATTTTAGTCTTCATTGCATGTTTTATTTGTCTGGGTTTGTCATTGCTCTGGTTTATGTCTGTCTGCATGCTTAATAGCATGATAATTTTTGTCGTTTAATAATCATTTGCAGTGGGTTGGTCGACTCTTGTCTTCTTGAATATGCCAGTTCACATTTTACTGATAAAGATTTCGAGATTGATATGTGTTCCTTGAGATTGATATATATATATTTGTATTTTCCTTGGGGACATCTGAAGTCAGACACTAATGTGTACATTTTGCTCTTTGAATTTCCAGAAAGTGAAGTCAAGTGGACAGGCATAAAGGAAATGTCCCATAAAATCCACTTGATAGTAACATGAGCATTTTACGTTTTTCTGTTACTGTTTGTTTCGTAGTATGTTTGTCACCTTACTATTTTGAATTCATTTCCAGTACAAAACTCGTTTATAGTTTCTTTTAAAATAATATTGTATTGTTTACACTAATCTGAGTTGACTAAATTGTCAATTGATTTCTTGAAAAAAAAAAAAGCATGCATGCGGTTGGTGTTGTCATTATATTATGAGTTGATAGAATTTTTTTTTCTGGTTTGTGTCATATTTTTGCATAACAAAGCTGTGAACTGTTTTCAGTTTCACCTCACTCTGTCCATTGTTATTTTTTGATTCTGTAACTATTTTGAAAATGGCATTGATTTGTTCTTCAAATATTTCTAGCTGATGGTATTACCTCCCCTGAATTGGTGCAGAATTTCATTATCCAACAGAAATGACTCTTTGTTGTTGTGTTTTTTCTGATGCCAACTCTAAGTTCATTTTTTACCTTCAGAATGTTTCAGTACAAGAATAGTTTTAGAATCATGATCTTAGTTTTGCTGTCAGTTGTGCTGAGAAAGAAAGTAGGAGAATCGGGACAGTGGTGTGCAGATGATAGAGAAAAAAAAAATTCAGAGGGTTTTCCTGAAAGATTCATGCAGCTGTCAGCATTGGTTGCTGATCTGCACACACATCACTGTCAGCTCTTGTGACAGAATCCAGTGTGTATGAGAGAAAATGATGAATGAGTGTTGTTAAACAGCATTGTGTTTCTGATAATTACTTCAATTTGACAGTGCTTGGGTGACAAAAAGGGATCTTAAAGTGAAAGAACAGAAAAGAATGCTGATGTGATTACATTGATGATGATGATGACGATGATACTGGTAATAAAGATGATGATAAAACATTGTGATGTGGTAATGAAACATTGTAAAATACTTCGTGGGGTTCTGCTGTAAACTTGCAATGAAACTGACGATGAAGATGTTACGGATAAGGAAGGAGATATGTTAGTGATGATTTGCAGGATCATAAACGTTACAGTTGTTGGTTTTTTTCTTGTCCATCACAGCCATTCAAATCCTTTAAAACAAATAAAAAAACATTCCTTTTCAAGGAGTATCTGCATACTTAAGGCATTCAGTTCCATATCTGTATTCTATGGATCCTCATGTTTATTCACAACATATGTATCTCTGTATTAGTGTGAGTTTGTTGTTGTGTACTGTGTCTGACTGAGTGTTATTGTTGAGTGCTTTGGGCGGCCTGAAAACACTATATACCACCACCATCATTATTATTATCATCATCATCATGATTATTATCATCATTATTATTATTAATGTTGGTCTCATGTTGCAGGGCTCCACAGTGGACAGACAGGCCAGTGATAAGGAACGGGTCAGTGCTCATTCTGAAACTTCCTCCTTCTTTTTTTTTTTCTGTTGACTGATGGATTGAGAAAAAAATTTTGTTTGTTCAGATGTTGTTGGTTACATACACAGTATATATACACATCCATATACACACAGAGAGATATTTACATAGAGACTTGCTTGATCTTGCACATTCACTTGCACACACAGGCACACAAACAAATATGCATACAAACCTACATACACATGCACATACACAACTGTTCAGTATTCTCTTAAAGGAAACAGATGCATTTGGACAGACACACGCACGCACGCACAGAGGCATGCACATGGTGCTCAGTGGCTGGATCACAATGTGGACAGAACTGGAAAACGATGTCTGTGTGGGAGTATCCATGAGGAAGATGGCTGCCTACTGTTCTGAGTGCAGCATGTTTAAATTCTAAGTGAAGGGCAGCAGCTGGAGCCCAGTTGTTTTTGATTTTTGTTTTTAATATTCTTATTTTCTTTTGACATAGTTAACATTGAAAATATAAACACACATAGTTTGATACATACATAGGTGTGTAGTTACGTGCATACATTGATTGAACAAAACAATCAGAACAAAAACGTCTATAGATATTACAGAAAAAACAACATCAGTTCTTGTAGTGAAGAAAGAACACATCATTGAAAGGATTTCATATGATTTACAAAGATCATATGCCCCCACACTAAGAGTCAGTCCAACAACAACACACTAGAAGATGGATAGTTGGCAAGCACTTAAAAATTTTTCACCTGTAAATAGATTTGAAACTTCATTTCAGATAGCATCTTGTATAATTACATTGTGGGCATGATGGAAGTGTGCCTGAGGAAGGTGAGTGTGTGTTGCAGGCTAAAGACGTGCCCACGCTGAAGGACAATGACTTTGTGAGCGACAAGGCCATGATCCGTGTTGGGGAGAAGGAGAAGGAACGCCTGATGAATATGCTGCACAGCGATGTGCAGGTCTGTGGTGCAGCTTGCCTGTGTCATTTTGTCCCTGTCTGTCTGTGTCAGTCTGTCGCTCTTCCTGTCTTGTTTTGTTGTGAGTCTGTAATGTGTGTGTGTGTGTGTGTATTGTGTTTGTCTGTGTGTGTGTGTGTGTGACAATATCTTTCTCACAGTGACTGTCATTCATTTTGTGCCTTCCTGTGGGTCTGTACTTTTTTTTTTCTATGTTATAGGCTGTTAACATTTTGCTCTGTTGTCATGTTAGTGTCACTCTTGTTGTCTTTGTTTTGTGTATGTTGTACTGTTTGTGTGTGTGTCAGTGAAATATCTTTCTCATGTTGACTGTCGTTCTTCGTAGGTATAACTTATTTGTCTTCTTGTCGGTTTGTACTTTTTTAACTCAGTTGCGCAAACAAAGTGAGTATGTTTCAACCTGGTGTTTGGATGTCTGTGTGTATGGGTGTGTCTGTGTGTCCATGGTAAACTTTAACATTGCCATTTTCTCTGCAAATACATTATCAGTTGACACCAAATTTGGCATAAAAATAGGGAAAAATCAGTTCTTTCCAGTCATCTTGTTTAAAACAGTATTGCACCTCTGGGATGGGCACAACATTTTTTTTTTTAAAGCCAAATTATATGCAAACTGAATTTACTGTTATATTTATATATTTTTTATTCTCTAACCTTGGCACTTTGATCTGATATTCTGACACAACAATAAGAGCAGTCATTTTTTCATTTTTTGTTCAAACAGGAACTTCTTTTGCAAAGTGTGGAAGTTATATTTCAGGTGCCTGTTTTTGCTGCAGAGAGTAAAAAAAGGAAATTAATCTGTAATTAATGCTAGGGGGGTTAATTTGCTTTAAACTGATCTTTCTCATCTTAAACATTTCATTTTGAAATTATACTCAATACATAAAAAGCTTGTGTGTTTTCCTCTCAGTGTACAGGGCTTTCACTATGTTCATTCGCCCAAGTGGTCTTTTTCAGAAAATACTAAAATCAATACTACGAGTGGACTTTATAGATCTATTGGCTGAGCCCTGAAGGTCATGGGCAAAAATCAGTTGTGTACACATATTTATACATATTCAAAGCATGTGCTCATATTCCACGTGAACGCGAAGGATGCCATTTTGTTTCAAGTTGTTGACCTGCCCGTTCAATCCTATATTCAGTCAACAGTACACGATAACATGTGATGGAAAGTTGGAGAAGGAGACCGTTAAATATTTATTCAGAGAAAGATTCGTGAATGCCTCATCACTTACTGGATTATGCTCCAAACTGCCATAAAAATATCAACAAAATCATTCGGGATTCACAGTTAAAAATAATGAACCATGAGAGTTAATACCCTTGATGAAACATAAAAATTTCCAGTCTTGACTTTTCTCAAAATGAAGTCCTTTTCACTTCATACGACGTTTAGAAGTACTTGTACTTGGCTCTACATGTTGTTAGTTTAACAGAATACTCAATTTTCATATCAACTTTAAAACTATGAAACTAGAATGAACATAAAAGACCGTGTATTCATAAAAGAATTGACAGTGTCGTACGATTCCCGGCGGGTGTAACTAAACTTATGCATCTATCTAGATCCAGAGAAAATGGCTAAATGTTGCAGTGTGATTGCAGCGATAGCCACGTCTCCTTTACAGCGGACTTTAAAAGAATTTTTAGCTGCCCTTAAAGATTTTTTGAATGCCCAAGATACACCAGAATAATATGATTTAAACAGCGTTCTCACTGCGAATACCGCAATCGATTTATCACCCTTTAAAAAAAAGCATGTTTAAATATTAAATTTTTTAATGTCAGTTAAGGAGACGCAATAAATGTATTGGGTAAGACAGTTTCTTCTCACCCGAACACACAGGGTTCGAATCTGCCATCAGGACTTTTTTTCTTTCTTTTTTTTTTTTTACCTGAAGCTTTATAATAACAAATACAGAACACATTTTAATGATTAGATTTTTTTTTTTTTTTTAAGTGTATCACAAGTGAGTCTTGAAGGCCTTGCCTCTCTTGTTTTAAAATTTTAACGTGTTAAAAGTCATTGCTTTTGCTCTGTTGTCATGTTAGTTTCACTCTTCCTGTCCCGTTTTGCTGTTTGTAATGAATGTGTGTGTGAGTGTCATATCTTTCTTGCGGTGACTGCTGTTCATCATCACTGAACCTTAATTGTCTTCCAGTGGGTCTATACTTTAGAATGAATAAATAAATAAAAGCCATTGCGTTTTGCTATGTTGTCATGTTAGTGCCACTCGTCTGTTTTGCTTATTTGCTTATTTATTTATTTATGTAAGCTTATCTTTTTTTTTCTTTTTTTTTTCTCTCTCAAGGCCTGACTAAGCGCGTTGGGTTACGCTGCTGGTCAGGCATCTGCTTGGCAGATGTGGTGTAGCGTATATGGATTTGTCCGAACGCAGTGACGCCTCCTTGAGCTACTGAAACTGAAACTGAAACTGTTTTGCTCTGTGCGTGTGTGAGTGTGTGTGTATGTGTGTGTGTGTGTGTGTGCATGTGTGTGTTTGACAATATCTTTCTCACAGTGGCTGTTATTTCTCATCTGTTTGTCATCCTGTGGGTCTGTACTTTTATTACTTTTCATGTTAAAATGCATTACTTTTTGCTCAGACTATGATCCATGCTAATTCACCAGTTGGGTGTGGTTTATGTATGGACCAGACAGTGACCGGTGCTGTTTCACCAGTTGTGGTTGATTTATGGACACTATGACCCGTACTGTTTCATCAAGTGCTGGACAAGACTGTGACCCCTGCCGTTTCACCGATGGGTGTGGTTTATTTTTGGACCAGAAGGTGACCCTGGTTGTTTCACCGACAGATGTGATTTATTTGTATCACCTCTGGTGTTTCACCAACAAGTGTGGTTTATTTATGCCAACAGGTGTCATTTATTTATGGACCAGACTGTGACTATACCTGACATGTCATAGGTGTTAACTGTGTGTGTGCAGTTTCTGTTAGAACTACACCAACATCTGACATGTCATAGGTGTTAACTGTGTGTGTACAGTTTCTATTAGAACTACACCTGGCATGTTGCTGGTGTTAACTGTGTGTGTGCAGTTTCTGTTAGAACTACACCAACATCTGACATGTCATAGGTGTTAACTGTGTGTGTGCAGTTTCTATTAGGACTACACCTGACATGTCATAGGTGTTAACTCTGCGTGTGCAGTTTCTGTTAGGACTACACCTGACATGTCATAGGTGTTAACTATGTGTGTGCAGTTTCTGTTAGAACTACGCATGACATGTCATAGGTGTTAACTGTGTGTGTGCAGTTTCTGTTTGGACTACACCTGACATGTTATATAGGTGTTAACTGTGTGTGTGTGCAGTTTCTGTCAGGCCTACACTTAATGGACTACAGCCTGATTGTGGGAATCCATGACGTCAACGCGGAGGAGAAGCCAACCAGCTTCTTCCCTGAAGCATGCGACACTCTGCAAGAGGTGGAGGAGGAGGTGGAGACAGTGGAGGAGGAGGCTGGGGAGGAAGGGGAGGAGGGAGAAGAAAAGGGAGTGGAGGAGAACGGAGAGGGGCCACCCACTCCCCCTGACTCCCCCCACCCTGTGACTCCCTTCACTCCCTACACGGGCAGTCTGGATGAGGATCTGGAGAGGTTTGCTGTGCCCTCGCTGACCGCTGAGGGTAGGTCTGTGGGTAGTGTGTGTGTGTGTGTGTGTGTGAACAGTTGTGTATGGGAATGTGTGTGCATGCGTGTGAACAGTTGTGTGTGGGAGTGTGCGTGTTTGTGTGTGTGTGTGGGAATGTGGTGTGTGTGTGTAAACAGTTGTGAGTGTTTATATTTGTGTGTATATGTGAAGAGTTTGTGAGTGTGTGTTTTTGTGAATGATGTGTTTCTTCTTCTTCTTCTTCTTCTTCTTCTACTTCTTCTACTTCTTCTTCTTCTTCTTCTGTATTCATGACCTGTGACGCCCATATTCACATGTTCATACTCATTTGTGATAATTTTTACCTGGCCAATTTAAAACAGCCAAACTTCACTTAACTGCGAGGTCTGTGTTAACTTAATGCAGCTGACAGTGGCAGAAGGAAATCAGTATATATACATGTGTGTGTGTGTGTGTTTTCCGCTTCATTTGAATTTTATATAAATTGAAACCTATGGCTGAGTTTGTCTTTTTATATTGTTTTTGATAATTTTATCTTGATATGAAGTTTATGTGGACTGAGCAATATGTGGACTAATTAGGCCTTCTGATGCTATTTTAACTGACATTTAAACATTATTTTCTGTTCTCTTTCTTTGGTTTTAAGAACTGACAGGTATTCAGCCCTGAGATTGCCCTTTGTGGTCAGTTGGGATACACACAACATGATTTGATTTTGACTGTTACACACCGTGAATTATGACAGTGGTGTGTTTTATACAGCTGACAACACCGTGCTGTTTACTGGTGTTGACAGTGCTGTGTTAACTACAGCTGATGTTAACAGTAATGTGTGTGGGATGTTGCTGGGGCAGAGAGACCGGGGAGATCTACTTCATGTTGACAGTGTGTGGGATGTTGACAGTGTGTGGGATGTTGACAGTGTGTGTTATGTTACAGGGGTGGAGACCAGAGAGATCTACTTCATGTTGACAGTGTATGGGATATTGACAGTGTGTGTGATGTTGACCAGTGTGTGGGTTGTTGACAGTGTGTGGGATCTACTGCATGTTGACAGTGCGTGTGATGTTGCAGGGCTGGAGACTGGAGAGATCTACTTCATGTTGACATTGTATGGGATGTTGACAGTGTGTGTGATGTTGACCAGTGTGTGGGTTGTTGACAGTGTGTGGGATCTACTGCATGTTGACAGTGCGTGTGATATTGCAGGGCTGGAGACTGGAGAGATCTACTTCATGTTGACATTGTATGGGATGTTGACAGTGTGTGTGATGTTACAGGGGTGGAGACCGGAGAGATCTACTGCATGTTGACAGTGTATGGGATGTTGACCAGTGTGTGGGATCTGCTGTATGTTGACAGTGTGGGATGTTGACAGTGTGTGGGATCTACTGTATGTTGACAGTGTGTGTGATGTTGCAGGGGTGGAGACCAGAGAGTTCTACTTCATGTTGACAGTGTGTGATGTTGCAGGGGTGGAGACCGGAGAGATCTATTTCATGGCGCTGATCGACGTGCTGACCAAGTACGGCATGAAGAAACGCACGGCACAGGCAGCCAAGACCGTCAAGCATGGCGCCGGGGCTGACATCTCCACCGTGAAACCGGACCAGTATGCACGGCGCTTTTTGGAGTTCATCTCCAAATGCATGGAGTGAAGGGGTGTGTGGGGGAAGGGGTTCCTGTATGTTGGGACATGGTCTGCAGTGACTGATGGACAGTCCCACTCCTAAGGATTTATCTGACGATGAGCTGGCCTCCTACTGGTGGCCAAGAGGCCGCCAAGTTGTGGTGTGTTCTGTGGGAGGAATGTCTGTGGACAGATTCTTTGACCGTCGGCAAGGCTGCTGTCTGACGTCATCATCTTCAGCGTGTGTCTGATGTGGAGTCGTCTTCATGGTTCTCTTCAATGCACATTATTGGCTAACATTATAACATCCATCTTCCCCACAGCCGTGTTTGACACATTTTTCTTTTATGCGCAAAAGAAACGTATTATCTTGATTTGGGGGGGAGCGGTGGGGGAGGGAGGGGTGGGGGCATAAAACATGGTTTTAAATCACAAGCTCTCTTCATCAGATTCCATGGCAGACAATACTGAAGAGAGCAGAGACAGAAACAAGACATGAATTTTATCTGTGGATAGCATAGCTGACAACGAGTTTCTCAAATTGTTTGAGATCGGGGGTATGACTGGGTCAGGGGTGGGAAGGGGTGGCTGGAAAATTCAGTAGCTTCAGCTCTGTTGATGATAATGGTGAGTGATGGTGAGCAAGATAAAAGGACTGGTCATGATGCACACATTACTGCTGTTTTCTCAGTGGATGTTTTTTGTTTTTGTTTGTTTGTTTGCTTTTGATGATAGACTTGTCTCCTTGGTGGAAATATGTTAGCTTTGCTTTGTCGCATTTTGAGGTATGTTCTGTGTCTTCTTGTGTTAGGTTGGCATGTTCTGCTTCATGTCTCCGTGTGAGTATGGTATGCTATATGTCTGCCTATGTGAGTGAGTGTGTATGTTCTATCTATGTGAGTGTTTGTGTTCTGTGTCTCCTTGTGTGAGTATGTATGTTGTATGTTTTGCTGTGTGAGTATGTATGTTGTGTGTTTTCCTGTGTCAGTATTTATTTTGTGTGTTTTCCTGTGTGAATATGTATGTTGTGTCTCCCTGTGTGAACATATGTTCTGTGTCTACCTGTGTGAGGCATGGTGTGTTCTTCTGTTTCTCAGAGTGAGGTGTACATTCTCCTGTAACTTTCTGTGTGAGGTTGTCCGTTCTATGTTTTCTTGTTCTGCTGTCTTCCTGTGTGAGGCATAGTATGTTCCAGAATGTTGTGTTTCTTTTGCTATACAAGGGATTTTCTATGAATAATAGTCTGAAGAGCTTGTTTTTTGTTACTGAATAAATAAATAAAAAAATCAGGGACTGCAGTTTTATATTTGTTGTGTCTTATTTATAACTAATTTTTGGCAATTGTGTGAAAGCACAGTGACCACATAATCACTTTTCTTGGTTATCTTTGTGTCCATCTGTGTGTGTGTTTGTGTGTGTGTGTGTGTTTCCATGGTAAACTTAAATGTAACCTCAGAGGACACCAAACATTGGCATGATTAAAAATATTGATTATGTCTTCCCACGTATCCCCACTTCAACAGCATAGTCCACAATTATTTTTTTGCCGTAAACATTTCAGAAATGATACTGATAGATATGTATTGAATATTTGTGATCGGTATAGAAATCACATATCAGCACACTTGCCAGAAACCTTTTAGAAAAAACGAAAAGTGAATATTCCAAGTAGTTAATCTTTCCAGTTTCTTTCTCTTTGAACATGAAGTTCATTAAAAAAAACAGAAATCATTGCAGAAGTAAGTGTTAGAAGTTTCACATTCAGTCAGCATCCATGGTATGATGGACTTGTCGTTTGGCATTGTGTGAGGATAAGTAAACTGGAAAGTTTGTTTGATTTCAAACTTCTGTTTTGTTTTTTGTTTTTTCAAGATATGTTTTGCAGGTTTTGGTCTGAAACTTTTCATGGAAGAAAACCATGTCACAGCAAAGCCAAAATTTCTTTGCCCCTGAGAATTGATCATAACATTGTGTAAGCATGCAGCATTTTTTTTTTCTGTGAATAAAATGAGCTGTTTGAGTCGCGGAACTTATTCTAAAACAATTGTCAAATTTCAGCTGATATCTTTTTTTTTCTTTTTTTTGTTTTGTTTGCGTGAACAATCAGATTAAGCAAGGTAACCATCATATGTGTTAGAGTCTCTTCTTAGAGTGTCAGAGTGTATGTATGAGTATGACTGCACATGTGAGCGTGTGCCAAGCAATCTGCCTGGTTGTAAAGACCTACCTCAGTATTTCTCATGACAGACAAGGTTTGCTGTGTTAGTGAGTGTGGATGAGAAATTTATTTTGCTTTCTGTTTCTCAAATGACAGTCAATCTTTGCATGCAGTACGCACAACTTGCGTACATATTGAAGCACAAAAAAAGGAAACATCCAAAAAAGATGTAAACTATTTATCTTGTGAGTGTGTTTCTGTTCCCATCATTATCTCAGACTGATAGCATTTGCGTTATGTGTGTGTGTGTGTGCAAGTGCGCATTTGCATGCTTGCATGAGTATGCGCTTGTTTGCTGAATGTGGTTCTTTTTAAAATCATCTGTTTTAATCATTTGCCTTCCACATAGTTCTTTTATTTATTTATTTTTTAATTCAATTACTTGACGTCCACAATTTTTTTTTTTTTTCAATCATTTGCCATCCAGGTATCTTTTATTTTGATTTAGTGTATTTACTTATTTGTTTGTTTTATTTGTCTTTTTTGTCTTTTTTTTTTTCTTTTTATGTTGAAGTTTTATGCAAACCTAAGCCAGACCTGTGCACTGGGTTTTTGCAAAGGTTAGGAATCTGCTGAGGAATTTGTCTGGGTGTTTTTTGTTTGTTTGTTTGTGTTTTTTAAGCAGATGTGGTGTACCACATGTGTTTAGTAGAAACCTAGGGTGGGCTCTCAATGCCTGACCAGCGAGTTGGGTTCATGCAACGGTCAGGCTTTTTTTTTTTGCTTTTTTTTTTTTCTTCAGCAGATGTGATGAGTCCAGCACAACTCTAACACCAGCTGTGTATATAGCCTAGGGATCAGTCCATATGCTTTGGTACCTCCTTGAATCTTAAACTGACGACTCCACCTGATTTTGATTTAAGTTGTTGTGTAAGAAAGCGTATAAGTATGTAAGAAAGTTGTATGATGTGGTGTTTTGTTTTGTTTTTAGTTGGTTTTTTTCTGTTTCCTTTTTCTTGTTAATGTTTTACACTTACCTAGGGAAGGTTCTCAAGGCCTGATCCGCATGTTGGGGATTTGTGAAGTTCGGGTGTCAGCATTTTTTTTTTTTTTTTTTTAATATATATATACCGCAGATGTGGTGTAGTATATATATATATATATATATATATATATGGATCAGTCTGCACGCTTTGGCACCTCCTTGAAACTGAAACTTGTTTCTGTCCTGTTTTATTTTGAACAGACCTGTGTTAGAATGATAAGGATTGCTGCCCAACTCTGACAGGTGGTGAGAATGATTGGAACACATTCTGTTCTGCTGGAGATCAGTTTATTTGACTCATTCTGAAAAAAACAATGAATTAATGCTGATTAGATTTTATGAAAATAATTATTCTCTCTTTTTTGTTGTTGTTGTAAGTATGTGTGTGTGTGTGTGTGTTAAGAATAAATAAATTAGTATCGTCGCAGCAATTGAGAGATTTTTTTTTTAAAAAGGAAGAAGAAAAATGATTCCACATTTCCTTTCCATGAAAACAGGGAAAGTCAGTTCTCCTGTTGAAGTGGTAGAGAATGAACTTGCCATTAGCTATTAGTTGTTGTTGTTTTTCAGATTTCTTCATGAATTTTGTTCTGAGGTCATCAGTTCTCAACACTGTTTGAATCAGTGTCACCCAAAGGTGTCACAAACAACACGTGTCAAACAAAATTTGAAAACTGTGGCCAAGTCCAAGAAATGCCAGTCAGATCAATGATGCAGTCTGTCAGTATGTTCTTCTAACATTTCCTGTTATGTTGTTAATATGCTTGAATATATGTGGATCCGTTTTGGAAAAAAAAAAAAAAAAAAAAAAAAAAAAACGGTCAGAACCTATAGACATGACATTCAATCTGCTGTGAATATTTATGTTTTTTATACATTTTTTTTTCTTTTGTTGTTGTTGCTTTTTGTCAAAGCAGAATTTTTCTGTGGAGACTATTTAAATTATTTAATCTATGGTGTAGAACATTTCCAAAAGGTTGGAGTCATTGTGGTTGTCTCCCTATCACTATACTGGCAAAGTCAGAACCATGAGATGCAGATTGCACAAGATTTTTTTTTTTTTTTTCTCGCTATTCAGCTTGTAGTCTGTTTTCGGGTTATGAAGTCCATTATTCAGTGAAATCGAATGCTTTCTACCTCAGAACACACAATTATTGGAAGTAAAAAGTCTGTCAAAAACTTTGTTCACGATCCAATAAACTTAACTTCTGTTGTTTTTTTTCAACATAGCATGAACAAAGCGAGTCAGTTTATCCCTTCCTGATATAGTCGTTCTTGTCTCTGTGTGTGAATTCTTGATGAAATTTTTAATTAGAAAATTAATGTTTCCTCAGTAATGTTAATGATTTATGTTTTTGTATGTTACTTACTGCTCTGGTTCCCACAACTGGATTTTTTTCTGCCAACAAATTTTAAGGCGGTAACATGCAAGGATAATTTTCGTCCACATGTGTGAATTCTGGAGGGCAGGGGGTTACTTGTGTGGTACTATAGGCACTTCGTTTTGATGCAGTAGTAGTAAGAACTGGTGAATCTTTGCTGAGATTTTACTGTGTATTCTTCCCCGTGTATGCACAGAGCTTTGATGCAGTAAAGTAGAAAGAGGTGAGTCTATGCAGAGATGGTGTGGTGAGTGTATCTATGTTCCCCTGTATGCACTGAGCTTTACTGCAGTTGTTTAAAAAGTGGCGAGTCTATTAAAAAGTAGCTAGTCTATGCAGATATTCTTTGGTGTGAATAGTTCTCCTTTGTATGCACTGAGTTTTTAATCAACAAAGTCGTGTAAAAAGAGGTGAGTCTATGCAGAGATTATATGGGGGCCAATATTTTGTTCTTCCCTATTTGCACCTGGCTTTATTTCATAATGTAGTTCTGTAAAAAGTGGTGAGTCTGTATAATGATTGTTTGCATGATGAGTGTATGTTTCCCCCCTGTATACACTGAGTTTTATGTCATAATGCAGAAGTATGAAAAGGTGTGAATCTGTTCAGAAATTATGTTTATGTGGCAAGTGTATGTTCTCCCCAGTAGCACTGAGCTTTATTGCAGTTGTGTAAAAAGTGGTGGGTCTGTGAGGAGATTGCTTTTGGGGCAAATCCATGGTCTCCCATGTATGTGCTTAGCTTTTAAGTCATAATGCAGTAGTGTAAAAGCCTTTTAACAAAGGTCATATATTTCACAGTGTTCTGATTGAACTCTTGGTGTCGTATACTGTACCATGTCAAACTCAAACTGATGCAAAACTAGGCCTGTTGGTTTGCTGTGTTTGGCATGTGTGTGCTCAGCTTTAAGTCATAATGCAGTAGTGTGAAAGCCTTTCAACAAAGGCCATACATTTCACAATGTTCTGATTGAACTCTGTCAGAGTGTTACAAGATAGAGGGTGAAGCATTTACATGTAAATTATTGTCTTATAATGTCTTGAACTCTGTTGTTTTCCTGATTTTTTTTCTTTTCTTTTTTTTCTTTTTTTAAAAGTTTTGTGTTTAATGCAGTTGAAATGTTTATCTGGTTGGGCAGTCCTGGTATGGCCCAGTGAGGTCAGCATGACTGTTAGCAGCAGTGTCAGGTGTCAAGCATCTCCACACTACCGTATCTGGTGTCCTCACCAGGTTCATTGCATGGCATGTGCTGACTGGACTGGGGGGATTTAATTCACTTTATTAGTTGTACTCTCAGCCATTGTGATCTGAACTGCAGGCAGGGCTATAAATACGCAGTCAGTAAGTCTGGTGCATGCAGCTCATGGGTGAAGTTGGGTAAAAAGTAGTGGAAAACGTGAGGGGTGGCATGGGTTAGGATTGCTTCCGTGGTTGGCGCTTATTCATTTTTTGTCCACAACCTGTTAATTTTTTTTAGAGCAAGGTTTGTCTGTGAGATGATTCAATATTCTCCCGTATAAGTGCATGACTGTCAATTGATCTGTAGTTTTTTTTCCCCAAGGCTGCACTTTTCTGTATATTCTGATCGAGTTCTTTTGTCAGACTGTTTCAGGGATAGTCAGTCAATTATCTCCACTCTGTTGTCATCGCCGATTCATGGCATCCACTTCAAGGGAGGTAATTAGTGATCAGTAGCTCTGCTCTCAGCAATTTCCGTCAGACTCCCCCACAACTTTTGTTTGAACTTCACCCTTTAGGTTCAAATGCCAAGCTTTCTGACCGTGACTTTGTGATCAGCAGGTTTTTGGAATCAGAATTTCAAGGACAGAGTTTGATTTGAGCAGAGGCGGATGTTAAAAGATGGCACTGATTGTGTTCATGGCAGGTGCTTTCCCCCATTTGTGGATTATGCAATTTTTATCCTCACCTGCGAATTTTAAAGCACAGGATTGGTTTGTGTGGTGAGTCTATGCTCTGTCCTGTATGTACTTGACTTTGTATTGAACCACAGTATGTTTACTGTCTTTTAACTGAGGCTGCATTCATATCCAGTTGTCCCAATCAGTTTCTATCATTCAAGCATTTCAGGGGTGGATGATCAAAATATCTGCATTCTGTTGATATCCATAATGCATTTTGAACCAATATAGTTAGGACATAGATATTATTTTTTGCAGTGTTTTTATCCAGTGGTCAGGACAAGACTACCGTTTCAGTGTGCATAATCCAATAATCTTAACGTTTCTGCTGCTGTTGTTGTTGTTGCTTTTTTTTTTGTTTGTTTGTTTGTTTTGTTTTTTGCTTTGTTTCCCTATCTTATGTGGCATTCCCCTCACTTTGCTCATCCCAAATCCCTCAAGCACAGCCGCTCCTGGGATCAATCGTCACAGTCCCACCACTGGCGCTCCATTGGGAATTGCCAGTGTCAGCCTGCTGTGGTGCCACAGACTAGAGGAGATCCTGGGCTACTGCTGATTAACTTTGGGGGTGTTTGTCCATGTTCCTATTCCACATATGCAGGACACGTGTGTGAGACTATATATTTTTTTTTACAGTTTTGTTTATTGAGGATATAGGTATATTTACAATGTGTTATATTCAATAGTTAGGGCATGGTTATCAGCACAGTGTCTTTTGTCGAATATTGAGCACATGATAATCCTTTTGGGTCATAATGACATGCTTATCTTTTTGTAGTCCTATGGCATGATTATATTGTGAGATGTAGTCGTAATGGCATGATTACATTGTGAGATGTAGTCGTTATGGCATGATTACATTGTGAGGTGTAGTCGTTATGACATGATTACATTGTGAGATGTAGTCGTTATGGCATAATTACATTGTGAGGTGTAGTCATTATGACATGATTACATTGTGAGATGGAGTTGTTATGGCATGATTACATTGTGAGATGTAGTCGTTATGGCATGATTACATTGTGAGATGTAGTCGTTATGGCATGATTACATTGTGAGATGTAGTTGTTATGGCATGATTACATTGTGAGATGTAGTCGTTATGGCATGATTACATTGTGAGATGGAGTCGTTATGGCATGATTACATTGTGAGATGTAGTCTTATGGCATGATTACATTGTGAGGTGTAGTCGTTATGGCATGATTACACTGTGAGATGTAGTTGTTATGGCATGATTACATTGTGAGATGTAGTCTTATGGCATGATTACATTGTGAGATGTAGTGGTTATGGCATGATTACATTGTGAGATGTAGTCGTTATGGCATGATTACATTGTGAGATGTAGTTGTTATGGCATGGTTACATTGTGAGATGTAGTCTTATGGCATGATTACATTGTGAGATGCAGTTTTATGGCATGATTACATTGTGAAATGTAGTTGTAATGGCATGTTTGCATTGCAAGACTTTTCATTACATGATTATCATTCTGAAGCTGTAATGACATGTTTTATCATATTGGTTGTCATGACATTATTATTTTTGTGTTGTTGTAGTGATTGACATTATTATTTTTGCGGTGTTGTAGTGACACAATTTTGGCATCATGATAAAGTGATTATCATTCTGAGGTAAAAATGCTGTCATGTTCTTCATCCAGTATAATTGCATGATCAGAGCTCACCAAGCGGGGATTCCATGACATGGTGTGTGTTGGTATTGACTTATTCTGCCATTCACCTGGGCACCACTGTTCATATTTGCACAGCTTCGCCCACACCTTTTGGGATTTCAGATCCTGATAAATCAGTGTGACTGTTGTATCTTTTTTTTTTTTTTTTTTTTTTTTTTTTTTTTGCTGCCCCATCATCTGCGCCGTTTCAGTAGCATTACTCCCACGCCGCTCATTTAGATTCCCCCATACACGGCCACACCCGGGTTCGTCCGTCGCAGTTCCAGCGTCGGCAGTCCACAGGGAACCATCGATGTTAGGTCGCCTGGAGGCCACACACCAGAGGAGACCCTGCACTGCTGCTGAGTCACTTCGGTGGTGTTCAGTGGTGCCTGTTCTGTTTTAACGTACTTAGGACACCACCTACTAAGCCCCCTACTAACGACAATAATGGCTTAGTCGCGGAGCCAGACTGAGTGAGCGTCTCTCCCAGAGTGGAGACCGCCACCACGTCCCTCAAACAACAGCCCCCATGAATCTGCCGACACTGACGACATTGACAGGACTCACCCCAAGCACTGTTGTATCTTTCAACCAAGTACAAACAGCAAGGGAACAGACACAACAGTACTCACGATTAACTTCTCAGCGACAGAACTCATGAAGTTTGATTACAGGTCAAGTATTTGAAGTATGGTTGTAGTTTCTTGGATCACATATTGTGTGTGAACAAAGTTAGTCCATGTAGTAACGCTGTTTCAGTTTGTGTGTGTGTGTGTGTGTGTTAGACAAAAACAGTTTTACACAATCATTTTCTTTGGAATTACTTTCTTTCATCTCCAAATTTTGCTTGATATTTTTTTTAAGTTCATTTCACACATTCCAGTAATATCGACAATGTACAACCAGGATGGCATAGGAAGCAGTGAACATTTCCACAATCATCTGGCTTTTAATTCTTTTTTTTCTTTTTTTTTCACAAATTGTTAGTACTTTTATCTTCCAAACTGTCATGTTGACTAATATGTACACACCTGCCCGGAGCACAAATTTTGCTATTGAATGGGACACACACATATAATTGTCACGTATGATTATGCTATAGGAAATACTGTTTGTTAAATGGATCTCACTCATTCAACACATTTTTTTTTTTTAATGACATGTGGCAAAAACAGGCTGTTGTGTTTGCAGTTGCTATGAAGGCCTCACACTGCTTGTGTTAGCCTGAGAAGTCATATTGTCGGTTAAAACAGCCTCTGTGTTAATTGTCAGCCTGTATGTGTGCGCATATTTTTACGCATGTGATACGAAATTAATTTGAACGACAAACGCAACAGAACACAAATGCCCCATCTATTCTGTGTCACCCCTGATAAACAAGTAACAAGACATATCAGTGAGTTAATTTTGTGTGCGTGTGTTTTGTGTGTGTGTGTGTGTGATGACACCATTCAGTAAGTACCAGAGGCTCTGTCAGCATGACTGACAGCGCAAGTTCTCATATAGGAATTCAGTTTGACGAATAGATAAAGTGTTAAGTGAAGCGTCGAACCTTGACCAAAAGCTCTACCAAAATATGTTGTGAAACAAAGAAGGGGCTGTTTAAAACCCTCAAAGCTTGCTTTGTCCCTGTCCCACTACCACCATGTGGATTGTGTCAATAGGTTAAGAGAACATACTGCAAAGGAGCGAAAGAGATCGCTGGATTTTATTTTTTATTAATTTACTTCTTCTTTTTTGTTAAATACAGATTCCTGAATGCAAAGGCCTAATTACATAGTGCCTCATGTCCACGAATGTTTAATAACAACCATCTAAATAAACACTATTTGCCATACGGCCTGTGGTTCGTGACCGTTCTACCACACTGACTGCGCATGCGCATGTGATTTGGATTTTTGACTTTTCAGGTGTATAGGTCTTCAGTAAAGGATAAGGAGAAGAATGTTTATTGAAGTATAGTTATTGTTAAGACAGCATTTGAACGGATACCTTGCAGAAGAAATGTTTGAATAATACAACGGTTTTGGGGTTTTTTTTGGTTTTTTGTTTTTGTTTTGTTTTTTGTTTTTTTGTTTGTTTTTTAATGCATGTTAGTTTCTCTGAGTGGTGAGTTCCACAAGCGTTTGGAGTTTTTGATATGAAATTTCCCAAGCCGAAAACAAAACAGGTCAAGTAAGAAAAGCGTTAAGACATTGGTGGATTTGATTCTAACATGTCTCAGCTTCTGGAAACAGTAAAACGTCGATCAGTGTTGTTTGGATGTTGAAGGAAAATATTTACATCCAAGTGCACACAACTTCCGGTTTGGCAAAACTCGTTTTCTGATGGTGAGCACAGGTTCAAAAACGTGTGTATGCGTGCGTGCGTGTGTGTGTGTGCGCGCGCTTATTTGACACTTGCTGATCAGAACAAATGTGGATCAGTCATGACAGCGAATACTCGAGCTGCCTGGGCTGCCGGTCTCAGTTTCAGTTTTAATTTCAGTTTCTCAAGGAGACGTCACTGCGTTCGGACAAATCCATATACTCCACACCACCTGTGCTTGGTAGTTGCCTGACAGCAGCCTTACCCAGCGCGCTAGTCAGGCCTTGAGTGCATGCATGCTGTGTACATCAGAGTGGATTTCTACAGAATTTTGTCAGAGGACAGCACTTTCGTTCCTATGAGTTCTTTTTCAGTATTAACTTCATGCTTTCCATGAATTTGACTGATCTCGTGCACATTAATCCCAGCTTCATATTTGTTTAGTTGTGTCGATTGCCATTTAGCTTCTTTTTTTTTTTGGGGGGGGGGGGGGGGGGGGGGGGGGGGGGGGTCATGTTTCACTACTTGCCAAGTAAAGTTCTGAAACGTATATAACATTGTCATGTTCGTGTTTTCACTACTTTGCAAAATATTAAAGAGACTGTTCCGAAACGTATAATATAGTCTACATTGATTCTGATCCTGACAGTGTTGTTTAGAATGATTGTTGTGAACGACAGCAGTTAAGGCAGTTTGTGATTTACGCAGACGGTCGTTTGTCTGTCTCTGTATTGTTCTTAATGAATGGGGAAAAAAAAAAGAATCTGAAGATTATTGCAAACGTCACGAGCAGATAAGGTTGTATACGCTGTAAACGTCGCAGTGTTGAAAGGATCGACACAGGGGCATACCTCTCTCTCCTTCTGTTATTCGAAATTCTTTGCATTGACTTTATCCATTCTGTATTCATGTGATTGCAATGATATTTGAATTGAGTGTGCAGTTAACACACGTAGCATGGCATTGATTTTATTCAATAATAATTTCGTGATGTTCAGTTAACATACGTAGCATGGCATTGTTTTTAACCAATAATAATTTCATGATGTTTTGTTTCTGCCATTGAATAACGTTAATTATGTTGCCGTTATAAAAAAAGTGAGTCGATGTTTTTGTGTCTGCCATTGCATTGCCGTTATATAGCGAGATACCTTTTCCATGTGGGATTTGTGAAGTGTTGTTAGTTAGCCATTGGTAGACTTAACGGGGAGGGGCTGGCTTTGGTGGTGCTCTTAGGAATAGCTGACCATCTTGGTGGTTCTCTTTTGGATGATTGTCCTTCTCTTTGTGTGTCTGTCCTTTGGTGGTCCTCTTTGCAATTTGTCCTTTGGTGTCCTTTTAGTGATGATAGCCATTGATGGTCTTCTTTTGTTATACTTTTTTTTTTTTTTTTTTTTTTTTTACAGATCTCTCTTTTTCAGGGTGTGATCCACTGGGACGGCTGTCCCGTTTTGTTTTAGTTTTATTTTGGGTTTTTTTTTTGTTTGTTTGTTTGTTTTTGTCTTGTGCCCATTCGCCTGTAGTTTCTTCCAACACTTTACGTTAGTCATGTTTAAATATTTGATAATACTGCTGTTTCCTGATGTATGTATGGTGAGGCTGAACGCAGTGAGGTTGGCTAGACGTTGTAGAATCGATTTTTCAGTTGTAATCTGGTGTATTGCATCGCATTGCATTGAATTATTGTTTTGTATTACTCTTCATTTTGGGGTGGTTTTTCGTATATTTGTCAGATATCTCTTGCAATGGTAGTGAATTATCCTCCATGACAAGTGACCCAGAGATGCCAAACGACAGTTTAGTGGTGTCATCAATGTATAATACAAGCAAAGCAAAATCACTGGCCAGTGGACTTCTATAAGCTGGCCACGAAGGTTCATATAAGAACCAGAAGAAAAGAAAACGCTGAGATATACAGCGATTAAAATAATAATGATAATGATGATAATAATAATGTTAATATAATAATAATGATGATGATAATGATAATAATGAATGGAATACCTCATAAATGGTTTATCTTTGCCCCTAATGCTCGGGAATCATCCAAAAGGATGCTGCAAGGGAGGTCACAGTTTTATGAATTGTGAGCAGCATGAGTTGTCGGCTCAGCTGTGTGTGTCCTGACCCAAGCATCGTCATTGGGGGACACTGACACAGAAGAAATGTTGTGTTTTTTTGTCACCTTTTACTTGGAACTCCGAAGAGGTAGTATATCGACCACTGGTTGACAGACCAAACTGATTTCGAGCAACATGATAGTGGAGAGAAAGAAGTGCAGGTGGCAACGAAACAATTCCAGTTACAAGATGACTTGATTTGTTACACACACACACACACACACACACACACACACACACACACACACACACACAGGTTGCTCGTGCGATCAATACGGAGAGAATTGTTATGATGGAGGGGCGGTAATTCGCAGTGCATGCTTTCTCCTTTCACTGTTTCAGCCCCTGTTTACAGACTGCGTTCCGTGCTCATTGGCAGCAGTCACTTCAATTGTGGCGAAATTCTCTCTCTCTCTCTCTCTCTCTCTCTCTCTCTGTCTGTGTGTGTGTGTGTGGACCAACAAGGAATGTCTGGGTGCGTTTCGTGATTTTCCTCCTTATTTTTCCCCCATCTTTTTTTTTTCCTCCGCGTTTTAATCTGTTTTCATTTTCCCATCACTTCTACCCCTCTCTCTCTCTCTCTCTCTCTCTCTCCCAATGGCAGTGTCTAATGGAACTGTCAAAAAAAAAAAATAATAAAAAATTCAGTTTGAAAATTATGGTTCTGTTCGATTTACGATAATCGGAGCTACCTTTAGCTAAAATGGTTTTTGCCGGTCTTGTCAACAACAACAAAAAAAAGTTGAATGACTTTTAAATAAACAGTCATTGAAAATATTGTTCAGCACATGAAATAGAAAAGCTGTGTTTGGCCACTTTGCACCTTTTTTTTCTGAATGCCCTTATGTAAAACAATACTGAGTATAAATTATATGTATAACTTGACATGTTTAACCCAGAAAAGAATGAATGAAGCCATAGTAAAGGAGAGACAAAGGTATCGTTGCGCAGATAGATCACAACCACTGCAGGCTGTTGGTAACCCTTGAGGAAGAACTCTAGTTAGGCCATTTTTATACACACACACACACACACACACACATGAAGGAGAAGAAAAAGATAATGATAATAAATAGAATGGAATGAATTTTTTTTTTTTTATCCTGTTCTTTGACAGTGATATTCAAAACTAATGTTTCAGTTTAGACGCCGGACTGATGAAAGCCATTTAATTTGATTGATGTCTCTGTTCTTCATTTACCAAAGGTTGAAGACCTATCCTTTGAATGTTAGTCGGTTTCTGCTGTTTCTCTGCTTTGTATTTATATATAATTTATAAACTGATACTGTGTGTTAGGACATAATAGTTGGTTTTGTAATGATTGTGTTATAACAGTAGCTCGTACTCTGAGAGCAGTTGTTTCTTGTGACAGTTCTGTAGTTTGTGCTATGATCGTTATTTTGTCGACAGTTACAGTGGTTTGAGTTACGACTGTGATAGCTTGTACTGTGACAGTGTTCCTTCGATTGCTGTGTGTTGCGCTGCTGCATTACAAGAAATATTTGTTTTTTGTGTTTTTTTGTTTGTTTGTTTTTGTGTTTTTTTTCGTTGAGACAATACAGGAGTTGCTGTCATGACTGAGATACCAAGTTTGCGTCTGTTAAGAGTTTGGTGTGTGGGTGTGTGTATGTGTGTGTGTACGTGACTCACTCATTCACATTTTCTGTCCATTTCAAAAGCATGGACATTCACTCCACTGGAAAAACAGAATAACATTGTCTGAGCCACACTTTAACATTTTGTTGTTGTTGCTTTTCTTCTTCTTTCTTTCTCCCCCGTCATCTGCACCGTTTCAGTGGCATTACTCCCACGCCGCTCATCCCGATCCCCCACTCCCACCTTCCTCCCACCTCCACACCCCAACCCCCACTTCCACACCCCACCCCCACACCCCACTACCCACCCACACCATGGTTCGCCTGCTATTGTCGCAGCGGCCGGTGGTACACATGGACCCATCCGTGTTAGGTCGCCAGGAGGCCTTAAACCAGAGGAGACCCTGCACTGCTGCCGAGTCACTTCGGTGGTGTTCAGTAGTGCCTTTTATGATTCATCCTTCATTCGTAGCACGTCTCTTACTAAGCTCCATACTGGCGGAAATGGTCGCTTAGTCGTGGAGCCAGACTGACCGAGCGTCCCTTCGGACGCGTTGGGTTACGCTGCTGGTCAGGCATCTGCTTAGTGTATGTGGCGCAGCGTATAAGTATGAATTTGCCCGAACGCAGTGCCGCCTCCTTGAGTAACTGAACTGAACTGAACTGTCCTTTCGGATTGGAGACCGCCACCAGGTCCCTCCAGCGACAGTCCCCTATGAATCTGCCGACGCCAAAGACCTTAATGGGAACTTCCCCAAGTGTGGAGGAGGGTCGAAAATGAGAACATAAAATGACAGGTCAAAGAATCTTTTTTTTTCTTTTTCCCCTTCTTATATATATATATATATATATATATTGCCACACAGATGTACTGGGTGAGGCTGGTGACGATATTGCTTTGGAGGCCCAGTTTAGTTTTAGGACAACGTGACAAGGTTGTGCTCCAAGCTTCCTTTCATACTGATTATATCCCGGCCTCAGCCAGGCCCGAGAGATGAGACACCTACATTGTTGGTTCAGAAATGTGAAAGACTCTCCGAAAGACACATCCACGTTGTGTATGATCCTTCAGCTGTGTGGTCCCAGTTTTCCGAATTCGAGCCCATAGCACACTGAATCTTGGAAGCGCCGAAAAAATCACACCGGTTTTCTCTTAGTAATTGTTGATTATACAAATACAATTGAAAAGTGGGGTGTTGACCTAGAGGTAACGCGTTCGCTCGGGAAGCGAGAGAATCTGAGCGCACTGGTTCGAATCACACCGGCAGTCGCCAGTATTTTCTCCCTCTCCACTAGACCTTGAGTGGTGGTCTGGACGCTAGTCATTCGGATGAGACAATAAACCGAGGTCCCGTGTGCAGCATGCATTTTGCGCACGTAAAAGAACCTGCGGCAACATAAGGGTTGCCCCTGGCAAAATTCTGTAGAAAAATCTACTTCGATAGGAAAACAAACAAAACTGCATGCAGAAAAAAAAGTACCAAAAAAGGTGGTGCTCTCAGTGTAGCGACGCGCTCTCCTTGGGGAGAGCAGCCCAAATTTCACACAGAGGAATCTGTTGTGACAAAAAGAGTAATACAGATTTGAACTAATTATAATCATGTGACGTATAAAACAGTGTAAACAATATAAAAGAGCGGATGACATGTTTTAATCATTATAAGGAGGAAAGGTGCAGAATGGTTAGGACGCTCATCTGCTAATACAGAGCCCGTGAGTGTCTGGGTTCGAATCCCGCTCTCGCCCTTTCTCCCAAGTTTGACTGAAAAATCTAACTGAGCGTCTAATCGTTCGGATGAGACGATAAACTGAGGTCCCGTGTGCAGCACGCACTTGGCGCGCTGAAAAAGAACCCATGACAGCGAGAGTGGCAAAAGTCTGTAGAAGAAATCATTTCCACTGGCATAGGTACACAAATTAATATACACGCATGCACTCAAGGCCTGACAAAATGCGTTGGGTCATGCTGCTGGTCAGGCAGGTATCTGCCTAGCATATATGGTGTAGCGTATGTGGGTCTGTCCGAACGCAGTGACTCCTTGAGAAACAGACAGTGAAAGTATAAATTAGATAATAATAATAATAATAAAAATAACCATCATCATCATCATCCATACATACATATATAAACAAATCAAATCATAGCCAAAAGCCCAACTGTCCGCAAGGGGACATTTCAGGACTATTAACAAACAAGAACGTTTGATTGATTGCTCTCAGTGCAACACCCCCCCCCCCCCCCCCCCCCCCCCCCTGCAAAGTGACCCTGTGTGACTGACTACAGATAATGTGTAACGAAGAAAGGAAGGGGAAAAGAACAAACAGGGATGAAAAGAAAGGAAGAGAGAGTAGTCGGAGGGACAGAAACGACGAAGGAAGAGAGATGGGGAAAGAAAAAAAAAAGTACCATCAACGTAGAATTTTATTTTTCATAGCGTAACGAACCCCCCCGCCCCCCCCCCCCCCCCCCCAAAAAAAAAAAAAAAATAGTAATAATAATAATAATTATTATTATTGTTATTAGAATGACAAAGTAGAAATCTAAAGTTCCACACTGCCAACCATTAAACAATTCTAAAATAAATGAACGGAAATATACGGAAAAAGAAGAAGTAGTAGTAGTAGTAGAAGAAGTAGAGAAAGAACAACAATAGCAATGCACATCTGTTGACCTGGGAGATGGTGGAAAAATCTCCACCTTTTACCCACCAGGCGCTGTGACCGTGATTCGAACCCGGGACCCTCAGATTGAAAGTCCAACGCTTTAACCACTCGGCTGTCGCGACCGTCCTATCAACAATAAATACTGATAATATAAAATACATTGTAATACTGAAGAGAAAGTAGAGGCGAGGGTGAGTGAGGTAACACGGGATTTGGGAAGCGGAAGACTTTTTAAAAAATAAATAAATAAATAAATAAATAAACAAGCTAAATAAATAAAGCAGTTTATAACCAATTTCTCTTCCGAACTGTAACCTTGACTTTAATTATCAAATAAAGTAAAACATAATCTAAGAAAATGGAAAGTCAACGAGCAAATAAACGAATTTTTATAGATTAGTCTCTAAAGAAAATTATGATACAAATTACAGAAGTGGAGTGATGGCCTAGAGGTAACGCGTCCGCCTAGGAAGCGAGAGAGAATCTGAGCGCGCTGGTTCGAATCACGGCTCAGCCGCCGATATTTTCTCCCCCTCCACTAGACCTTGAGTGGTGGTCTGGACGCTAGTCATTCGGATGAGACAATAAACCGAGGTCCCGTGTGCAGCATGCACTTAGCGCACGTAAAAGAACCCACGGCAACAAAAGGGTTGTTCCTGGCAAAATTCTGTAGAAAAATTCTGCAGAAAAATCCACTTCGATAGGAAAAACAAATAAAACTGCACACAGGAAAAAATACAAAAAAATTGGGTGGCGCTGTAGTATTGCGACGCGCTCTCCCTGGGGACAGCAGCCCGAATTTCACACAGAGAAATCTGCTGTGATAAAAAGAAATACAAATACAAATACAGAAATATCCGGAAAGTAATATGCAACAATTAAAAAAAAAAAAAAGATGAACATTATAAAACCAAAGAAGAATTATATGAATAATAAAATATAATACTGACAATAAGATGTAGACTAATCAATTCATATATCATACTTAATAAAATAAAAATAAGTAAGAAAGTTATCCTGAACTGAAACTAGAAAATACACATTCATGCACAAACACAGGATGGAATGATAAGGATTAGAACTATGGTGATACTGCTCATATTAATAATAATAAGTTAATAATAAGAAGAAGAACAATAGATTTTAATGATGGTGATAAAGATGATGATGATAGCAATAATGATAATAAACAAAGCATTTAATGAAAGTGTCATCATCATCATCATTGCAATGAGTATTATTAATATTGTAAATTGATTAAATCTTGATAAGTTATTCAAAAGAACACAGACTAAATATGCAAAAGGCGAGTTGTGTGCGCTGCACAATACTGGCAATAAAAAAAAAAAAAAAAAAAAAAAAAAAAAATATATATATATATATATATATATATATATATAAAGCAAGCACGTGTACTACGCACTATGTTAATACTCATACTGAAAATAAGCATACTGTCCAAATCAAGATTCAATTATTCTATTGTCCCTCAAAAAAAAATGGATGGAGCTTTTCTTCCATTCCACATGAATGGCAGGAATAATAATAATAACTATGATGATGATAATGATAATAATAATAATATAATAACAACAACAACCATAATAATGATGATATATCATTATCATTATTATTATTATAATGATAATAATAACCATGATGATGATGATAATAATAATAATAATTACATATTATTATTATTATAAATCATTTAAAATATATGTTGGCCTACATGAGAATTGTAAACAGATAAAAGACAACACAACTCTGTCTAGTGTTGTCACTCGAACTTCCACTCACAAATGCAAATGTCTACAGTAACTTCTTCTTCTTCTGCGTTCGTGGGCTGTAATTCCCACGTTCACTCGTATGCACACGAGTGGGCTTTTACGTGTATGACCGTTTTTACCCCGCTATGTAGGCAGCCATACTCCGTTTTCGGGGGTGTGCATGCTGGGTATGTTCTTGTTTCCATAACCCACCGAACGCTGACATGGATTACAGGATCTTTAACGTGCGTATTTGATCATCTGCTTGCATATACACACGAAGGGGGTTCAGGCACTAGCAGGTCTGCACATATGTTGACCTGGGAGATAGTAAAATATTTCCACCCTTCACCCGTCTACAGTAACGATCAGTCATAACGCCATCAAAGCTTAGACTAAGTCGTTCAGAGCACGGAAGTTAGCGCTAACATTTGAAAGTACAGCTCTAACATTTGAAAGTAATTCATTTTGCTAACAGGGACTTGGGAGGAAAAAAAAGAAGAAAAAAAAGCAAAAAAAAAAAAAAGCAGTGTCTTAGTCGAGTTGTTCTCTTCCCTTTCAAGTTCGGTAAAAAATCAAACTGAATCTAGTCATTCGGGTGAGACGATAAACCGAGGTCCCGTGTGCAGCGGCACGCACTTGGCGCGCGCACTGAAAAAGAACCCACGGCAGCAGAGGAATTGTCCTTTGGCAAATTTTACAGAATAGATCCCCTCTGACTGGCACGCAAATGTACATGCATGCACTCAAGGCCTAACTAAGCATGTTGGGTTATGCTGTTGGTTAGACAAATGTGGCGTAGCGCGTATAGATTTGTCCGTACGCAGTGACACCTCCTTGAGAAACTAGAACTGCCAGGGGTACACACAAAGTCCAGCCCCAAGACAGCAACTGGGACGAATCCTAAAGAGGGTGAGAGGAGTTCAGGGTGATTTTGTTGGCTTTTCTTTTGGCCAGAAATGGGGTGCCGGTTCAGAAATCCAAACCGGTTTTTTTTTTCCCTCGTCAGAAACGGTTTTTGAAGCCGGTATTTTCACACCAGTTCATGCCTCAGTTTCTGGAGGAATCCCTGCAAGCATTAATTCGTGGTGTGGATGCTCCAACAGTTCCCCATCACACACACACACACACACACACACACACACACACACACACACGGAATAGTGAGAATGAGAAGAGAACAGGGGTCGCTGAGGGCATGATCTAAACCGCTCTCACTACAAACAGAACAGTACCCAGGAGTCACTAGACAAAACCAGAACAGTTCTTGGAACTTGGCAAAATGTGAAAGTAAAACTGATACGATAAGAAATTAAAATAATAATAAAAAAAAATAAAAATAAAAAGATTCACTGCACATGTCGGGTCGAACTGCCGCCAACTTTTTGTTTTCTTATTTTTTAAATATTTTTTTAAACAAACACACACTTTTTTGCTCTGTCTTGAATTGTACGTAAATTTTCAGAACTGAATCTCTGTTCCGCTTTCAGTGTTTATTAATTTTATAAAGTGCGCCAGCACTCTGTGTGTGTGTGTGTGTGTGTGTGTGTGTGTGTGTGTGTGTTTGTCCACGCGACCGTGTGTGTATTGTATTGTATTGTATAATATGGTATGGCATGGTATTAGGGTAGGTATGCCAAATCAAGAACAGCGTGCAATTGCGAACGCTTCGTGTACTGTCCCGCCACTTCGAAGCGTTCTCACCACACACATTTCACAATTTAACGTCTGCTTCGACCTCGTTGTGATACCTTTCTGAATATCCTTTTTTTCCCCAAGAACCAGTCAAACATCAGCTATTTCCGCGCTCTTTCTTCTCTTCGCGCAGCACTGCTGACCCATTTCACGAACGTGATCTCAAAATCCTAAAATCAAGGGAAGTAACTAGTA
Source organism: Babylonia areolata (assembly GCF_041734735.1). NCBI lineage: Eukaryota > Metazoa > Mollusca > Gastropoda > Neogastropoda > Buccinidae > Babylonia > Babylonia areolata. The sequence continues at coordinate 22,393,098 of NC_134894.1, read as the reverse complement.
GGACTTATTTTGACAGTTTAAAACGGCTGATTTGGTTGGATATGTTGAATGAATTATGCATTTCCAGTGCTGGGGAAAAGTAAGAAAGCATGTTGGTAACAGATCAGAACGTCAGTTTTGACATGAATTTTCAAAAGTGACGTTTGCCATCAGACGGTAGCATATTTTGACACGAGTCTATGGCGAATGATCCTGCACAGTTACTGAGCGCTCTCAGAATGGTGTGTGTGTGTGTGTGTGTGTGTGTGTGTGTGTGTGTTATCAAAATCAACAATACAGCAGTCTGGTACGATGTTCCAATAATATGTTTTGACGGTCTTATACTCAAGTGAGTTCAAGACCTGCTTCTGGTTTAATTGTCCACATGTACCCAAACCCATCGTTCGCAATTAGACTTGCTCATTCGCATTTACGTTCAGGAACCCCATGCTATTTTAGACGTTGAAAAAACGTCGATAAAAAAAAAATCAGAAGGTAGAAGCCTGACTTTTCCTGGTGCAACCAATCGGAGAAAGCCTTCATGGACAGACTAAGCTACATTTGACGACCGTACAACTAATACAGACGTTGAGCTGGTCGCTTCGACTGGATCGTTCGTATTTAGGCCTACCTAACCTAATCTATTGTCACAACAGATTTCTCTGTGTGAAAAAGTCAGTCGGACTGCTCTCCTCAGGGGGAGCGCTTCGCTGCAATAAGAGCACAACTGACTGACTTTTTTCTGCCTGCAAATGTATTTGTTTTCCTATCAAAGTGGATTTTTTCTATGGCATTTTGCCAGAGACAACCCTTTTGTTGTCATTGGTTCTTTTACGCGAGCTGAGTGCATAATGCACATGGGACCTCGGTTTAACGTTTCATCCAAATGACTCGTCAGTTTCCAGACCATCACTCAAAATCAGTGGCAGGGGAGAAAATTCTGGCGTGTGTGGGGATCGAGATTCTCTCGCTTCCTTGGCCAGGACAACACTGACTCCACTGCGCGCGCGCGTGTGCAAGTGCGTGAGTGTGTGTGTGTGTGTGTGTGTGTGTGTGTGTTGAATTTTCTATGCACTGTTGATTTATTGCACACACAAAAAGCACGATCACACAAACATATTGGGATAAGTTACATGAAAAAAGTATGTAACATGTTTATGTCAGTGCCCCCACGGGTTTCCTGAAATAAACACGTCTTGTCTCGTCTTGATACACATAATGATACGCTCGCAAGCTGAAACACACATCACGAATATATGCGTACGCGCGCGCGCACACACACACACACACACACACACACACACACAGACTCGCGCACGCACGCAAGATCACGTGCTCTGGTAGAACGATGGGAGTGCTGTGTCGCTCGATACCGACACGGTAATCCGATTGGTCAGGCCTGGAGATCTCAACTAATGTGTGCAGTGGTGCCTGTACAATGCCACTGCGCTCTCTCTCTCTCTCTCTCTCTCTCTCTCTCTCTCTGTTGATTTAGCGCAGTGGCAGGCTGACAACTGTAGTCAGTATGGTCTTTCCAAGGTTCTTTGATAAAATAAAAAAAAAGGGCTCCATTGTCAGCTTGTCAAATCACTGGACTAGTAATCAGCTTGTCACTGAACTACTGAATCACTGACAAGTCAGCCAGAACTCTCAGTCCAAGTTCAGCCAGTTTCTCAGTCCGCCACTAAATCAGAACCAGGCTGCACTGTCAGTTACTGCAATAAATAGCAGGAGGCTCCACTAGAACAGTGTCGAGCCAGCCTATCACGGCACTAAATCAGAAGGCTTCATCAGCCACCAGGCTCCAATCAGTCTCAGTCAGTTACTGCGGTACTAAATCAGCCGGGCTTCAGAATCAGTTTGTCACTGCACTAAATGAGGTTTCAGGCGCTGTCAGCTTGTCAGTGTGACAGCACTAAATCAAAATGAAAAAGTAATTTGAAAAAAACAAAAAAACAGGCTGACTGGGTGGCCTCCGAGCCGAGGGCACTTGGCTGTAAAATCGTGGAGTTCGCTTCCACAACATACCGCTGTCAATAGCGGGTGGAAGGGATCAATGCTCCCCTCCCCTCTCCTCCCCTCCACTCCCCACTTCCCCAGGAAACGTAGGCAACACCCCATTGTCAGTCAAGGCACCCACACCCACTCCCCCTTCCCTCCCATTCACACCCTCCCAGTTCCTCGCTTTTGTGCTCGCCGTCATGGCCTGTCCTTTTAAGGCCACACCGTCAAACTGCCTCTTGCCGCTCGCATTGATTGACAGGTGACAGGCCCTAAGCCCCGCCTCCTACTTGTCAATTGCGCGGCCAACACAAAGCTGCCTCTTGTCTCTTAAAAAAAAAAAAAAAAAAAAAAAATCGCCCAGCTTTTCTCTCACCGTGGCAAGTGTCTCCGAGCGGAACTGAGTTGTTTGACAGTGTGTGCTGGGAGGTGAGGGGAAGGAGGGTAGAGGGTTTGGGAGTGGAGGGGTGGGGAGAGGGGTGGGGTGGTGTGTTGGCCAGGGGCTGTGGATTGCTGCTCGCTGTCGGAATGTGGAAAGGACTATAGTCGGATCGCCCGATTGCCGCCATGTTTCCTGCCGCTTGGTGGTCACAGCGAATGACAGAGAGAGAGAGAGAGAAGAGCTGAGTGTCGGTCTGACTGACACCGTTTTAACTATTCACTGACTCCATTTGTATCTCACAATGACACTACATTTGGCACCAACGGATATCATATCTGGCACTGACTTGCACCACATCAAACACTGACACCACATTTGAAATTGACACTGACAACACATTTAAAACTGTCAGACACATCTGTCACTGACATTTAACACTGATTGACACATATGGCACTGACACCACACCTGACACTGACACCACATTTAACATTGACATCACATCTCAGTGACACTGGCACCACATGTAACACCGATGCCACACTATAACACTGACTGATATTCAGTAATAATATCTGACACCGCATCTAACACTCTGACATAACACATGACACCGGTTACCTCATTGTAATACCACATCATTCTGTCCGACATTCACACATTACCACTTCCACAGCAATATGAGTGAACTGAATGATAACAGGACACTTCTTCCATACTGTTCCTTTTGGCTCAGTCAGTGCGCATCAGTGTCAACCAAAACCAGTTTCAGTTTCTCAAGGAGGCGTCACTGCGTTTGGACAAATCCATATACGCTACACCACATCTGCCAGGCAGATGCCTGACAGCAGCGTAACCCAACGCGCTTGTCAGGCCTTGAAAACAATAACTTGAGAATAGACGGTATGATGAAATAACAGTAGTTTCAGTTTTCAGTTTCTCATTGAAACAGCCGAATGGTAAAAGCGTTGTACTTTCAATCTGAGGGTCCCGGGTTCGAATCTCAGTGGCGCCTGGTGGGTAAAGGGTGGAGATTTTTCCGATCTCCCAGGTCAACATAATAAATTATGTGCAGACCTGCCAGGACCTGAACCCCCTTCGTGTGTATACGCACGCAGAAGATCAAATATGCACGTTAAAGATCCTGTAATCCATGTCAGCGTTCGGTGGGTTATGGAAACAAGAACATACCCAGCATGCACACCCCCGAAAACGGAGTATGGTTGCCTACATGGCGGGGTAAATAAACAAAACGGTCATACACGTAAATCATTAAATGTTACATGTTTGTCTGAGTGTAGGTGTGCGTGCTTGAAATCTGATTGAATGACACAGGAAACGAACGATGAGCGCCCAATGGCAGCCGTCAGTCGGCTTTACCCAGGTATGCAGCCTGTTGTGCAAATGACTCCGTGTTTGTCAAGCGCTTAGAGCTTGGTCTCCGACCGATGATAGGCGCTATATAAGTATCCATATCAATCAATCAATCAATTTGTTGAGGCTTCAAGTTACCGGCTGCGTCCGGACAATTTCATATACGCCACACCAACATCTGCTAGTTAGATGCATGACAGCACTATACCCCAAAAGCACTAATCAGGTCTTGAGTGCATGAATATATATTTGTGTACCTATCAGAAATGGATTTCTTAATGATTTTGCCAGAGGACACTTTTGTCAGTTGTCGTGGGTTCTTTTCCAGTGCGCCAAGTGCGTCAGTGCTGCACACGGAACATCGGTTTGTCACTTCATCCGAATGAGTAGACGCTCAGTTAGATTTTCCAGTCAAACGTGGGAGAACGAAGGGTGAGTAGCGGGATTCGAACCCAAACCATCACGGTGGCGGATAAGCGTCTTCACCATTCGGCCACCTGCACCCTTTAATAGGAACACGACGTGTGAACACCACACCATACCGCACCACACCACACCACACCACACAGCCACACTGACGTACACACAACGAGAGAGACAGAGTCTATAGTCCAGGACAGATACAAAAATGGTCAAAATGTCTGCAACAAAACCGTTCTTTTCACGATAAAATAGAATAAATCATTCTGATCACGCTGATACAAACTTCACCGCTGTAGGTGGGCGGGAACATGATTAGATTTTGATTTTTAACAATTATTTCTCACACATTTGGCCATGAGAGAGCGCCTTACAAAGATCCGCAAGGCATGAGCAAGCGAGGGTTACGCATACGCGGTATAAGGGGTCGCCAGAGGAAGGGGTTAGCGCGGTACAGTACTTGTGGCTGACAGCTGCCGCGCTGATGCTATCCTATACCTCCGTTAGTAGGTCACTGCGGCAGATGACAGATACCGTACAGAAAATAAGAGAACTCTTTGGGGTCAAAAGGAAACAAAATATTTAATTACATACTAAACTGGTAGAAAACGCAAGTTTGCTTTTATGAATGTTTTACAGTTTCTTACCAGTCCTGACATTTCATAAAGAATAAAATCGGTATTATACCGACTGCATAGGTGAATTTATAAAGGCAGCACGAGATCTTTTAGTTCGCAGGAACAATTATGTTGATATTTTACGCAATGCACAACTTGGAAATACTTCATGCTCTGCTTATTAACGTGAAGTATATGAATATCTCAATACCTGTTAACTGTGCATGTACATTATGCCTGCATGTACATTATGCGTGCATGTACATTATGCGTGCATGTGGGACTGAGCGGGTGAGCACGGGCAAGCAAGCATTTTTGTGTGTGTGTGATCGGAAGTGATTTTTAAATATTTTCTTATTTTACTTGGATTTCATGTATCTTAATGTTAATGTTCTAATCTTATTGGCGTGACATATGTTATGTGCATGCATACGTTGGTTGTGTGTGTGTGTGAGTGTGTGTGTGTGTGTGTGTGTGTGTGTGTGTGCATTTTACTTATATATACGATTTATTCCCTTGATGTTTTTATTTATGTATTGTTGTACAATACCTTATGGTCTTAACGTGTGTGTGTGTGTGTGTGTGTGTGTGTGTGTGTGTGTGTGTGTGTGTGTGTGTGTGGGTGGGTGGGTGGGTATGTGTGCGTGCGTGCGTGCGCGCATGTCATTTTTGGTAATCTTATACCCTTTTTTTGTTGGATGTTTTCATTTGTTAATGTTGTTGTGCAATACCTTATTGTCTTAACATGAGTATGTGTGTGTGGGGGGTGGGGGGGTTAGTATATCGTCAGCTATTGGGAATTTCTTATTTGACTAGTTTTAATCTCTTCTTATGTTGCGCATGATTTTATGCCAGTGTTTACAATGAGCCTGTGATTGCACAACTTCATTTCCATGTGGATTAATAAAGTGTTTTTGATTTTGATTTTTGATTTGATTTGAACTAGGTTTGTTTCAATGAATATTGTCGGAGCACTGTCCAGACAATTAATTCAGAAAGCATGGAAGGCAGATGATGGCAAAATCGACCAACATCATGTCTTGATGTAAAAAGAACGGTATGAAATATATATTTTTCTTTGGAAATGAAGCGGTATTTGCAAATGTGGCTCACGAACCCTGCCGCAGTAGACACGTCGGTTTAGCATGGGAAAGAAAATGTATCTGGCTGGAGTATGAAGGTGGCAAAATGAAGTGCATCAGATAGTCATGAAGAGCAAAGACTGCCTGGAAAAAAGAAAATTGGTCAGTCTCCAGAACTTTGTTGGAAATGGGGGTCTCTCAGTCTGATTCAGTATAAACATGTGTTTACAATGATTATTCAAATGTTTCACATGTTATCAGGATTGCAATTCATTAGAGAAATGTCTGCAACAATTTTGTGAGAATATGGTTTGTTCTTGTGTCTTAAATGGGTTGAAAATTATTAAAAACATCCAAAATTTCGGCTCCATTTTGTGACATGGCAATGTGTCTAAACATGAAGTGGTCAGAAACAAATAAGTACAAACCTGATTAAAATCCAGTACATACAGACCTGATCTATATTCATTCGTTGTGATAATAAAACATTGATCATCAGTAAAAATGGTACATTAAGTTTGAAACGAAACACTGGGGAGAATTTATGTGAAAATGGAGTGCCTGCAGTGTTTCTGAAAAATAAAATCATCCAGGGTGGGGGAGTTAGTTTAGGTATTTTGGGTTCCATGTTACATATGTCATAAGGTTTTAGGTAATCATTAGTAAAATACATAATTTTGCACAGGCTTTGTTTGAATGCATTGCACTGGCTAAAGATCGCGTGATAGATTCATTACTATCATTATTATAAATCTAGTAATTCAAACATCTGCGTCGGGAAAGTTAGTTTAGGTAACTTGGATTAACAGAGACAGAGACAGACAGACAGAGACAGACAGAGAGAGACAGACAGACAGAGACAGAGACAGACAGACAGACAGACAGACAGACAGAGACAGGGACAGACAGCAGACAGAGAGAAAGATAGGGACTGAGACAGACAGACAGAGACACAGACAGACAGACAGACAGACAGACAGAGACAGGGACAGACAGCAGACAGAGAGAAAGATAGGGACTGAGACAGACAGACAGACAGACAAAGAGACAGAGACAGAGACAGAGACAATACACGCACACAAACTTGAACGCACGCTTCTTACAAGGATCGATAGTCAAGCTATTTATTTTACACACACTTACGCAGACAAATCTACACAGCACGTGCCTGTATGCACACTTCTTACGAGAAACAACGATCAAGTCATTTATAAACATACACTCACGCTAATGCACAGTCGTGCTTCCACTCCCCCCCCCCCCCCCCCCCCCCCCCTCCGCCCCTTCCCCTGCCAAACTTCCTCATACTGAAACAGTTACACAGACACACACAGACACATACTAGTAACACAACACATGCATTCACTCACTACTGACTCGTCACATCCGCGTTACAGATCAAGACGGATATCTTTCTTACAGAAACAAACAGCAGGTCCACAAAAATCATCAGGTTAGGAGGAACTTTCAATTTCTACCCTTGCCAGTGTTAATTAATACTACTTAGAAAGGTAAGTACTCAGAGCGTTGTTTTTTTTGTTTTTTTGTTGTTTTTTTTTTTTTTTTGGGGTGGGGGGGGGGGGGGGGGGGTTCTGAAGGATGAAGTACACTGAATCACTTCGATATATGTTAATGCATTGACATATTCGTTTATTTCTGTCTGATTATTTCATTCCGTTCTATGTCAACGTTTTACACAAACCTGGGGACCTCAAAGCCTGATGCCAAGCTCAGGCGCCTGCTCCTGTTTGTTTGGGGTTTTTTTGTTTTTTTTTTGTGGGTTTTTTTCAAAAGTTAAAACTGCAGATGTGGTGTAGCGTATATGGATCAGTCCATACGCTTTGACACCTCCTTGAAACTGAAGCGGTATGACGGATGTCATACGAGGATGATTCCCAGATGGAAGGATCTGAAAAACAAATGAACTTTGTATCATTCTGTTCTGATGCGTGCAAGTGGCTTGATTTTTTTTTTTTTTTTTTTTTTTCTTTTTTCATTTCGATCTACACATTTACATTGATAACAAGTTCACAATCGCATCCCTTGTAGATATTAGATATAAGATCATAGATATTGTTATTCTTATGTATCAATATGTCTGTCTGTTTGTTTATCTATCTATCTAGCCATCCATCCATCCATCTGGACTGGAATTCCTCCAATATACAACACCACTATCGAGCGCCTGTGGTCAGACAATTCAAATGCAGCCGGAAACTTTGTTTGTCCATCGCCTGTGCAACCCAAGATATTCCTGTATCGGTTTTGACGATGAAGGTGGTGAGAAACCATCAAAACATACAAGTAAGGTTGAAACTTTCCGAGCAAAGGACATTTTCACGTGTATCCAGAATCTTCTTTCCGTTACACGACCAACATCGACTTGCCGATCGTTCTGTCGTGGTTGATGCATTCTGGGTATTTTCGTGTCTCCATAACCAACCGAAGACTGACACGGGTTACAGGTTCTTTAACGTGCATATTTGATCTTCTGCGTGCATATACAACGAAGGGTTGGTTCAGGCACTGACAGGTCTGCACATATGTTGTCCTGGGAGATCGGAAAAATCCCCACCCTTTTCCCACTAGGCGCAGTAACCGAGATTCAAATCCGGGACACTCAGATTGAAAGTCCATCGCTTTAGATAATTAGGTTATCTTCACCAACAAGTTTTCCGTTATCTTGATTTATATGACAAACACCGGTTCGGTGGATCCTTAATTCTAACACAGCTGAAAATGTCGCATCCACGATTTCAAACCACGTTTCAGTTAACCGGTCTCAAGGTGGTGTAAAAGCGTGCGGGACTGGTCCATGTACTTTGCATAAACCCAACGCACTGTTCGAGCATTGAGAGTCTACCCTAAGTTTACGTAGAACATGAACATTAAATAAAAAAATTAAAAAAATTGAACAAAATAAACAAATAAATAGGTACATTAGAATACGATAAAGTGAAAGACACGTTAAATTATGCATCAACCGGAAAAAAACGTCCAGTTCATCTGAACGAAATTGTTGACCACACACGCGAGATGAACGAAATTGTTGACCACACACGCGAGATGAATGAAATTGTTGACCACACACGCGAGATGAACGAAATTGTTGACCACACACGCGACATGAACGAAATTGTTGACCACACACGCGAGATGAACGAAATTGTTGACCACACACGCGACATTCGACCTATCTGTCACATCAGCGTGTCTCCACAAAAACACCTCAAGAAACGGAAAATTAAAAAAAAATCGTTAAAAAGTAAACAACAGGCTTACATCCAGCAAACCCCGCAGTCACCACCGTTGAAACACTGACGTGCTTTCAGCCTGCCAGTGCGCTGTCGTCCATTGAGGTTTTTTTTACCTGGTAATTATGGGTTGCTATGATGTGTCCCTCCCTGTTCACTGGGTGCAGGCTTTGCCTACTTTAAAGTTTTGCTTCATTTCACACACACAAACACACACACACACACACACACACACACACACACACACACACACACACACACACATATATATATATATATATATATTCTGACATTTATATACAGGCCTATATTGTTGTCTTCGAAGGTTTCAAGCCTCATTTCCTCTTTACATAAAACAAAACAAAAAAAGTAATGATTAATATTTACACTTATATCAGGAGGAAGGTTCAGGCACAGGCAGGTCTGTACATTTGTTGACATGGGGGATCGCAAAACTATCCACCTTTCTTTTTTTTTTCTCTCTCTCCCTCTCTCTCCTTATATTGAATTGCTGAATATTAATTTGCGTTTGTGCATGTGGGCCCTGCAGGTTTTCTTTTCCAAGGGTTCCACTGTGTGTTCCCTTCCCCCAATCCCCCCTCCCGCACCCCCATTTTTTTTCTTTCTTTTTTTTAAATTTTATTTTTTATTTTTTTTTTTTTTATCTCTCTCTTCTTCGTGCGATTGCACGTCTCGAGGATGTGGACCTGTTTTTCCCTTTTGTCTCCATGTACCCAAATCGGGTTTCTCGAATTAAAAATTATTTTGATTCCTTTGAACCTTGAACCTACCAGGTGCTTCGAAACACGGGAATGAACTCAGGACACTGGCGAGATTCCAACGCTCTAACCATTCGGCCTCCCCACTCGTCCATCTGCAAGTATGAGATGCAAAGAAAGTTTGTTACTATCACATTTCTCTGTAATCATCATTTTTTGTTTGACTTGTTTACTACAGTCCTGATTGTAATATCCTCCTTCGAGGGCAGCTTTGGGAAATCACTGTATGCATTGGTTTTCTCCCGCTGAATTGAGAACGCCGCTCAATCTTGATCATTTACTTTTGGACAGTTATATGACAGTCGTGTCCGACTATGACCATCAGAACAGCAGAGGAGGCAACTGCTGTTCCGACTATTTGGGCTAGAATTTGATTATAGTGGAGAGTGTCTTGCCCAAGTACATCCCCACTCTCTCGGCCAAGAGGGTTTTAGGATAGTCGGCGTTGGAATGGTTCCCAAAGACCAACCAGCCCACAAGGCTGCAGCACTAAGAGCCAGTGCAGTTTTGCCTCTTAGTTCGAGAGTCATAGTCCTTCACAAAAGACTAAGCTGTAAATGCTTTCTCATTGACTGGAGAAACCATTGATAATACAGCTCTCACTTTGCTGTTGGCCCAAATGTAAACTTATGTCAATCTGTGATATAAGCTGAGTGTTGGACAGTTACTTGACATACAATCAACAACAACAACAATAAAAACTTTAGTCGAAACATGTGTAACAAACGATTCTACGTCTTTGAGGTACTTTGAACCTGTCTGATTGCTGTAGTCCGAAAGATTTGAATTGTTCTCTCATCCTCACTGCAAAGGCTGCTGAAGAAACGACCAGGACAGATGTGTTCAAGAGCTTGCTACATAGAACGTAAAAGTGGCCTGTGCTGCAGATCAGGGGAGATTATCAGGCAAACTGGTATAACCCAAAACCAAAGCCGCAAGCTTCACAATTATATACGATTCTAACGACGTTCAGAACAGTCTTCGCACATGTCAGCTTGGACTTGTGGGTGTGGTTAAATAAAGCAATGAACTTTCATCCTAGAATACATTTCTTTAAACAATTTTTACACAAAGAAACAACGTAGCATAAACACAAACCCAAAAATAATGGAAAGGGCGACAAATATGGTTTGTTTAAGCCTTACCAGCATGTATTCCAAGCCATAAGTGATTTTTTTTATAATATATATATATATAATTCGTAAAATTCCATTACTCAGTCTCAGAAAGATTAACGCACAAAAACCAACAGTGTCACAATTCAACAGCCCATCCGTGTCTGTGTGCTCATTTTTCGCGTCAACGTTGGACAGAAGGGAGGCTAACTTTAAACGGATATGTCATCTGACTGTGATTATAACTGATATCCTGTTTTCCCGTTGCTGTCCTATCTCTGGGCCTGGGTCACTTATCTTTGGGCCAGTAAAGCTGCTCTCTCTCACCTCTCTCTCTCTCTCCCTCTCTCTGTGTCTCTCTGACTCTCCCCGCCCCACTATCTCCCCGAGTCTGCGCTTAAGCGTTAAGTTAGACTGATGCGTTAATACAGCCGACACACAGACAGATAGTGAACTTGAAGACAAACTCCCGAGAGAGCGGCAGGAGCGGACACGGAAGAGGGAGGGGGTGGGGGGCTGTGAAAAGAAACGGATATAAAGAAGAGAGAGAGAGAGAGAGAGAGAGAGAGAGGGGAATTATTTGTTTAATTTTCTGGGGGTAGAAAAGTAAAATATAAATATAATACACAATAAATCATATGTACATGAATAATAAATAGACATTTCCAAAGAGAGAGAGAATCTTCTTCTGCGTTCGTGGGCTGCAACTCCCACGTTCACTCGTATGTACACGAGTGGGCTTTTACGTGTATGACCGATTTCACCCGTCATGAGGGCAGCCATACTCCGCTTTCGGGGGTGTGCATGCTGGGTATGTTCTTTTGTTTCCATAACCCACCGACCGCTGACATGGATTATGATTATCTTTAAAGTGCGTATTTGATCTTCTGCTTGCATATATACACGAAGGGGGTTCAGGCACTAGCAGGTCTGCACATATGCTGACCTGGGAGATCGGGGAAAAAAATCTCCACCTTTTACCCACGAGGCGCCGTCACCGAGATTCGAACCTGGGGCCCTCAAATTGAAAGTCCAACGCTTTAACCACTCGGCTATTGCGCCCGTCAGAGAGAGAGAATCAGAAGCTGAGGGAGAATAAAAGGGAGAGAGAGGGAGAGGAGAGAGAGGGAAGGGGGGACGAAAGAGGTAACGAGAAAATAAAAATGAATGAACTTTTTACTAACGATGAGGGTCCTTGGACCAGTGTAAACCAGTATATTCCACATCTAAAACCAATATAAACCAGTACATTCCACATCTAAAACCAGTATAAACCAGTATATTCCACATCTAAAACCAGTGTAAACCAGCATATTCCACATCTAAAACCAGTGTAAACCAGTATATTCCACATCTAAAACCAGTGTAAACCAGTATATTCCACATCTAAAACCAATACAAACCAGTATATTCCACATCTAAAACCAGTGTAAACCAGTATATTCCACATCTAAAACCAATATAAACCAGTACATTCCACATCTAAAACCAGTATAAACCAGTATATTCCACATCCAAAATTCATGAAAAGAGGGAGGGGAAGGGGTGGAGAAGAGAGAGAGAGAGAGAGAGAGAGAGAGAGAGAGAGAGATTCACATATCATCTGTTGTAAATGAATGGCCACTGGTTTATTTGCCGTCGTTCCTGATGATTTCTTCTTTTTTTTCTAACTTCTTGTTCTTTCTTTCTTTCTTTATTATTATTATTTTTTTTAATTATTATTATTTCATAATAAATCTATGGTGTTCTCGTTATGACGTCGCTGACCTAAAAATAGCAACAGTTCCTCACACTAGCACTTCCCACACGTGCCGTGCATGACTGACAGATGTCAGCTATTCCTTCACACAGCAAGGCTGGTCCCATCTGTCTTTTCAGTGGAATTTTATGACAGTTCCACTTCAAAGACGGCGTCAAAGCTTGCAGACAGATTTATATACTATGACACCACATCTGCTTTTCAAAAGAAAGATTTTTTTAAAAGGGGGATGAGGTGGGGGGCGGAGAGGGGTAGGGGGGGTGACGAGAAAGAAAAAAAAAAGCGAGCAGATGCCTGATTTGCGTACACACAACGCGCTGCTTTGGCCTTGACAGCTCACTAAATGCTGCTGAACACAAACAAATGCACACACACACACACACACACACACACACACAAGAAACCAAATAAATAGATACAAAAATTGAAATTTAAAAAAAAGCCTCTTTTTTTTTAACAGATAAATTAAAATAGCTATGTTTAGCAAACTGTGCACACCCACACATGCCTGCATTCACACACAGCACACAAGATACAAGAAAATAATAACATAACCAGTATAAACCTTTGAAAATTGCCCAAAGTCAAAGACTGGAAACGCGTTTGAAAAAGCTCAAGGAAAGACGTTGCAAAGCTCCTGAATAGCGCCTGCTAGTTAACTGTCCAAAACTCAACCATATCCGCCCCTTTATTTCTGAGTAATCGACGAGCCGAACATGACAGAGATGTTATTGATTTGAAAGACTTGAGCCCAGCTTATACTCCAGAAGGTATTATAATATATATATATATATATATATATATATATATATATATATATATATATATATACTACTGTGACAATTCAGTTCAATCAAAAATACAACACGACAGAAGGTGTTATCAATTTGAAAGTCTTGAGCCAAGCTTATACTCCAGAAGGTATTATCCAAAAATATATACTGTGACAATTCACTTCCTTCAAAAATACAACACGACAGAAGATGTTATTGATTTGAAAGACTTGAGCCCAGCTTATACTCCAGAAGGTATTATCCAAAAATATATACTTTGACAATTCAGTTCCTTCAAAAAATACATTAAAGTCAGTAATGTTGTATTCCCTGATAGTGTGTACTAGTTTAATCAAAGTCGACGAATTATTCCGGCTACAAATTATTCCAAGTCATTTCTAATTTCCCCTTCTGCTCCTCTTTTCCCTCCTCCTCTTCTCACTGTTTCTCAACACTGACATGCGTGCGCGCCCCTAGCAAATGCAAAACAAATTTAAGGAGCTTCGGGAGATCGGCCCGGAGATGGAAGAAGGCGGGGGGGAGGGAGGGGGTGCGGGAGGGTTTGGGGGGGTGGGGGTGGTGGAATGGAATAGAATGGGGCGTTTTGGGAATGGGTGTTTTCGTGAAGTAACAGCATGGCGGGGATAGGGCGAGTTGGGGGGGGGGGGAGATGTGGAGGGGGGGGGGGGGGGTGGCCCTAAAACGTCTCCCCTGCAGAGGCGGTTGGGTGTGGGGGGATGTTACGCTACAGTGTACCGGTCGCTAGTATTGCAGTGCGACGGACACCAATTCCCCGTGATGTAATGAGCACTTGGGAGTGAGCTGATGCCACTGACTACAACGGTGCAGGTGATGACGGACTGAGCAGCCAAAAAGCAAATAAATAAACGGTATTCAACGACTGACATCAGTCATTAAGTCACCTGATTAGTTCTGAAAGAACACGATCTCGTTTTAGTAGCTGAGAGGAGGACACCGAGTTCAGTGGCTTTTTAATAATTTCAGCTGTTCAGCACTTCCGTTCGGACAAATCCATATACGCACTAATTTCAGCAGTGGTTGTGATATTGGTTATTTATTTATTTATTTATTTATTTATTTATTTATATATATATATATATATTCTTTTTATTTGGAAAAAAAGAAAACGATTTCATTGTTCGCCCTCGGCATTGACGCTTAGCATGCTAACAGCACGTGAGACAGCGCGCTTATCGAGGAGAACAGGGCTGATTTATAAACAGATAAATTAATCACGAAGCCCTGCCTCAGTAGACCTTTGACCCACCTTCCTGTCTCCCTCCGCGCACTCGGTGTTTGCCTGGCTGGTGGATGCAACCCCCCTCCCTCCCTCCCTCTCTCTCTCTCTCTTTCACCCTTCCACTGTTTCATACCCCCTCCTAACGGATTAGCTTCTCCGCCCCATCCTACTCATTACCATCCTCACCAGCCTCACACTACTCCTCCCCCTGCCCCCTTCCTTTTCCTCCTTCTCTTTTTCAACCCCCCCCCCCTCCACCACCCTTACCCTTTACTTCCCGTCGCTTGGATATAGTAGTTGCTGTCTCCACCACCACACTCAGCTAGCCGACTATAGTCTGTTCTAACGACTGGACGCGTGCACACCAGCTGGGCTTTTTCCTATCCTTCGCCGTCACCACCATCCACACACACTCTAGCTCTCTCTCTCCCCCACCTCACCTCTTTTTTTTGGCGAGTGGAGCACGCGCAAGTGTGGGGAAGGGAGAAGGGAGGTGGTGGTGGTGGGGGCGGATGGGGGAGATGGTAGGAGGTTACACGGATTCATGGGTGTAAAGAAGTACGGGTGTGTGTGTGCGCGAAGGAGGTCGGGTGTGTAATGATAGATGTGCAAGCTGTGTGTACTGCACTGCTGCCTACTATTTAGTGGCGGCGAGTGGAGTGGAGTGGAGTGGAGCGCGCGCGTGGGGCCGGGCTGACCCTGATTGATGAAGGCTTTGTCTGCTCACTGCATGACGTCACGGGTGGGGCCCTGTCCGGGTTGCTTGCTTCACAATGGCCGCGAGAGTCGTGCCAAGCTGGTTTCGTTCCTGGCTATTTATAGACACGTCAGCTCAGATGGCCCGGATTTTGGATGGGTAAAACACGCATTTTTTCGTATAGATTAAGACAGTAAATTTCTGACCCGCAAAGAAACCCAAACAAACCCAACCGATATACAAATGGCAGGATTATAGAAAATAAAGGGATTTTTTTTTTTTTTTAATCGGCGTCAAGGACACTGAAACCGGTGCAAGATGACTGCACCGGAACAGTCAATGAACAAGCCAGTGACTGAATACACAAATATAACCAAGTCAGTAACCTGCTCAGTTTTATCATAGTGAGTAGTGAATAGTCAGATAAGTAGATAGCACGTGCAGAAGACGTGACTCCAGGCGACACGCCAACGAGAATGTTGTGTGGATAGCTGATTAAGTGTACCCACAACACAGCTCAGTAGATTGTGTGTGCCTCAGTGCGTGTGTGTCCGTGTGTGTGTGTGTGTGTGTGTGTGTGCACGTGAGTCAGTGTGTGTCTATGTGTGCGCGTGTGTGTGCTCGCGCGCGCGCCCGCACAAGCTCAGTGAAAATGGCGGCATTCTTTACGATTTTATTTATTTATTTACCTATTTATTACATTGCGTTTTTTTGCAGGTCGAATCTTATTTCAAACATGTCACAGAACGAATGCAGTCATGAGTTCCACAGGAAAACAAGAAAGTTGACTTTATTCTATATATCATTTCATTTTTGTTTAAATAAAGATTTCCAAATAAGATACTGTTTAAACAAACTATATCATTTTATCATGTTTGTCTTAAATGTAACTTTTAATTTCATTGTTTTAATTTATTGACTTGTTTATTGGGTTTATTCGTTTTATCAATATTATTATTATCATTATTATCATTATCATATTATTATTATTATCACCATCATCATCATCATCACCATCATCATATCATTATAATGATAATTACATAATTAGTTGCAGTAGTGGTAGTAGTAATAGTAGTAGTGGCTTATCATTTTATTTATTATTCTCATTATTTTGTTGTAGTTGTAGTAGTTGTTGTCAGTATCAGTATCAGTATCAGTAGCTCAAGGAGGCGTCACTGCGTTCGGACAAATCCATATACGCTACACCACATCTGCCAAGCAGATGCCTGACCAGCAGCGTAACCCAACGCTCTTAGTCAGGCCTTGAGAAAAAAAAATGTATATATATATATATATATGTATATATATATATATATATATATAGAGAGAGAGAGAGAGAGAGAGAGAGAGAGAGATGGAAAAAAAAAAAAAAGAAAGACAGTTGTTCATTTCTTACATTTCATTTCGTTGGGTCTCAACGCTTGATCAGCACGTTGGGTCAAGGCAACAGTCAGGTATATGCACCCACCCTCATCTCAGTCCACTACCCTCCGCATCCTATCTACGGCCTTACCAGACGTAGTGTTGCGTATATGGGTGAGCCCACTCGCTTTAGCGCTTCCTTTAGAACTGACACACTTGTAAAACTGTCGACAAACAGAGGTTTTTTTGATACGAATCAAAATAATGATTGATCATTGATTTCCCATAGCATCCTCTCCTTGTTCAGTTTCAGTCGAGCTCTGCAAGGTAGGTTGAAGTAATGCAAGGGAACATAGCAAAGAAAACTCTCTCTCTCTCTCTCTCTCTCTCTCTCTCTCTCTCTCTCACACACACACACACACACACACACACACACACACACACACACACATACACACACACACACACGCACACGCACACACAGAATGAATAAATGACAAAAACAACAACAACAATAAGAAGAAGAATGATAATAATAATAATAATAATAGATAAAGAAATCCAATCAACATAACGAAACAAAGAGAGCTGATACACTGTACAATTGATCATGACATGGATTCCACGTCATGTGACTAATTATAGGTCCATACAAAGACAGAAGTACATATAAGACAATGTCTGTTTGATCGCTTTTGTTTTCATATACAGCTGGAAACAGAATCACGTAGCGAAATCAGTCATGTTATTTCCAGACCAGGTTTACCATTTGTAACATCTTCACAAGTGTTTCGTTTGATGTGCTTGAACTTGTTAAAGAAATCGTCCATTTTCTTGGTCGACTCCTCAATGCTCAACATTATCTGTCGACAGACATCTCCCGACTGTATCAAATCAAATCAAATCAAATCAAAAACACTTTATTAATCCACATGGAAATTAAGTTGTGCAATCACAGGCTCGTTGTAAACACTGGCATAAAATCATCATGCGCAACATAAGAAGAGATTAAAACTAGTCAAATAAGAATTCCCAATAGCTGACGGCGATATACTAACACCCCCCCCACACACACACACACACACACACATACTCATGTTAAGACAATAGGGTATTGCACAACAATATTAACAAATGAAAACACCCAACAAAAAAAAGGGTATAGATTACTAAAAATGACATTCGCGCACGCACGCACGCACACACACACACACACACACACACACACACACACACACACGCACACACATGCACACACACACACACACACACACACACACACACACACACACACACACACACACCTTCCACATACTTCTGTTGGCAAAGTTCACACGTTTGGAACTGTCCTCATTTGTATCAGCGTCGTTCGTCACAGTGCTTTGAGACATGATGGCCGTGCAACTTTCTTCAGTCACACATTTCTGCTCCACACGGTACGTCTGTACCCGTGGCTTCGTTATGAAAGTAACTGTCACTGCACGTGCATCTGTGTCACCTTGTGCCATGTCAGTCCTCTCGTTGTCACGCCGTGCGTCACTCAGTGACAGTGGTGCAGAAAAAGGGGTGGGGGTTTGTCATACACAAGCATGTTAGCGTGAACAGATTCGTTCTCCGCGTTGTCAGTGAAACAAAACTGATTGGGAGGGGTTGGCAAAAAAAATAAAATAAAATAAAATAAATAAACAAATAAATAAAATGATAATAATAGTGGTATTTATATAGCGGTGAATCGTGTGCAGAGACAAATCAAAACGCTTTCGCACCAGTCATTAAATAAATAAACAAATAAATGAAATAATAATAATAATAATGGTATTTATATAGCGCTGAATCTTGTGCAGAGATAAATCAAAGCGCTTTCGCACCAGTCATTCACACGCATGCATAACTCTAAAACTGGAGAACCTGAAGACAAGGAAGAGGCAGGGAAGGGAGGCTATTTTGGGAAGAGGTGGGTTTCAAGGCCAGACTTGAAAGAGCTGAAGTGTGGAGACTTGACGAAGCGAAAGAGGAAGTTCATTCCAATCGCAAGGCCCAGAGACAGAAAAAGAGCGGCGGCCAACAGTCGAGTGTTTGAATCTGGGTATGCGTAAACAGAGTGGATCCGATCGTAGTGAGCGAGATGGAGTGTAGAGGTGAAGGCAGCCACAGAGATAGGAAGGGGTAGATTTGTGAATACATTTATAACATAGAGTGCTGATCTTGTACTTTATTCTGTGTGAGTCAACCAGAAGGAGACGACACGTACCTACTTGCCTTTCCCTCTTGGTTCAGTCTGTGTGTTTCAGCTCCCTGTTGACCTGAGACGGACACTTTCTTCGGAACACAACACTGCGATCTTGACCTTGTGCAACAGGGGGGCTGACCAGCAGTTGTCAGCTGGAGAACGACGACAGTATGATCATCTCTGCCTTCGATTTTGAAAGATGACAGCGTAATCATGTCTTGAAGCACTGTCGCTTGTCAGTTTAGTGACTTCTCTTTTATGAAGTCCAATAAGTAACTAGTTTCCTGTAATTGTATTTAGATTTTTTTTTCAAATTTCACCCTCATTTCACTCTCATTTTCCCAGTTTTCCCCCAACTATCCATTCATTCACGTCGCCCACCCCTTCTAACCGATAATACTCAAATGTATTCATAAATACTTCAACAAAATGTCTTCAATCACCGATATATGTGACGGTACATTAAACCAATGTCCTCCCTTGATGCACTGCGTTCAGCATGCTTTCTAACGTGGGTGTCCTGCAGCAGGCATGCTGGATTAAATTCCCTGACTAAAACAGTACTAAATTACACACTGAGCTGGAGATCTGAGCCTCTTGCTGGCTGACAAGCAAGGAGAGATATCGCGACAGACAGACAGGGACAGAGAGAGGCAGAGACACAGACAGACTGAGGTAGAGACAGAGACAGAGAGTTAATAGTAAATGCACAACCGATTTATTTGTGCTTTATACCAAATATCTTGA
>NC_134894.1:22325763-22368263 GCF_041734735.1 Babylonia areolata | reverse complement strand
ACACTGACTGATCTTTAAAAGTTTTTCAGTTTCAGTTTCAAGAGGGTGCCAAAGCTTGCGGACTGATCCGCAGTATAAAACACACGCACACGCAAACACACACACACACACAAACACGCACACACACACACACACACACACACACACACACATACACACACACACACGCGCGCGCGCGCGCGCGCGCGTCCGACTTGGAAGCGAGAGTATCTGAGCGCGCTGCTTCGAATCACGGCTCAGCCGCCGATATTTTCTTCCCCTCCATAGACCTTGAGTGGTGGTCTGGACGCTAGTCATTCAGATGAGACGATAAATCGAGGTCCCGTGTGCAGCATGCACTTAGCGCACGTAAAAAAGAACCCACGGCAACAAAAGGGTTGTTCCTGGCAAAATACTGTAGAAAAATCCACTTCCATAGGAAAAACAAATAAAACTGCACGCAGGAAAAAAAAGAAAAAAAAAGGGGGGTGGTGCTGTAGTGTAGCGACGTGCTCTCTCTGAGGAGAGCAGCCCGAATTTCACACAGAGAAATCTGTTGTGGTAAAAAGAAATGCAAAATACAAAATACGCACCAGAGAAAAAAAAAAAAAAAAAAAAAAGGAACGAAGAAAAGAAGAAAAAAAAACAACAGGAGCAGATGCTCTGGTAACGCATCAACCCAACGCCCTGGTCAGGCCTTAGGAGCTCACCATTAGTTTGTGCAAAACACTAGTGTAAAAGGAAATAAAAGGGAAACCATATAACAAAATAAACAAATAAATACATAAATACATTGGACATGGATAAAATGAAAATCGCGTGGAAGACGAGTGTTTAAAATGGAATCAGATTTTTACTTTGCTGTAGAGAAAAAGAGTGAGACGCTGTGTGTGTGTGTGTGTGTGTGTGTGTGTGTGTGTGTGTGTGTGTGTGTGTCTGTGTGTGTGAGAGAGAGAGCGAGAGAGAGAGAGAGAGTGTGTGTGTGTGTGCTGTTAGGAAGAGTACTGCATACTGCATGCATTTAAACAAAAACATAAACTTCTCTTTCACTACATTGCATACACAGAGGTACCTACTACCTGTATGATTCTCCTGGTGTGGATGTTTATCACCAACTTTGAGTGGCACCCGAACAATGAGAGGTAATTTAAATCACACCCTTCTTTATGGGATAAAAAAAAAAAAAGGTTATCACAATATCACAAGTGACAAGAGCCCCCCCACCCCCCTTTCCAAACTTTTCTCTTAAAAAAAAAAAAAGAAAAAAAAAAGCATTCGTATCATAAGTTACATATCTCGTTTTTTTTACCTTTCACCATGAGTTTAAAAGAATCAATAAACGTGATCTCTTTCTTCTTTTTTTTCTGTCTCCATTTAAAAAGAATTATCCCTCTGTTTTCATCCATATTTCTCCATTTTGTCCACACACAAAAAAAAAAAAAAAAAAAAGAAATATAATTACAAATCACGTCCTTCTTCGTTTTAAAAGAAATATTGATATCAAGTTCCACTCCTTTTTATAAAATGAATAAAAGAATAAAAAGTCATATCCCTCTTTTGATTTTTCGCCATTTTTCAAAGCATTGTTAATATGATTATTGACCCTTTTCCTTTTAAACGAATAATTAATTACGTCATTATTGTTAAGCAATATCAACCATTTTTCTTTCCTTTTTTTTCCCCTCTAATTGAAAAGAATCATTATTGAAAGTCGCACCCCTCCCCCCCCCCCCCTCCCCACTTCCCTCCTCTTCAATTCGAAGGATAATATCATAATTTTATCACATTCACATGCTTCTTTTATTTGAAGATAATTTCTATAATTGGTCACATCCCTCTTTATTTCAAAACAATTGTGTCACACCCCTTTTTATTTTGAAGGAAAAATTACAATAACTCATTCTGGTTTTTGTTGTTGTTGTTTTTTCTCTGTGTTAAAAGAAATATTAATGTACATCACATTCCTTTTTATTCTAAAAGAGTAATCACTGCAGGTAACACCCCCACACTGTGTTCTGTTTTCTTCTGTGTTAAAATGGAAGCCTCGACGCAACCCCCCCCCCCCCCCCCCCCCGCCGCCCCCCACAAACACACACACACCGACACACACCCCACGCCCCCCTCCCCCCAAAACAAATAAATAAATGAATAAAAACACAAACAATCTACAAAAACTTTATCTACAACCCACAGCAACATTCTAGATCGGTGGCCACAGAGGAGTGTTGGGCCTGTGGTATATAAATATGTTTCAGTTTCAAGGAAGCATCAGGAAGCGTGCAGACCAATCCATATACGCTGGCCCTGTGAGTAAATCAATGTCAAGGAAGCATCAAAGCGCGCGTGCAGACAGATCCATATACGCTGAACTGCATCTGCTTAAATAAATCCAAAAAAACAAAAACAATAATAATAATAATAATAATGGTATTTATATAGCGCTGAATCTTGTGCAGAGACAAATCAAAGCGCTTTCGCACCAGTCATTCACACGCATGCATAACTCTAAAACTGTAGAAACTAAAGACAAGGAAGGGCAGGCAAGGGAGGCTATTTTGGGAAGAGGTGGGTTTCAAGGCCAGACTTGAAAGAGCTGAGAGTGGAGACTTGACGAAGCGAAAGAGGAAGTTCATTCCAATCGCAAGGTCCAGAGACAGAGAAAGAACGGCGGCCAACAGTCGAGTGTTTGAATCTGGGTATGCGTAAACAGAGTGGATCCGAAGCCGATCGTAGTGAGCGAGATGGAGTGTAGAGGTGAAGGCAGCCACAGAGATAGGAAGGGGCAGTTTTGTGAATACATTTATAACATAGAGTGCTGATCTTGTACTTTATTCGGTGTGAGACAGGGAGCCAATGGAGATGTTGCAAAAGAGGAGTGATGTGCTCAGATCTTTTCTTTCTGAGGACGAGTCGGGCAGCAGAGTTTTGTATACGCTGAAGGGACTGAATGGATGAAGCAGGCAAACCAGACAATAGAGAGTTACAGTAGTCAAGGCGAGAGAGAATGAGAGAAATGACAAGTCTAGATGTTGCGTCAGTGGACAGATATTTCCGGACGGCACTGATGCGCCGCAGTTGACAGTAGCAGGACTGACATGTCTGACTGATAATTTTTTGCATGGACAGTGTATTGTCAAGGACAGCACCGAGGTTCCTGACTGACGTGGAAAGAGGGATGGATGTACTGCCAAGTTTGATTGTGTCAATTATGATGGAAGACAGTTTTTGTTCCTATGATCATTGCTTCAGTTTTGTCCGCGTTCAATTGTAACTTATTTCGAGTCATCCAGTTTTGAATGTCCAGGAAGCAGTTGGATGTTTCTTGCAAGAGCGACAACAATTTTTCAGGGGTATCACTATTCTGGAGTTGAGTGTCATCAGCTTAAGAATGATGACTGATATTATGGCGGTTGATAATTTCAGCGAGAGGAGCAGTGTACAGTGTGAAGAGCACCGGGCCTAAAACAGATCCCTGTGGAACTCCAGATTGGAAATGATCAACAGTGACAGACTGGAATCGATCATTGAGATAAGATTTGAACCAGTTTAGAACAGTGCCGTTGATACCAAATGTAAAATGAAGACGGGAAAGAAGGATTGAATGGTCTATCGTGTCAAAGGCGGCTAACAAGTCGAGAAGAGTGAGAAGGGAAATTTTTCCTGAGTCGGACGCTATAGACCTTGTTCGTTAGAAAACCGGAAGTCAGTGAAAAGTTCAGCCCCTTCACCTTGGGACGTCCGGACAAGGCAACATGGCGACTCTGTCCGCTGAAACTGAAAGTGCGCTTGACTCCATGGAAGTTAAAGAACCGAAAGAGTATTTAAAAGAGAACGGACAACTGATAAGTAGCGCGAAAGTTGAACTTGTTCGTCGTGCAAAAATTTTCAATTGTCGCGGAACCAGAAACAAGAAGGCGAAGTCAAGTCAGTTTCTGCTGTCACAGAGACATTTCTGCTGTCACAGCGATATCAACCTCACGCACATTTTTAACAACTGAAGAAAAAAGTATCGCTCCTGTTTGTGACCCATTCATTCAGAATCTACATACATTCCAGCATTTCATATTGTTGCTATATAGTATTAGTGTGTGTGTGTGTGTGTGTGTGTGTGTGTGTGTGTGTGTGTGTGTGTGTGTGTGCCTTCTAAAAACAGATTTCAGACTTGAGAAAATGGCCAGTGCTGTTCCAATGAATTTGATCTTTTTCTGGCTTTTCTATCACATTACTTTTAAAAAACATTGAAGTAGCTTTAATATATATATATATATATATATATATATATATACATACATACACACACACACACACACACACACACACACACACACACACACACACACACACACACATATATATATATATTTATTTATATATATATATATATATATATATATATGTATTGTGGGGATGAGAGTGGTGGAGTTGAGCATGGAAATCTGTGGGGAAATGAGTGGTGCAGTTTAGCATAGAAATTGTGGGGAGACGAGTGGTGGAGCTGTGATTGGAATTTGATTAAAGATGATAATCATCAAGACTGATTCATGTGTGTTTCATCACAGTTGCATTGATGATTAACTGCAAGTAAAGAATGATTTCATCTTATGGTGCAGCATACATGCATGTGTGCATACAGTACTCACTCATACATCATTGCAAGTGACATGCATTGATAAGTCTTCTCAAGACTCCCAGACATTCAGGCACACCAGTCTGGTACAATCAGCTGACCTGTTTACCCAAAATGGATATGTCTGTACTTTCACCCGGCTAAAATATGTATTTCCTTTATGGAAACCTGTAATTTCATTGTATCTGACAACTGGCCAAAGGATTAACACATACATACCAGCTTTCTCTTTGCTGCCATTTTTTAGAAACTGGTAGTGTTGTAAATTCTTTGTGTAAATATTTGCATTTATTTACATATGCATGCCCCACCTCCCATTTTTTATTTCCTGTATTTTCTTTTAAAATCATAAATAGATATTTCATTTATTTATTGCTAATCAAATTTGGACTGTTTACAAAATGCAGTGTAAAGAGGTCTGAGTCAAACACAAACAGACTTGAAGAAAATCACTTAAATAAGATTTTGTCTGTTTGTTTCATTCGTTCATACCTAAATGCTAAATAATAAACAATTGTTTAAACAATATGATTTATTTATGATGTGAGCACCATCTAGTTTTGGATGTTGTGTGTGTGTGTGTGTGTGTGTGTGTGTGTGTGTGTGTGTGTGTGATCTACATCTGTATTGAAGTGCAGTGTCTATATTTACAAAGTTTTGATTTTTTTCTATGATCAGTGTTATCTCAGCTGGTTTGAAGCATACTGCACCTCCCCAGCTTTCTCCCTAAAAGAGAAGAAGAAAAGAGAAGAAAAATCACAGCTACAGTTCACACCAGTATGAAAAAAAATATCAGGAGCATTCAAACTCCACAATTCCCAATAAGAAAGCTTTAAAAAAGGAAGTGACATAGTTTTGTATCCACGGGGGTCAGTTGTTTAAGTCTGGGTTCGTGACCTTGTGACTTTAACCAGTTTTCGGTAAGAAATACGATATCAAAGTTTTTTTTCAAAAATAAAATCAGAAATATAGTCAGTCTTTTGATCAGGGCAGACAGATTGAGCATTGAACAGACAGGCATGAAAGAGATCAGAGGTAGGTGAGTCAGGCAGACAGACAGTGGAAGAAGAAGATGGTGACTCAGTGGAGGACAATGGGAAGGAAGAAAAAGGTCCGGGAGTTGAGACAGGTGTGGCAGGAGTAGGAAGCTGAGCAGAGGCTGTCACTGGCACGGGGGATACATTACAGTTCGGAATATTGTCATCAGAGGGGACAATGTCACGGGAAGTAAAAATGTTAGCAGGAACACGTGTGTTGAGGTTGGAAGCAGCACAAACAGCGCCTGAGAGCCTTATGGAAGATGTATGTCTGGCGATCGCACAGACCCAGTGTACTCGCTGTTCGCGACTTCAAAAGTTGTGTGCCCTGTTTAATCAAACTGGCGCCCTGTTGCGGCCATAATAAAGCGCAAACTTCCAGTTTTCACCCAATAGCGCTTGTTCGGCAGGACTTTACGTAATCCTCCCAATGACCCCCCCCCCTTTTTTTTGTGGGGGGAGGAGGAGGGTTGGGGGGGGGGGGTGGAGGGAAGGGAGGGGCAGAGTTTAGGTCTGTCTTACTTGTAGCTCAAAAGCGCCGCTCTGCGATTGCTCAAAAACGCCAACCGAACGCCTATGTCCCCATAGTGCGAATGACTGTTCCTGGTTTGGATAATGATAGCAATGCTGTGTCGTGAAAAGCTCTGTGTAATATATTATTTTTTTTGTCCAGTTCAGTTCACTTACTCTCAAGTTGGCGTCACTGCGTTCGGGCAAATCCATATACCCTACGCCACATCTGCTAACGGCACATGCCTGAATAGCAGTGTGACCCAATGCGCTTAGTCAAGCCTTGGGGATAGTTCACAGGGAATCTGACATTAAAAAATTAAAAGAAGCATGACAGGTAGTTATTGACAGTACTATGCAAATGAGAATAGAGCTGAAACGAATAGTATATCCCCACTCCCTGACGCCAACCACTGCACGAGAATCGCATGTGAAAAGAGCTGAACCGAACGGGGTATCAAGTCACTCGACCAGCGCTTTTGGGTAAAAAGAAAATGTGGTTAGGTTTTGGTATGTCCCAGGTCGCGCTTTTTTTTCTTCTTTTTTTTATCATCGTCACGCTTTTGGACTGTTCTCGCTACTGAGCTGCCGTGGAGTCTTCGATTACGAAGCGAAGGTCCTCAATTTGGTGGTCTGTTTGGTAGTCTTTCGGTTGACACGATTAACTGTGGTTCCGCGTGTGTGGCATGCCATTTTGTCGTAATAGGATTATTCAAGACAACGAGAGAGTTTTGTCACCCGGGCAAATTCCCAGTGTTGTTGATTTTTTTTTTTTTTTTGTTCATGTTGGTTTGATAGATTTGATTCTTGTTTGTTCTCCACCACCTGGCACCTACTTTGACAGCTTTTGAGAGCTCTGCATGGTGATTGCTCTCTGTCTGTCTCTCCCCCCCCCCCCCCCCCCCCCCCCCCATCTCTCTCTTTCTCTGTCTCCCTCCCGCCCCCTCCGGCAAAAGGTATTTAAGAAAAGAAAAAAAAAAAATATATATATATATGTGTGTGTGTGTGTGTGTGTGTGTGTGTTTTATGTTGGAGGGTTTAGGGTTACGGAAGCGTGTTGGGGGGGACGTGATTATCACCTTGGTGATTGCATGTCACCTCTTCTCCCACAAAGCCCGTATGCCATAACACATGTATCAATTCGAACCAGAAAAGGCGACGGGAACATCAGCCAGGTGGTTAAAAAGTTGGACTTTCAATCTGAGGGTCCGGGGTTCGATTCCCGGGTCACGGCGCTTGGTGGCCAACAGATGTTCAGACCAAGTACCTGAACTCCCTTCGTGTGTATGCGTATGCAGATTAGATATGCACGTTAAAGATCCTGTTAATCCACGTCAGCGTTCAGTGGGTTAAATGGAAACAAGAACATACCCGGCATGCACCCCCCTTCCCCCGAAAACGGAGTGTGACTGCTCACATGGCGGGGGTGAAGAAGGTCATGCACGCGAAAGCCATTAGTGTATACGAGTGAAAGTGGGAGTTGCAGCCTACGAATTAAAAAGAGGAAAAACCAGAAAGCCTTTTTTTTTCTTGTTGTTGTTGTTGTTGGTATGTTTGCTTGCTTGTTTTTTGGGGGTTTTTTTTGTTTTTTTTATGACAGGTTTCAGTTCAGTAGCTCAAGGAGGCGTCACTGCGTTCGGACAAAACCACACACGCTACACCACATCTGCCAAGCAGATGCCCGACCAGCAGCGTAACCCAACGCGCTTAGTCAGGCCTTGGAGAAAAAAAAAAAAAAAAACACACAAAAAAACACACAAAAAACAACAACACACACAAAAAAAAACCAAAAAACAAAAACAAAACAAAACGGGGGAATAAATAATAGATCAGCTTGCATAAATAAATAAATAAATAAATAAATAATAATTATAATATAGAAAAAGGTAGTAGTAATAATATTAGTAATACTAATAAAATGATAATAATAAAACATAAATAAATAAGACAACAATGGTGATAAATAAGCAAATAAATGTAAAATATGAAGACACACATTCACACATACACCCACACATGCATAACAGAAATGCACCAGACATGCAGTTTCACATATATGAAAGCACAGTCAAATACATATAAACATATAAACATATATGACAGGACTTTAATAAACCCCCAAACATCCCTTTTTGTGCGTGGATTTTAGGTCTGTCTCTCTTTAAAATCATCAAAGCTCATTGCCCGATGTTATAAATGAAAATCATCAAAGTTCATGGGAGACCTGATGTTATAAATGAAACACTTTGACAACATATCCTGTCTTAATTCTGTCCCCATGTGGTGGTCCTTGAGGAGAAACTGCGGGGTCGATGGAGTCCTTGTGAATGACTGTTGAGTTCATCTCCGCAACAACTCTATGCAGCATGACAACTGGAACGAAGAAGAAGAAGCAGTACTAGTATTAGTATTAGAAGTAGTAGTAGGAGGAGTAGAAGAAGAGGCAGGAACAGTGTAGTAGTAGTAGTAGTAGTAGTAGTAGTAGTAGCTTAAGAAGAAGAAGCAGAAACAGTAGCAGTAGTAGTAGTAGTAGTGGAAGAAAAAGAAGAAGAAGCAGAAATACAACATACGGTTATATTTCTTTTTCAAACTGTAAAAGAAAAATCCTTTACCAGTTCAAGAAGCTGCACAGTTTTGGAGAAAATCTCTTGAAGGACGACGAAAAAAAAAAAAGCCATCAACATATTTCATATCATAATGCTATTGATAATAATCACGGGATATTACTTCTTTACAGACGAAACATTAATGCCTGAACTATGAATATGTCTTGTTTTTTTGTTTTGTTTTTGTTTTTGTTTTGTTTTTTTGTGGAGAGAAGATGCTGACACTGCAGCTTTTCCTCTACTGTTCAACCTAGAAACTGCATTTACCTGATATTCTGCAACATAATATGTTTTCTAATACTGAGTTCCAGGACACCATTGCCAACCACTCACATCCAACCACCATAGCAAAATCTATTTTTCGAAGCATTATGGGAATATCCCTCCAGCCACTGTTTAGTGCAGTTTACTAGGCAGAAAAGACACAGGAAAAAAAGAGAAAATATTTGAAAACTGTAATGAACTAAATTTCGGTCTGAACTGGTTATTATGATGTACACACAATGTGAAATTAACAAACGATTCTGCGATGCGCCCCAAAGCACATAATATGGAATACGTTAGATGTTGTCCCGTCGATTTCAAATTTGTAACCTACATTTGTATTAAGACATACCTGAAAATAAGATACCGTTTAAACCAGAGAAAAGGCAGTGAACGAGCATAGGTTTACTGGTCTTGTTCTCACGATCTCGGAAACGGCCCCTGGTGGGTAAAGGGTGGAGATTTTTCCGATCTCCCAGGTCAACATAATTATGTACAGACCTGCTTGTGCCTGAAACCCTTTCGTGTGTATACGCAAGCAGATCAGAATACGCACGTTAAAGATCTTGTAATTGATGTCAGCGTCCAGTGGGTTATGGAAACAAGAACACACCCAACATGTACACCCCCGAAAACGGAGTATGGCTGCCTACATGGTGTGGTTAAAAACGGTCATACACGTAAAAGCCCACTCGTGTACTTACGAGTGAACATGGGAGTTGCAGCCCA
The DNA here is from genome assembly GCF_041734735.1 of Babylonia areolata. Taxonomy (NCBI): domain Eukaryota; kingdom Metazoa; phylum Mollusca; class Gastropoda; order Neogastropoda; family Buccinidae; genus Babylonia; species Babylonia areolata. Next base: position 22,358,511 of record NC_134894.1, on the reverse strand, counting down.
CGAACGAAGAAGTACTCACGATCCGTACAGTTCACGTGAATTTCCGTCATGACTAAAATCTATATAGGCCTACTGCATGGTCTTGTTATCAAGTTCTCTATCGTTCTTGTGGATTTCCATCATGACTACAATCTGCGTCGTGTTAGTCATCATAGACGTCATTCTGCCACATTCAATGTGACTGAGGGTGAAGACGTGGCTCCGAAAAGGAATAAAAGAACGTCATGAATGAGTGACGCGTCCGGTCTTGTTGACTGACTGTACGTGGGGTGAATGACGCAATAGTGTTTTTCAAAATGACGTTTCGAAATTCTTTTGAGATGAAGTCCTGTTTTGTTTTGAGTTGTCGTGGCAAGGTTACCAAACACATGTAGGCCGGTTCGCACATTGACCAATGCCGAGAGTTGAACCAAGATTGTTCGTAGCAACATCCAATGAGGATTTAGGCTTCGTTATATTGTTGATCATTCGTTCCAGTTAACTGACTCGTCTGGCAGAGTCGGTCAGGAGTAACAGCAGAAAACAGTGGTATTCCCAAAGAATTTGCTTGAGGTGAGCACTTATGGAGTCTCCCGTCGGACCGACGGATGAGTAGGCAGGCAGGCTTATCTGTCGGTGTGTGTCCTCAAATGGGAGCTTCTTCTCCCATATGAGGCTTGAGGTGAGCAGTTGTTGCATATTGACATGATCGATGGGTCTTCTCTCATCAGGGAAACACATCAATGGAGGCGGAAGCTTATACTTTATAGCTTCTTTTTTCTTTCTTTTTTTTTCTTCTTCTTTTTGTTATGTTTGTTTCGTAGTCATTCGTTTTGTCTTTGTGCAGGCTTGACGCGACGGAGCGATACAATCCCAAGTGCTAGCCTGATGTGTTGTGGCCTATTTATTTATAAAATATTTAGTTGACTGTTGAGAGGATGCAGGCTACATTAGATCTAGTGCAAATGTAAATGCATTGTATGCATGAGAGTATGGATATTGATATTGGGTATTCCTGTGGTCAGGAATCCCAACGTTGCATGTACGCTTCAGGCTCAATAGTTCGTTTCTGTGACGCCAAAGAATAATTACTGATGAATCACCATCGTCATCTCCAATAGAACTATCGTCGAAATTAACTCAACAATTAAAATCATCATTATCATCAAGCCTGAACCGACATGGAACTCGTAGGTCGCCACAGCATTTCATTACTGAACATCAAGTTCAACACTTTGAGCTCGACCGAATCTGTGTTTCGTTTTCACGTCATTTTGTGAAATTCATCAGGTCTCGCCATCATCAATGGTCAAATCCGTCTCTGTGGAAACGTGTCCATGATTTATTATAGACGACTTGTGATCCCTGAACGTTAGCAACAGTGCGACTTTTAGTATTGTGTGTCTTCTGTGACAAACGAAAGAATATCAGCTTAACTGGGGGAGTCACTGTTTACGGTGAAGAACTGTATGACCGAGAATGCAAGGTTCTGGGGCCTAAGTTCAGATCAGATATGTATGATCTGTTCACTCACCCAGATAACACAATTCACGCATACGACGCATGAGTTTAGAAAACTCTGTGAGTAGCCTGACGCAATGACTTACCCTTGAGCCTACTATAATTACGAACACACACACACACACACACACACACACACACACACAGAGTTTTGCACTCACACACACATTCTCGCCTCAAAAAATAGTTATTTCAAGTATTATGTTGTTGTTTGATAAACGTGGGGAACAATTCACTTGATGTGTGACCATGCGCGGCAGTTCTGTCGACGCGGTCCAACCCACTGAATCAAATTCATATGCCGGCCACTTACACGGTCCGTCCACTCACACTGTTACTTCACCGAGCCAAATGTCTACCCCACACAACTCATCAGGTGAGACACTCGGGGACCATCTTCAACATGGAACTGAAACAGCAGCAGTTCCAACAGGGGGTCCCTCCGTGGGTCCTGTGGGCTGGTCAGCATGGAGCCCATACCAATCCTTCTGTCAGCTCCTCAGGCCTGTACTGTCAACGTCAAAGGGTGGGCACACCACCCCGACACCCTTCCAGCTTCTTGGGAGATTGTTGTAGTAAGTTTTGTAGCCCAGCCAGCCGTTCATTCTCCTCCCCACTATTGGTAAAGCCCATGACCTCATAATCCATGACGTTACGTCATTTATGGATGACGTCAAATTCCTGGTCAATCTGTTCGAACCACTGCAGACCATTAAATTAAAAAATAAAATAATTACTGAACAATTTCAAAGGTTGTTGCACATACATATGAAACACGCACAACTCAACGATTCACCCACAATTGGCACTTGTAAGTCATATTTTCACATTCATCACAGATCTAACACACACACACACACGCACACACACACACACACACACACACAGAGATATATATATATATATATATATATATTTTTTTTTTTTCTCCTCTCTGACCACAGGCACTCGGAAATCTCTGTCTCTCTCTGTCACACACACACACACACACACACACACACACACACACACACACACACACACACACACATTATGTATATAGATATAATATTGTAATTGGATGTACTTCATTGTCCTATCATAAGCACCCTTCCTCATTTCTCCATATCACCATCATTTCTATCAATAAACATTCGTTTTAAAGATCGTTCACCTGCTTTCGAGTGTCCGTTAGTCTGAAACAGAGCTGGAGGAAGTGGATCATACACGCATTCACCCCACACACCTTAAGTGTGACACATTCGATACTTATTATCCCTTCCATAGGCTGTGAAATGATATTAAATTCCATAGTAACACATTATGATGTTCATCCTACTGATTCGAAGATGACCATGGCTTAAAAAATCAGATGGAAGATCGGTGTCTGTGGGTCCGGAGGTGACTGAATAAAGAAAATTCGTTTCATGCACATTAGTTATCACAAAACTCTTTCTGTACTTACAATCATCAAAAAACATAACTCCGTTCTCACTGGTTTCAATTTGTTTGAAAGAGGCATCGAAGAGTTCGGACTAATGTATATACACTTCACCTCACAGTCTGCTTAAAAAAAAAAAAAAAAAAAAAAAGAAAGAAAGAAAGAAAGGCATTGGTTGACCAACATACCCGACGCACTGATCAGGCTTTTTGAAGCAAACATAAATTAACTCTTTCCATACGAACGGCGAAAGAGACGACGTTAACAGCGTTTCACCCCAATTACCATCATCAAAATATTGCAAGAGGAAGGCTCTTATACTGAAGAGGTGAACGTTGACAAAGAATACCACAATTCTTACGACGGAAGCTAAAGGTTGGGTCATTCAGACACCCACTGGACATCCGAGGGGTCTGTGTAGAGGAGAAGAGAGGACTGGCCGTACTGAGTGAGTTAATGGTGTAGGAATAAAGTGATGGGGAAGGGGGATAATAATATATAGCAGTTAATTCCTTTTTTTTTTTTTAAGTTTTAAAAAAGGTTTAAAACATTTACATTGATAAAATGACTAAACAAATGATACATGACAGAACAATAATGTAGATAAAAGACAATTGATAAAAGACAAAGTCAAAAGATTAAAACAAAGAAAAAAAAAGTATCTTTTACCGAAATTCCGCGCGCGTGCACAGGTCCGTCATGCACACACATATACACACAGATACACAAAGAACAATCACAAACTTGTACACACAGCCAGATCCAAACCCACGCACGCGCGCACGCACGCATAAATGTTACGTAATTCCCCAAACCATATAAAGGACCTGCATAATTCAAGTTACGCAACCACACGTACGTTCAAGTTCCACAGTCAACACACACACGTACAAACACACGCCCGTGCGTGCACACACACACACACACACATTACCTATTTCCCACAAACACAAAGTACCTGCATACGAACTTGCATGCACATTCACACGTGCGCTTAAGTCCAACAGTCAACACACACACATACACACGCACGCACGCACGCACACACACACACACACACACATTCAGCCTTGTCTCTGTATGCACACACATTCCCAACCACCTCCCTGTGTAGGTCATAAGAGCAGACAGTATAAGTATTCCTTCAGTCTTTGCATGGTCGGTTTAGTTATGATTAAAATATTTTTTGGGGTTACTGACTCCTTCTTTCAATGTGACAGAGGCAATAAGGCACCGTGCTTCATCATATTCAGACCAGTTCAGTTTCTCAAAGAGGCATCACTGCGTCCAGACAAATCCACATACGCTGCACCACATTTGCAAAATAGATGCCTGACCAGAGCTGAGTAACCCAACTTAAGTGAGGCCTTGAGGGGGAGGGGGGGAGTGCAGGGGGGGGGGGGGGGGAGAAAAGAAAAAAGAATAGATTGTCTTTATTACCAAGTGTACCGGGGTCACAAGGAATGTACGGGGGATATTACATAAAAAAAGAGTACAAACATAAAAGGAAAATCATACACAAACACAGATACTGTAGAACTTAGGATACATACATGTGCATATCAATTTTAGAAATTGTGCACACACACACACACACACATTAGAACATAAGCCGAATATTACATGTGGATCGGGCTTATGACTAGACCTTCAGGTAAATGGTTGTTAATTGCGCAATTCTCTTTAATCATACTGGATTTGGTCGAGAGACAGGGCTTTGACTGCTTTGGGAAAAAAGCTGTTGACAATGCGATTGATTTCCGTCCTTATACTTCTGTACCGACGACCAGAGGGGAGCAACTCGAAAATCCCAAAAGCTGGATGTGATTCGTCCTGGCTGATTCATTTTGATTTTTTTGAGTAGCCGCTTATATGTCGTCTACAGAAAGTTGGTCAGCGCCGGTATCTTGGTGGCAGTTTTTACGATATGATAAAATAAGTGTTTAATCATCAAGAAAGTACATACGTGGTATCAATCATCATAGAACCCCTACCACAATCAACAGTCGTCGGTCCCGCACACACAATCATCACCTCCATGTTTTTAATTTAGGTCTGATCAATCTCACACTGACATAATTATCATTCCAAGTTCCTAAACGCACATCACTCTAACTCACTGTGCTTCCTGGACTACTCAACAGACCACACACACACACACACACACACACTGACACTCCACAATGACGCATTACAATGCCTGTGCTGCTACACACACACACACACACACACACACACACAGACACACACACACACACACACACATAGTGAACTACTCCGTTTCAGCTCAGAGCGGAATGTTCAGACGGGTGCAGACCTGTCCGTCAGTGAATACTATGCACTGTCGAGGCTTTGCTAAGGCCCCACTGTTTTACCGCTTCCAATGGATAACAAACGTCAGTTATTTGTACAGGTTTCAGTTATCGGTCAGCGAGGAGTCGACCAACAGATGTGACATAACACATGTTGATTGAATGACGCCCTTTGGACTTGAGGAAAGTGACACCACACACACAAGTCAGTGCGGTGAAAAGCCTTCGTTACACGGTCTGCCTGAGAAGGCGTAAGCAGACAGTAGAAGGTTGCTTTTCTTATTTTTATTTAACCATTTTTTAATCATTACAAATTTGGATGGGTGACATGAACGATGTACAAGTCAAAAAACGAACATGTCGCCTATTTTCTGCTTCGTGTTTGGCACAGCTTTGCTCAAAAAGCCGTCAATAGCGTCGCACTCTATAACGCTGCGCAAGGATAAAACCAACGCTGTGGGCGGAGAAAGCCAGTGATTGCAGACAGGAGACACGCACGCTGCCAGTCAGTCAGGCAAGGCAAAGCCACGCCCCCAGGGACTCGGGCTGCAGCCAACAGAAACTGTTCTGACGCGTCAATCATTTTTATGCTAGCGAAAAGTGGCTTCATCGATTGGCTGAGGCCTTTAAAGCTCGCCAGCCTGCCTGGGCGCGACTCCACCGCCCGCTCAGTTACAGTCTGCTTCAGGGAGACTCAGACGGTGTTGGTAGCCGCTCAAAAAAGGACTTGTGGACCACAGCTGTGGGCGAACTCGAGTGGACACATGACAGATGGACACAACGACGTGTCTCTGCCTTCAACAGGTTCGCCACACGCAGCCTACAACCCCGGCCACTCGAAACGAACACTAACGAACCTTGTTATTTCCCCGCTGCGTTGGGCCCGGGACTAGAGTCCAGGAGATCGAAACTAAGCCTTGGGGTTTGTGGGTATGTCTTAATGTGAGAAGAAGCACTGATCAGCGTTGTATAGAGAATGAGGCCTACTTCTTCATTAACAACAGGAACCTGGCCAGTATTTGCCCCTTCACCACTACCACCACCACCACTGACCCCTCTCCCCCAACTCTTCTGCAACCGCTCGGTCTCCGACATTGCAATGACAAGCCACTGAACGAAAAATAGTTTTAGATCAGTGAGTTCAAGTCCCTGTGGAAATCCCCGAACGTCAGGTGACGTCAGTGCTGTGTGCAGCCTCAGTCCCGTGATCACGTCATCACACTGCACTGTTTGGGATGACGACATTATTGCCTTATCAGTACTTGGGATGACTCTTCAAAACGGTGTTATAGTGTCTGCCTGATTCTGCGGCCTCCTCATTGCACCGACTCACTGAGATCATATGAATAACTAACACCATAGCGCTGATGTACGCTACAGCACCGCCCACTAAGATCAACTGCATCAGTGGCCTACTAACCACCAAAGCATCGAACACCTAGGCAGGTATGAACCCTGTAGCGCACAACGTCACGGCACCCACTGCTGAGATGTATACAAACACTTCGTCTGCAGCATATACTTACAATGAACTCACAGCATTTACCGCTGACATGTACTCAAACACTAAACCCACCCATAACACCATAGGTCCACGTCAAGAGCACCGAACACTGATATCTTTACTGCACCACAGAGTTGTATATCAACACCATAGCATACATGTCACTGACCACACCGACCATTGAAGTATGTGCAAACACTGAAGCATGGTTTTGCACATAAGCATGGACGACGGGCGCAATAGCCGAGTGGTTAAAGCGTTGGACTGTCAATCTGAGGGTCCCGGGTTCGAATCACGGTGACGGCGCCTGGTGGGTAAAGGGTGGAGATTTTTACGATCTCCCAGGTCAACATATGTGCAGACCTGCTAGTGCCTGAACCCCCTTCGTGTGTATATGCAAGCAGAAGATCAAATACGCACGTTAAAGATCCTGTAATCCATGTCAGCGTTCGGTGGGTTATGGAAACAAGAACATACCCAGCATGCACATCCCCGAAAACGGAGTATGGCTGCCTACATGGCGGGGTAAAAACGGTCATACACGTAAAATCCCACTCGTGTGCATACGAGTGAACGCAGAAGAAGAAGAATGAAGCATGGACACTGATGCCATAGCACCGAAAAAGCCAGGTCCACATGACACAAGGTCCAATTAGGTATACCACTTGGTCAACATAACACGACCCACATATTCCGCTAGGTCCACGTGACACTAAACCCACATTTCTTTAGGTCTATATGAAACTAGACCCACATTTCTCTGTGTACGAGACTAGACCCACATTCAACTAGACTCACATATCATGGCAGGAAATGGATTTTTTTTTTGGGGGGGGCAAAGGGGGTGGGGGGTTGTTTTATTTTTTTGTTTTTTCCCCATAGACCCACATTCAACTAGACCCACATATCACAGTCCACATCGCACCAGACCCACATTCCACAACTGAGGTCCACATGACATAAGACCTGTGACATTCTGCTAGCTCCAGATGAAGAGCAAGACCCACATCCCGCTAGTTCCGCGCGCGCGTACCGGTGCGGGTGTGAATGTGTTCGTATGTATAAAAAGAAGAAGAAGAAGAAGAAGAAAGTGCCTACTGGTGTGAATTGGTGTTTGGAACGGCAGGAAATTGATTTTTTTTTTTTGGGGGGGGGGGGGGGGGGGGCAAAAGGGGGGGGGGATATTTTATTTTATTTTATTTTTTCCCACACCGGCTTTGCCGCGACGATTTTTTTCCATAACAGTCGCGGTTTCAGCCCGAGGCGTGATGTAGTACACAGCTCCAACGCAGTCAACAGCAAACACAACGGTTGTTCTCCGTCTGGGCCGCCTACACCACACCAGCTCGGTGTTTTAGTTTACTTGTCCTGGTTTCATAGTCTCTGAGCCAGCTGGGCAAGGGGAGAGGACAACTCAGACTTACCGGGGGGAAATCTTTACGAGGGCACAAAAAAATCGAAGTACGCGAAGTGTCCACTTACACGAAATCGAGATAAGCGAGGAAAATGTATTTGAGGTTGTGAAGGCTGCTTGCCGGGGTCAAAGAATCGTGTCGATTTGCTCCGATGAGACCACTTAAGCGTGTAGTGACCTAATTTCAAGACTAAATCTAGCCATTTGAAGAAAGTGCTGGTAGATCTATGTGCCTCAAAATGTTCCGATAGCATCACAGTACATGCGTGAACACATATTTCCATTCAGTTGTCTCTGACCACAAATTTTATATTTGTCTTCAAAACAGTTTAATTTAAAGGGTTTGCCGGTCACGGTTATCTGGTTTTACTGTCACCTAATGAGCGCGCGCGCGCGCGCGCGTGTTTGTGTGTGTGTGTGTGTGTGATAGTTTTGGTTTTTGTTTGTATGTTCAGTGTATAATATGTTTTGGTGTGTTTTGGTATGATATGTTTTGATGCGTGCCTCATGTATGTTTTTTTGTTTTTGTTGGGTTTTTTTTTACGTGGTCAGTGCTATTTTTTCCCCTTCTGTGCTCTCTCTCTCTCTCTCTCCGTGTGAATGTATACGTAGGCCTACGTGTGTGTTGTGAGCGAGAGAGTTGTGTGCACGGGTCTGTGTGGGTGTGAGGGTTCAGGGTGAGTGCGAACTGATTCAGGTGGAGGGGGGACGGAGGGTGGGGGTGGGGGGGGGGGGGAGAGAATGTGAGAAACTTAGAGCTGTGAAGGAAGAGTTTTGTCTCTGGGGAGTGAGTGTGAGAGGGGTTGAGGGGTGTAGTGGGGTGTGAAAGGTATACTGAATGGCAGGTTTCTACTTGACATGAGTGTTCTCCCACCTTATGTACGCCAGTGTACGTGTGTTTATGTAAGTGTGAGTGTCGGGGGTGGGGAAGAAAGAGAGAGAGAGAGAGTGCGTGCGGGTGTGTGTGTGTGTGTGTGTGTGTGTGTGTGTGTGTTTGTGTGAATGTGTGAGTGCGTGCGAGTGTGTGAGTGCATGTGTATGTGTGTGTGTGTGTTTATCAGTGTTGATAAGTCAGCTTACTTTGGCTCTTAGGTGTGGCGGACAGCCTGATGACACCAGGTACGGGGGGGGGGGGGGGGGGGGGGTGGGGGGAGGAAGCTTGAGAGGAAGAATTAAACCCTGTGAAAAACACGATCTGACATTTTGAAAGGACGTTTATTTATTTATTTAATTATTTATTCATTTAATCATTTATTTGTGTGCGCAGGGTAAAAAGTAAAATAACATTCCTAGGATAATGGTCTTTACAAAAGATCTGTATATCAGAGTGTTATTCAAAATAACTTATTAAGGAATGAATCAATCAATAATTTAATCAATACATATTTTTAAAAAAAATACAATCAGCATTGCTGTGATAAATTTGAACTTCATGTGTTATTTAGGATTGAAAAACAGAACAAACAAAAAACAGCAACAACAAAAATAAAATAAAACAAAAATTGAAAAAAAAAAAACTAACCCCGAAAATTGATAATAACCACAAAAACTCGCATACTAAAACAATTTGAAATCAGAAGATATTCACATGAATAGGCTACACACCCGTTTGCCCAACTCATGTTTTGAAACTCATGTTCATTATAATTATATGTACGTCCTTCATGTCCGAAAAGGAATATACACAGAAAAACAAAAACCACAAAAATAAATAAATATATATATATATATATATTAAAGCTAAATCTTTTCTTTTCTTTTTTTTTCAACTGCAAACCCGCAACCTGCAACGAGAAAATTACAATATTCGGCTCTGACACAATGCACGATGCCGCTACAAATCGAATGATAAACAAAAATAAAAATAAAATAAAATTATAAATTGATAAATAAATTGATAATTAATAAATGAAATAGAAATAACGGATGAATAAAAAAAATCAAAAAAAAAAAAAAAAAAAAACAAAAAAAAAAAACCCTAACTAAATCGTGAATTTATGGACGAGTGATTGAACTGATTAATTAAAATCGAAACATAAATTGAAAAAACATATATGTATGTGTGTGTGTGTGTGTGTGTGTGTGTGTGTGTGTGGATGAGCCACATGTTATGTATAATAATAATGATAATAATATTGATAATGGTATTTATATAGCGCTGAATCTTGAGCAGAGACAAATCAAAGCGCATTAGCACCAGTCATTCACACGCATGCATAACACTAAAACTGGAGAAACTGAAGACAAGGAAGAGGCAGGGGAGGACGCTGTCTTGTGAAGAGGTGGGTTTTAAGGTCAGACTTGAAAGAGCTGAGTGTGGAGACTCGACGAAGCGAAAGAGGAAGTTCATTCCAGAAACATGAGCTACATGATGGGTTAATTATGTGTCAATTTCAGAAATGCATATATTGCCTACTTCTGCCATACGTCCCAAACCAGAATTGCTGAAGGGATCATTAAATATGTATCCTAAGCTGTCACATTGTTTTGAATAAAACAAATTGATAAAATAAAATAAGAATCAGTCAGTCAGCAACAGTGAGTAGACAAGGAGTGATTAAAACGTGCACACAGGCGTTTATATAAGACTGTTTCTCCACTGTCTGGCAATGCATAATTTTCAGATGATAACTGGTGTTGTACACATCCACATGTTATGTATAATAATAATAATATTGCTAATGGTATTTATATAGCGCTGAATCTTGAGCAGAGACAAATCAAAGCGCATTCGCACCAGTCATTCACACGCATGCATAACTCTAAAACTGGAGAAACTGAAGACAAGGAAGAGGCAGGGGAGGGACGCTGTCTTGTGAAGAGGTGGGTTTTAAGGCCAGACTTGAAAGAGCTGAGTGTGGAGACTCGACGAAGCGAAAGAGGAAGTTCATTCCAGAAACAGAGAAAGAACGGCAGCCAACAGTCGAGTGTTTGAATTTGGGTATGCGTAAACAGAGTGGATCCGAAGCCGATCGTAGTGAGCGAGATGGAGTGTAGAGGTGAAGGCAGCCACAGAGATTGGAAGCGGCTAATTTGTGAGTGATTACCGACATATCACCAGCTTCTGATGCCGTTATCTCTTTCATACCGAACTGCATTGTGCATTGTGAAGTTGATGGAAACCATATTGATGAACGACAGTATCCCTGCTTTCAGTTCCTCTATGCATTTTAAGAGCAGATGTGGTGTAGCGCGTTTGGATCTGTTCGTACGCTCTGACACTTCCTTGAATGCCGAAACTGAAACTCATTGCCTTAGTTGTGACACCACGCCCACATATGTCTGTGAACTTCTAAACCCGTTCTTGCGCAACAGCAGGACGTTGAGAACTTTAAGCACCTCTCATGGAACCCTTCCACCATGGCTCATACACTCCGACGGAAAGAGGTCATTCATTGTCTTTGGTCTGACATGCTCATTACTCTCACTGATACAGACAACTAATTTATCCGCCTTCAAAGCAAATCTGAAAATATATATCTTGAAAAAAAAAAAGTATCATAACTGTGGATCATAGTTAAACTCTCACACTGAAGTAACCACCGGGAGATATTTTGGTGTGTGCCTTGAGTAGCTTTCTTGGGTTGGTTTAATTGGTCCCCTCATGATCCAGAACATACACACCATGTATATATGCGCGCGCACTGACACGCGCGCACACACACACACACTAGCACGCACGCACACACACACACGCACGCACACACACACACACACGGTTCAAGACCACACAGGTAAACGTTTATTTATAAGCACGCACATCCCTTCTGCTCACAAAGACTCTCACGCGCAGACCTATTCACAAGGACCCAAGCAGTCACACACACACACACACACACACACACACACACACACACACACACACACACACACACCACCCCAAAGAAAGAAACAGCAGCTGTTGCTACAACACCGGCCACGGAACAGCTGACACCTACAAGAACAGCTTACTTTCCCAGTAGGGAAATGAAAGGAACAGCCTCAAGGAGCAGACCTTACAGAGCTCGATACACACACCCCAGTCCGATTGTCCGAGACAACCAAGCCTGGAAGACAAATGGAATTGTTCTCTTCCACATCTCCGTTGGGCAGCCAAGTTCTGACAGTGTCAGAAGAAGATTGAATGGCACGGACTTATAAATATTTACTTTGAGGTTTGGGTGACATAGACCAATCGCGTCGTTTCCCTCCTTCGTTTTTCATGAAGACAAGCTGTGTTGTATTGTGTAAGTATGTTTGGGGTAGTAAACAGGGGTAGAGGTAAGATGGAATCCTGTGTCATGGTAGTAAGGGCTGTCATTTTGGGGATTTTCTTTTTGTGGGGGGCGGGGGGTGCAGGGGGGGGGGGGGGGGGGGGCGGATGTTTAATCTGACATGGGCGGCTGTGTGGTGCCACCATGTATTAACAACATGCTGAAACTGTTGTGTCGGTGACGCGAACTGTAGAAGGGGTAGTACTAGACAGAGGTAGGAGTAATACAAGGTGAAAGCGCAGGCCACAGTACGTGTACACAATAACATGTGGATAAAAAAAAAAAATTCAAAAAAAGGGAGAAAAAAAAGTGGAAACTATAGATCTGACCAGAAATTCTCTGCGGAACTGTCTGTTTTTCTTTTTACTGTTTGTAAAGAAACAACCACATCCTCTTTTCCGGGAAATTTTCTGCGGGACTGTCTTTTTCTTCTTACTGTTTGTAACGAAACAAGTACCATCCCCTTTTCCTGTAAACTACACCGCTTACATTACTGATGAACCGCGTCTGCTGACTAGTCATTGCTGTGCCCGTGGTTAGTTATCGTTAAGCTCTTTAGATAAGACGTTTGAAGAGGACAGGTAGAGTTGTTGTGTTTCTATTTCAGGGTGGTGGTTTTGTGTGTGTGTGATCACCTTATTCAAAGGACAGTTACCAGTTCACTGGGCATTGTTTCAGACCTGGCGTGTCACGTGAGTCAGTGGAGGACTGAGTTCACACACCTTGTTGACCAAAAAGAAGAAAAGACCTAGGTAAGGATGAGAGGGTGGAAATCACACATAAAAGCCCCCCCCCCCCCCCCCAGTGTATAATACCCTCCCCTTTCTTTCTCTTACTGCTTGGGTCTGACGATGGTGTGATCTTGGCGACTGCGCTTTGCGGCAAGGCTAGATCCCACGTCTGCCTACTGTGTATACATTCCCAAGGTTGTTGGTCAGCACAAGGTGTGCAATTTTGAAGACTGTGATTCAAAAGTCAACTGAGGATACGAGACTTTTAAAACTGAATCAGATGTTATAAGACAATACTATTAACGAAGATGATTAGCAAGCCAGCTTACTTATCGGTAATTAATACGTGCCCAGCAGTAGGCTTCTCTCCCAAAGTAACCCCGATGTGTATCAATCTATTCTTTCTTTTCGATCTCAGCAAAATAATGTTTCCATGTACGCTGTTCGTGTATCTTCAAACTCGTGAATGTTTGTTCACTTGTTTGGTTGTTCACTCCAAGCCCAACGCTCGGCTTTCTTCACAGGTTGACAGAAGCTTACAGTATTGCCAACAGCTGAGAGCTGTATGACCAGTGGTTCGTTCACTGCAATCGGAAGTCATTTTCAGCTGTCTTTTGTGATGGACCAAGACTCTGAAATGACAAGTCAACATTGCACTGGCTTTAAGTGCTGCAGCCTCGGGGGCTAGTTGGCCTTTGGGAACCATCCCAGTGCCGACTGTCCTGAAACCCTCTTGGCCGAGAGAGTGGGATGTAACTTGGGCAAGACAGTCTCCACTATGATCAAAATTCTAGATAGTGAGGACGGTAGATGGCTCTTCTGCTGCTCCTATGGTCATAGTTGGACACGACTGACTATCATACATAATGTTTTGATCACAATATTTGTTTATCTTTTTCTCGCTTAAATAGATTTTGAAGAAAAAAAAGTTATCTGCTATGAGTGAAACAGGCAGAAAATAAGCAATTCGACAATTGGTTTGAGAAAGAAAAGCCTTTTCATGCTTTCCCCGGAGTTCTTTTCACGATATGGGCAACATTATCTATGGCTTTTTTTTTATTTATTATTTTTTTTATTACATTACAGCCATCCAGTTCCATATCCAGCCACACACTGACCCTGATGCCGTGTGCTAGCAGTGACAGGCTGACTGAAGGAGTTCCAGTTACTAAAGGAATGACCATGCTACTACTACTACTACTACTACTGCTACAACAACAACAACAACTACTACTACTACTACTGCTAGCGTTTATTGAAATGATTTTGCTCTAAGCGCTTTACAATTACAAATAGTTCCAGTTTTAACTATATGAATAAATCACCCACCAAAACGTGCAGGTTGGTCCAACTAAGGAAGCAAACATGACGAATCATGACAAGACATTGGTTCAAAAGTACATACTAAACTCAATGTGCATAGTAAAAACTGACCCCCCAAACCAGTTCAAGCATCCAAAACCAGTGGCATACAGTACCACAATGCCCAAAACATTGCAAAACCCCACGACAGCACCCCCAAAAGCAGTCCCACACTTTCTCCCTACCCTCCATACAACACATCAATAACACACAACTGAAAAACAGAAACAAGCACACACCCACACTGTCTCAGGCATCAGGCGATCAGTTTCTGTTTCAGTTTCACAGGGAAGCGTCACTGCCTTCGGACACGCCCATATACGCTACACCACATCTACTAGGCAGATGCCTGACCAGCAGCATAACACAACGCACTTAGTCAGGCCTTGAGTGCATGCATACATATTTGTGTACCTACCTACAGAGTGGATTTTTTCTAAACCGAATTTTGCCAGAGAACAACATTCTCGTTGCCATGTGTTTTTTTTTGTTTTTTTCAGTGCGCAAAGGGATCTCGGTTTATCGTCTCATCCGAACGACTAGACGCTCAGATCGATTTTTTTAGTCAAACTTGGGAGAAAGGGCGAGAGCGGGATTTGAACTCAGACTCTCACTGACTCTGTAGTGGCAGATGAGCGTCTTAATCATTCTGCCTCCCGCCTTCCTCAGGGGATTAATTAAAGGCAGTTTTAAAAGAGATGAGTTTTGAGGTTGGTTTTGAAGGTGGAAATGGGGTGTCTTAATTCGTACGGCAAGGGAATCTACTGGACGGGGGGGCGGGGGGGGGGGGGGGGGGTGAATGCGACGGAGGGTTCCAGTTCCTGTCCTGGCGCTGGCTGCCAAAAGCCAACTGGGTGATCAAGTCTGATGATACATGACATCCCCATTCCTTTAACGTGGCCCCACCCATACTTCACCTACATATCCCTACATCCTACGGGTCCCAATCATGACACCGCAATATCCATAACATGACATCCCAATGTCCTCAGCATGACACCCCCATGTCCCAAACATGAGAGACCCATGTCCTTAACACGACCCCCCATGTCCTATCATGACACCCCAATGTCCCTAACATGACAATCCAATGTCCCCACCATGACACTCCAATGTCCCTATTATCCCTGCCATGACACCCCAGTTGTCATAATGACACACCAATGTCCCTAACACGACACTCCAATGTCCCCACCACGACACCCCAATGTCCCCACAATGACACCCCAATGTCCCCACCACGACACCCCAATGTCCCCACAATGACACCCCAATGTCCCTATTATCCCTGCCATGACACCCCAATTGTCATTACAATGACACCCCAATTGTCATTATAATGACACCCCAATGTCCCTGCCATGACACCCACCCCAATTGTCATTGTAATGACACCCCCAATGTCCCAGACATGACGCACCATTGTCCCTACACCCCCCTTCCCCACGTCCCTAATATTACAAACTGAACCCCTCCCTATACGTCCCTTAACCAAAACCACCCCCACCCCACCCCACCCCCCCCCATATCCATACTATGACAACTCCCCCCCCCCCCCCACCCCCCCACCCTTTAAATTCCCCATATCCTGATTATGACAGCTCCCCCCCTACACCCCCACCTTCACTCCTCCCAGTAATAATATCCCTACTCTTGCCACAGCCGAGTTCCGAATAACGGAGCACTGACTTAAGTCAGTGACAACGTACAGGCCAACACGGAGCTATTTTTAACCTCAGTGAACCTCTGCGCGCGCACACAACAACCCCATAATACTAGAGAGTCCAGGCAGCACGCACGCGCTAGCCAGTCACAACACACTTTTTTTTTTTTCTTTTTTTTTTCTTTTTTTTTTCAAACCCATCAGCTCTGAAACCCTTGAAGGACACACATCGTCACTCCTCGCACTCCCTTCTTGTCGAGTAGTGGACTGGTCGGAAGACGACGATACCACTTCAGCGTTTAGGGGTGGTGGGGGGTGTTGTTAGCCAAAGTAGACTTGTCCAACAGCCCCCTCCATCCCTCCCTCCCTCCCTCCCTCCCCTGAGGGCCCTCTTCCCACACTTATCCCTCCCTACCCCACCCCCACCCCACCCCTCTCTTGGAAGAGGCCGCACACACGCACACGCACTCCACCCCCCCCCCCCCCGAACCCCCCCCCCCCCACCAAAAAAACACACACCAAAAACAAACCCTCCCCAAAAAACTCCCTACCACCCCTCATTCAGCAATGGACTCGTCGCCCACCACGAGAGACGAAGGAGGAAGAAATGGAAAGGAATGTGGGAGGAGAGGAGGAGGGGAGGGAGAGAGTGTTAAGGGGGGGAAGGAGGGAGGGAGAAATGGTGAGGGGTGGTGGTGGTGGTGGTGGTGGTGGTATCCCCGGGGGAGGGGGAGGGGAGGGGGGAGGAGAGGAGAAGGAAGTTATTGATTTGTCTGCCGCCGCTGCTGCTGCTGCTCAGTGGCACGGTGGTGCTGGCATGACTTGCCTGTGTGTGTGCCAGCAGGCAGGAAGGAGACAGTGTGGCAGCAGTCTGGCACTCTGCCCCCCTCTTTCCCCCCCCTCCCTCTCCCTTATCTCCCCCTGCCCCCACCCCCACCCCTCCATCGCCAGCTCCCTTTTCTTCCATCACCCTCTCTCTCTCTCTCTGTATATGCGTTTTTCTGCTGCCAGCTATTACAGCCGCGGTGGTTGTGCCTCAGTCGCCTCTGCCACTTTCTGGAAGCACAGTGGCAGCGGCCACTGGGTACACAGACTCAAACAGAGTACACTGACACAGACCCAGACACACAGACATACACAGATAGAGACAGGCAGAGGGAGAGAGAGTGATACGAAAGAGAGAGAGAGAGAGAGAGAGAGAGAGAGAGAGAGATCGGAGAGAGAGAGAGAATGTGTGTGTGTCAATGAATGAATGAATGAATGAATCTTTATTTCCAACGGCGGAGATATCAGCATACTGGCCGACTTTCATGTCTGCCGTTGTTCTAACGAAGAGACACACAAACATATACATATATAAATGTAGTCATACTCAATAAAAATGTATACATATATATACAAGGATAACGCCGCGTCGAAGTAAGACTGGATACAACAACGCATATGTGTGTGTGTGTGTGTGTGTGTGTGTGTGTGTGTGTGTGTGTGTGTGTGAGAAAGAGAGGGAGAGGGACACACACACACACACACACACACACACACACACACACACACACACACACACACACACACTGTGCAGTGCCGCCAGTCTCCTTTCATTTCCTCTCGGCTGGTGGCTGGTTGCGCGGAGCAGAACAGCGCTGGAACGCCCCCCCCCCCCCCTACCCCCGCATCCCCCTCTCCCCCCCCCCCACTGCCACACCCCTACCCCATTCCCTACCTCTCGCCCTTTCACGCCCCTTCTCCCCATCTCTCCAATTCCCATCTCTACTCCCCCACCCCCACCCCCACCCCCACCCCACGCTTCCTTCACGCTGACTGAGAAGATTAGAGCCGCCGAGTGTGTAATGATGGTCTTGTTTTTTTTGGATTCTACCGAGTCTCTCTTCGTGAGAGGCACACGTCGCGTCGACAACGCCACACCACAGCATCAATAAACGTCGTCAGCGCCACATGACGGCATCAATAAACGTCGACAACGCCACATCACGACATCAGTAAACGTCGACAACGCCACATCAAAGCATTAATAACGTCGACAGCGCCACATGACGGCATCACTAAACGTCGACAACGCCACATCGCGACATCAGTAAACGTCGACAACGCCACACCACAGCCTCAATAACGTCGACAACGCCACATCGCGACATCAGTAAACGTCGACAACGCCACACCACAGCATCAATAAACGTCGTCAATGCCACATGGCGGCATCAATAAACGTCGAGAACGCCACATCACAGCATCAATAACGTCGACAACGCCACATCACGGCATCAATAACGTCGACAACGCCACATGACGGCATCAATAAACGTCGACAACGCCACACCACAGCATCAATAACGTCGACAACGCCACATAACGGCATCAATAAACGTCGACAACGCCACATCACAGCATCAATAAACGTCGTCAACGCCACATGACGGCATCAATAAACGCAGCAGCATTGACAACATGATGTGATATTACCAGAATCGACAGCACCACATCATAGCATCAGTAGCATCGAGAGCACCACATACAGCATCAGTAGCATTCGACAGTGCTGCACCACAGCGTCAACAACGCTGTGTCATAGAAACAATAGCATCAGGGCTATATTACTGCATCGACAGTGCCATGATATATAATTAATAGCGTCGACAGCGCAATATCGCTTCATTGACAGCACAGCATAACATCACAACCTCGATAGTATAGGCACATCGCAGTATCAATAGCGCCATATCACAGTATTAATGACATGTCACAATATCAATATCAATATATCAATGGCACCATGTTACAGTATCAATAGCGCCATGTCACACGTCTAACAATGGCACCGGTCACACACACATACACACATGCACGCGCGCGCGCGCGCATACACAATCACACAAAACGCGCGCGCGCGTCGATTTCCCCCACAAAGCACGATAGAGCTTTCCAGACGGGCGGCAACCACCACTGAGCGTTTCACATTGATAATGTATAAAGCCTGCGCTGGTGTGGTTCTCAGACATCATAGAACACGTAAGTACACACCACTCCACCGTACACTCGCTCAACCCCCCACTCCCCCCCCCCAGCCCCCTAACCACCCTCCCTCCCCCCCCACTCCCTCCCCCCCCCCACTCCCTCCCCCCCCCACACACACAATTACACAGTGTGCATAGTGTTTTCTTTCTTTCTTTACTTTAAAGTCTTTTCACTGGTAACAGATATTAGACGGGAGGAGAATGGAGGAGATGGGGCTAGTACACCTGTGTACGTGCGTGGGGGTTGGGGTGTGGGGGGTGGGGTGATAGGAGGAGTAAAAAAAAAAGAAAAAAAAGTGCCAGAGGTTAGAACAGAAAGAACTACTAAAGATTGAACTGAGAGTAATGTATAACTATTTCAAACATTCCTGTAACTGGATTATGTACACAGTGTGTGTGTGTGTGTGTGTGTGTGTGTGTGTGTGCGTGCGTGCGTGCGTGCGTGCGTGCGTGTGTGTGTGTGTGTGTGTGTCTGTCTGTCTGTCTGTCTGTGTCCCTGTGTGTCGCACAAAAAAGAACCTCGTATAACAACAAAAAAACAACAAAAAACAAAAAAACAAAAAAGAAAAAAAAAAACCCAAAACAACCAACCAAACAAACCAAAAAACAACAACAACAAAAACTCGTATAATAAAACGTTTGTCCCTGACAAAATACTGTAGGAAAGTCCCCTTTGATAATGAAACAAATACTCTTGCAGGACAGAAAAAGAAAGAAAGAAAGAAAGAACAGCTAGTTGGCTATGAGCTGTGGAGATTCGCTCTCTCTGTGGAGAGCAGCCCTAATTTCACACGGAGAAACCGGCTGTGATAAAAGGAAATTCGATACAACACAACACGGTGCGCGCGCGCGTGCTAGGTATGATCAGTATCAGGGAATTAAATGCGGTGCTTCACTGAGTAAAACGACCGCCAGTAAGAGCAGTAGTGGTAGTAGTAGTTACAATGGCGATGATGATGATGTTAATGATGATAATGATCATGGAAATAATAATAGTCATAATAATAGTAGTAATAGTAATAGTAGTAGTGGTAGTAGTGGTCGTTGTCGTCGTCGTAGTAGTTACAATGGCGATGATGATGATAATGATGATGATAATAATAATGATGATGATGATGATAATGATAATAATAATAATAATAATATTAATAATTATTATCATTATTATATAAAATGATAATAATGATTGTGATAACGGGATACGGAAAAAAGTTATTATTCATAATAATTGTATCTATTTTTCTGATTAGCGCTATATCTTGTGCTTAAACAAATCAGAGTATAACAATAATAATGATAACAACAATAATAATAATGATGATAATAATAACGGGATACGGGGGAAAAATATATCATAATGTATAGCAATAGTATTCATTTATTTAATTAGCGCTATATCTTGCGCGGGAAAAAAATCAAAGTGCCTTCACACCCAACACGCATGCACAGGGATGAAACATAAAATTTATAAAACATGTAGATATAGAAGGCTAAGGGAAACTATGAACGAACGGAAAATGTGAGTGTAGGCCGACGGAAGAGCTCTTTTGGAAAGAGGCAGGTTTCGTCTTCTTCATTCGAGGGCTGCGAACCCCACGTGCACTCGTACACGCATGTGGACTTTTACGTGCATGACCGTTTTTATCCTCGCCGTGTAGACAGCCATACTCCGTTTTCTGTGGTGGGTGGGGAGTGGCGCGAGATGCATGCCGAGTATGTTCTTGAACGCTGACATGGATTACAGGATATTCAACGTGCGTACTTGATCTTCTGCATGCGTATATACACGAAGGCGGCTCAGGCACTAGCAGGTCTGCACATCTGTTGACCAGGGAGATAAGACAAAAATCTCCACTCTTTACCCACCAGGCGACGTCACCGTGATTCGAACCCGGGATCTCAGATTGAAAGTCGGACGTTTTAACCACTCGGCTGTCGAAAGAGGTAGGTTTTAAGGCCAGACTTGAAAGAGATCAATGCAGGAATGTGACGAAGCGTGAGAAGAAGAACGAACCAAGTGTATGGGCCAGAGACAGGGATCCAGGGTCACCCATTGACTTATAAATCTGTATAGGTCCGTGAGTGTCACCCGACTGTGGAGTGTCTGGATCTGAAAACGCGGAAAGTGAGTGGGTCTGAAGCTGATCGTAGAGAGCGATGAGGTGTAGTTGTAGCGATGATGGCAGTCACCGTCATGAACAGGTTTCTTTCGTTTATTCATTTATAGTCTGTTCATCTAAGATGATGATATCAGACTGAAAGTCATAGATAAGATGGGGTACATTTGTTTATAAACGCATAAGTTTATAGCAGAGAGGAATAATTGCGAGAACGACTTGGCACTTCTCTTTCAGAGACGATACATTTGTCTTGTTGTGTTCTCGCTGTAATATGTGCCAGCTTTAAAAGTTATTCTTATGTCTAGGGGGATGAGTGGGGGCTGGAGTAGGGCATGGTGGGAACATTTTGGGGGGGGGGGGCAAGGCAAGGCAAGGCAAGGCAAGGCAAGGAATTTATTTTGTGTGCCCCCTGGGGGCATTGAAACATTACATACATTCATATTTTACACATAACCTGTGAATAAAAAGAGTGATGTCAAAAACTAGAAACATATAAATAGTCTGGGGAGAGTAAGACCCCTTACTGAAAGCATACCATTCTCAGCGATCTCCGCTCTGTGGCGCTATGCTGCGAGCAGTGAGTGTTCTGTTCTGAGAGGTGGACGTCATGGACACACATACATGTAGGCTGAGCAAGGCTACCAGACGTCCTGTGGCTCATGGTGCCACTACTCCAACAGTCAGTCGGAAGCAATATTAAATTAGCTCCACACGAGCACCAGCCCAGAATACCTCCATGGGTAGTCATTTTGAGGCACTACATACAGGGTCTTTGTTTCTGCTGACCGCGAAATTACTGCATTGCAGTCTGTTGGGCGGAAAATTACTCCTCTAGGGTCTGTTGTGCCGCGAAATTGCTCCTTTTGAGTCTGTTGGGGACATGAATATGACCTCCTCGATGTAGTCTTGAACTTCCAGGAAAAAAAATAAAACAAAAACGAATCAAACTTGATTGTTTGGAAAATACGGATATTCCAATGGAGAAAAAAAAGGAGTTTCAGCTGATATGAGGCTTTGGGTGGAATAGATACCCAAACCGATAACGTGCCCTGAACTTACACCAAGGGGAGAGTGTTTCTGGGCCAACTCCACTGGAGTCAGAACGGTGCTTGAGAGTTATTTCCGGGATCTACACAGGCCTCACTCACATGGGAGAGAAATGCAGTGTCAGGGAATAATAACGGATTATGAGCTTGGAAGGGATCGGGAGTGCATCATGATGAGAAGCCTTCTGAGAACGAAACTTAAAAAGAAGGATATTATTTCTTTTTTTTCTTCTTCTTTTTTTTGGTAATAAACGGACTTACTTGATTTCCGATTCATTTCCTTTGCTGTTTTCAAGTAATCCAGCAAGCAACCAATCAGAATTTTCAAAGGAGACAGACACTATGTTAGAACAACAACAACTACTACTACAATTAATAATAATGATAATAATAATGATGATGATGATGATGATAATAATAATAATAACAACAACAGTGATCATGATAATGTTGATGACAACGACGACGACTATGGTAATCGTCATTATCATCGACGTTGTCGTCGTCATCATGATAATAACGGGTGTATTTACCGAGTGCTAAAGCTCGTGCAGACGCAAATCAAAGCGGTTTCATACCCAACATTCTCACCTGTGCTGGTCAGGCAACAGAGCTGTTGTGCTGACCACCTTGTTGTACTGCTGTGATACATGGACGACGTATCGCCGTCACATTCAACAACTTGAGCAGTTTCACCAGAGATGCCTACGAAAGATCCTCGGCATAAAGTGGCAAAACAGGGTCTCCAACCTCCAGGTCCTAGAGAGGAGCGGCCTGCCCAACATCGAAAGCCTGCTGATCCAGTGTCAGCTACGCTGGATATGACACGTTGTCCGCATGACAGACAGCAGGATCCCGAAGATGCTTTTGTATGGCCAGCTGAAGGAAGGCCACCGCGAACTTGGAAGACCGTGCAAGCGCTTCAAGGACACTTTGAAGACAAACCTCAAAGCCTGTGACATAGACATCGCTTCCTGGGAAACTGATGCCTTTGACCGCTCTCGCTGGAGGATGCTGTGCTCTAGTGGCATAAAGACGTTTGAAAATAAGAGAACGCTAGCCATAAAGGAGAAGCGTGAGCGAAGGAAGCAGGGCTCAACTTCTGGAGATGTTTTCCCTTGTAACACCTGTCGGAAGTGCTGCGCATCTAGAATCGGCCTCTTCTCCCATATGAGGACACACACCGACAGATAAGCCTGCCTGCCTACCCATCCGTCGGTCCGACGGGAGACTCCATCTATCTCACATGCTTGGTAGAAATGTACATCCATAGTGGACATTAGTCTGCATCCTTGGTGGAAATGTACATCCAAAATGGACATTAGCCTACATCCTTGGTGGAAATGTACATCCATAGTGGACATTAGCCTGCATCCTTGGTGGAAATAAACATCCAAAATGGACATTAGCCTACATCCTTGGTGGAAACGTACATCCATAGTGGACATTAGCCTACATCCTTGGTGGAAATGTACATCCATAGTGGACATTAGCCTACATCCTTGGTGGAAATATACATCCATAGTGGACATTAGCCTGCATCCTTGGTGGAAACGTACATCCATAGTGGACATTAGCCTACATCCTTGGTGGAAATGTACATCCATAGTGGACATTAGCCTACATCCTTGGTGGAAATATACATCCATAGTGGACATTAGCCTGCATCCTTGGTGGAAACGTACATCCATAGTGGACATTAGCCTACATCCTTGGTGGAAACGTACATCCATAGTGGACATTAGCCTGCATCCTTGGTGGAAATAAACACCCAAAATGGACATTAGCCTACATCCTTGGTGGAACTAACAGTTAAAATGCAGCCACATTTCGAGCTGTGAGCTGTGTGATGAGAGACATGACATCTGTTACTGTAAGAAGGAGTTGGCAGAATGGTTAAGACGCTTATCTACCAATACAATGTTCACGAGGGTGTGGGTTCGATTCTCGCTCTCGCCCTTTCTCCCAAAGTGTCAACGTGAGCACATTGATCCACATGCGCTACACTAATAACAATAAATAAAAAAATAAAATAATGATAGGAAAATTGTACTTTCAAGAAGAGTGAAGGTGTCCTTCACTTCTACAGAAAAAAACACCCCAAACAAACAAAAAACAACTTTGAATTCATTACTTCCGCTCAAGAATGACCTCCAATCTGGAAATGACCTCCCCATCCCCTCAGTACTCTCTTTATATATATATATATATATATATATAAATAAAAATTTAAAAAAATTAAAAAAAGAGAGAGAGAGAGAGAAGAAAAGCAGAATTGGCGAGGGTTCTGACAGCTCCAAAACAAAAGATATACATCTGTTTGCCGACGTTCCGAAGGAGCCAGACCAGTTGCAATGAAGCCGACCAATACTGCGAATGAGTTTAACGACCTATCGGCTTCACGCCCTTAAGGTCAAGAACAACACTGCGAATGACAGCTTGCGGCGTATAAATTTGATGGAAACCCAGCCGGCTACAGCAGCTTGTGGTGTGGAAAGTGTGGGTAGCTGTAGAGTAGTGGTGGGAAGTTGTGGTAGGAGGGTAGTTGCAGAATCGTCGTGTCAAGCTCAAACCGAACCATGATTCTGATGTGGCGTCCACTCATGGAATAGAATCGTACGCTCTTTGGTGCAGCCATCCCAGCTGTCACCCAGTTTGCAGCCATCTAATCGGTGCAGCTTGCAAAGTACGAGCGACCACCGCTTTTGGTGTGAGCAGCCACATAGCGCTCACAGCTCAACTGAAGTTTGCCGCAACGGAAATAGACCGCTGCAGAGTTCTGTGCTTACATGACTTATAGAGGCGCGTCACATGATCTGTGCTCTCGAAGTTTATTGGCTCTCCGAAATTTCGAGCAACAAAGGTGATCGAGAGAGGCAGAACGTGCGAAACAGCAGGCTTCACTTTTCGATTTTTTGCTCTTTGTGTGTGTGTGTGTGTGTGTGTACGATGGCTCTTCATTGACCAGAGTTTAGTTGTAGCAATGGCTATCAACTGAAGAAATGCAGGACAGCACATGTTTGCTTTTTATGTCTATGTCGATCGCCTTAGTTTGGGATTGCTCGAATTTCGAGTAAAAGTTAGATGCGTATGCATAAGATCCAAGGTGGCCACGGAACTCTGCAGCGGTCTATTCATGGTGCAGCCCGTAGTGTGGCCAAAACTTTAAGCTTTTTGTCCACGACAGAACTTAGTTGCATTTTACATCTTTGCTGAAATGTCCTTGTGGTGGAATGTTGATCATATCTTATGTCCTTGGTGGAATATTGAGTTTATATTTTACGTTCTTGTTGGAAAATTAAACCATATTTTCCGTCATTAGTAGAATTTAGGGTTGAACAGATATAGTTTACGTCCTTGGTGGAATGTTGAGAGGATAACTTAATATTTTGATGGTGTAATCTGATTGAATATTACAATGTGAAGAGGCATTGTCTACGCTATGGAGTGCCAATGCGAACGCTTGCAAGTGGATCGTGTACATTGTGTGTGTGTGTATGTGTGTGTGTGTGTGTGTGTGTGTGTGTGTGTGTGTGTGTGTGTGCACGCGCGTGCGTACATGTGCTTGAGATGTTCATTCAGTGTTTATATTCTTCCTCATCATTCATTCAGAAGCAATGAATATACTTTCATATGCATATGCAAGGAACCACATATAGGTATCTAACCTTTCAACACGCACGTACACACACTCACACATGTGCGCGAGTGAGCTTCGTCTAAAATCACTGTATGTGGACTGCATTTAAACTGAAGACTCCCCCCCCCTCTCCCCATCCCCCCATTCCCCATTTATCGTGTTACTGGCGTTCGCAGTTGATCTAAACACACACAAATACCAACACACACACACACAAAACAAACGCTCACACACACACACACACACACACACACACACACACACACACACACACACACATGTACGCGAACAAATCCCGGTTACAGAGTGAGTTTATTTATTCATCTATTTATCTATTTTGATACTCGGCACAACAAGAATGCGCATACACTGCTCAGCTGGCTGAAGGGAGCAATGGAGAGGTCAGCCTGTAATCGGGTTCAATTTCTTTTCTGTTAAGTATCAGTCATTAGTCATTTAAGAGACGGGCGCAATAGCCGAATGGTTAAAGCGTTGGACTTTCAATCTGAGGGTCCCGGGTTCGAATCACGGTGACGGCACCTGGTGGGAAAAAAGGTGGATATTTTTACGATCTCCCAGGTCAACAACCGTGCAGACCTGCTAGTGCCTGAACCCCCTTAGTGTGTGTACGCAAGCAGAAGATCAAATACGCACGTTAAAGATCCTGTAATCCATGACAGTGTTCGGTGGGTTATGGAAACAAGAACATATCCAGCATGCACACCCCCGAAAGCGGAGTATGGCTGCCTGCATGGCGGGTTAAAATGGTCATACTCGTAAAAGCCCACTCGCGTATATACGAGTGAACGTGGGAGTTGCAGCCCACGAACATAGAAGAAGAAGAAGAAGAAAGTCATTTAAGATTTTTTTCTGAAGCAGTTTGCTTTCAAAATACATATAGGGCTCAATGCCGTTTTACACATCAGGTTATACCATTTCGTTCGTTAGTCTATTAGTCGATAGCAACAACTTGCAGACAGTGACTTCTTTTTCTTCTTCTTCTTCTGCGTTCGTGGGCTGCAACTCCCACGTTCACTCGTATGTACACGAGTGGGCTTTTACGTGTATGACCGTTTTTAAATCCGCCATGTAGGCAGCCATACTCCGTTTTCGGGGTGGGGGGTTGGGGGGGGGGGGGCGGGGGTGCATGCTGGGTGTGTTCTTTTTTCCATAACCCGCACTCCCACGTTCACTCGTATGTACACGGGTGGGCTTTTACGTGTATGACCGTTTTTAACCCGCCATGTAGGCAGCCATACTCCGCTTTCAGGGGGGGCGGGGGGAGGGGGGGGTTGCATGCTGGGTATGTTCTTGTGTCCATAACCCGCCGAACGCTGACGTGGATTACAGGATCTTTAACGCGCGTATTTGATCTTCTGCTTGCGTATAGCTACGAAGGGAGTTCAGGCACTATCAGGTCTGCACATATGTTGACCTGGGAGATCGGAAAAATCTCTACCCTTTACCCACCAGGCGCCGTCACCGAGATTCGAACCTGGGACCCTCAGATTGAAAGTCCAACGTTTTAACCATTCGGTTATTGCGTCTGTCGCAGACAGTGACAATTTGCTGTTGATAATGATGATGAGGAATTTGATAATGATAATAATAATAATAACAATAATAATAATAAATAGATACATAAACAAATAGATAAACATGTATACATAATAGATAAGTAAACAAGCAAACAAACCAACCAAAAGATTATTTTAAAAAAAAAAAGATAAAGAAAGAAAGAAATAGAGTCGAGTACTTCTTCATTGAAGCACATTTCATCGAACAATATAAATGAATTTTAGACAAATAAATGAAGTTGTATACTGAATCATATTTCATCAAACGATCAAATGAGCAAATATACCTAAATATAACAAATAATTCAAACGAAGATTTTATTTGTTTATTTTATTTATTACTTTATTATTATTATTATCATCATCATCATCATCATCATCATCATCATTATTATTATTATTATTATTATTATTATTATTATTATTATTATTATTGTTGTTGTTGTTGTTGTTGTTGTTTGCAATATTGTTGTAAATCGATTTGCCAAATGTTTATGATCAATATCATTGTTATTATGATAATGATGATGATGATGATGATGACGATGATGATGATGATTCATACTTCTTCGGCAAAAAAAAAAAAGTTGATACGATTATTATTATTATTGAATATTCAATATATTTTTTCATCATCGCTGTTGTTGTTGAGTGAGTGTGTGTGTATTACAGAGAGAGAGAGAGACAGAGACAGACAGAGACAGACAGACAGACATACAGACATGCAGACAGACAGACAGACAGAGATGGGGGTTGAGTTCGTACGAACCCTTGCCGTCTGAGTCGAAAGCATGTGACTTTCAGTTAACTCACTCAGTACGGCCAGTCCTCTCTTCTCCTCTACACAGACCCCTCGGATGTCCAATGGGTGTCTCAATGACCCAACCTTTCGCTTCCGTCGTCAGAATTGTGGTATTCTTTGTCAACATTCACCTCTTCAGTATAAGAGCCTTCCGCTTGCAATATTTTGATGATGGTAATTGGGGTGAAACGCTGTTAACGTCGTCTCTTCCGCTGTTCGTATGGACTGCCCTGTTGGTGTTCTCAGTGCGATGTCCCCAGGCCTAGCGACTTAGCGCGTTGGGTTACGCTGCTGGTCAGGCATCTGCTTAGCAGATGTGGTGTAGCGTATATGGATTTGTCCGAACGCAGTGACGCCTCCTTGAGTAACTGAACTGAACTGAACTGTGTGTGTGTTTGTGTGTGTGTGTGTGTGTGTGTGTGTGTGTGTGTGTGTGTGTGTGTGTGAGGGGAGGGGGGGGACTAGAGGAGGGGGGGGGGGGGGGGAGGATTGGTGGGTACGCGTTTTTTGACCCAGCTAACTAGTTTTATCTTTGCTTTTCAGCTTGCGTAAATAGGTCAAGGGAGCAAAGGCCGCAAACTCATTTGTTTGATCTGTCAGCCGATATCTGTTTCTGTTAACTGGTTATCATTCTGAAGTGTAGAAAATCGCATCTTTTCTGAAGTAGGTTACTTTCAAAACTATACGGATAACACTGTTTGAATTATAAAATGATTGCAATTCGTTCGCTAGTCTGCAGATAGCGGTAATTTGTAGACAGAAAGACATCTGCCTAAATACATGAATCAATAAGATAATGAAATCAATATGATAAGTAAATAGATATATAAATTAGATCATAAATTTATGAATTAATAGATAAAAAAATAAATAGATACTAGATTTATAGATAAATAGACAAATGAATAGATAAAGAAAGAAAGAAAGAAACAAACAAACAAAGAAACAAATAAACAATTTGTGTTTACTAGTAGTCATAATCTGTCGGATTTTGTTTTTACAATAATATAAATATTGCATGCCAACGATCCATCTATCAGCATTATCATTATCATTATTATTATTATCATCATTATTATTATTATTATTATTATTATTATTATTATCATTATTATCATCATCATCATTATTATTATTATTGTTGTCGTCGTCGTTGTCGTTCTTGTCTAATCATTGCTATTATGATTATCATGGTTCTTATGATTGTGACTACGGTTTTGATTATGCTGATGATTATCATCATCATCATCATCATCAACATCATTATTATTCATTGAATACCCCAGAAAACGGAGTATGGCTACCTGCATGTCGTGGTAAAAACGGTCATACACGTAAAAGCCGACTCGTGTACGAGTGAACGTTGGAGTTGCAGCCCGCGAACGAAGAAGAAGGAGAAGAAGAAGATTCGTTGAATAACAGGTTATTTACAGTGTAACAGGCCGAACCCCTAGCGAGTTCAAACCAGCCGGGGCCATGTCATACATCTCCTGGCCGGAAGATACTGTGTTAAATACACTTCGCTCACCCAACCGGTCTGTATCACAGTTGTGGTAATAATAATAATAATAGTGATAATGACAATAAGTGGATTGTTGGTATGCAATATTTATATTACTGTAAAAACAAAATCCGATAGATCATGACTATTAGTAAAAAAAAAAATTGTTTATTTGTTAAAAATTACAGAAATTTATATAGTGCTTTCCGACGCTCAGCTGAGGAGCTTTACAATGATTACAAAAATGTAATAATATAATACGATGTATAACAACCAAAACGTGCCAGCGAACATGCACAAAAGTTGGGAAAAAAAAAAATCAACACAAACCGTGCCAACAATTTCAAAACAGGGTGCAATAAATTTAGATGAGAACTAATAACGGAAAACACACACACACACACACACACACACACACACACACACACACACACACACACACACACACACACACACACACACACACACACACACACACACACACACTTGTGCATCCCCCTCACTCCTTAAACACACACACTTCTTGCAAGTTCGAGTTCCGCATTCACTCACCGTTTTTTTGCTTGAAATCAGTATTAGTTTAGGGGTTACTGGTCTAAAAATGGATTGGTCCCTTTTGTCCATTTTCCCCTTTACCTGTTATGATAATTCTGCTTTTTCTTCTTCTTTTTTTTTCCTCATAGATTGACAATAAGTGCTTGCCATCTTCTGAACATTCAGTCATTGTTTAGACCATTTTGTTCAAAATTGTAAAATTAAACCGTTAAATCGTCATTTCCTGGTGTGTGTGTGTTTGTGTGTGTGTGTGTGTGTGTGTGTGTGTGTGTGTGTGAGAAAGTTCGTGCAAGCGTGCGTCCGTGTTTGTGTGCGTGTGTGCATGTGCGTGCTTATACGTGTGTGTGTGTGTGTGTGTGTGTGTGTGTGTGTGTGTGTGTGTATTTGCGTACATGCACGCGTGTGTGTGTGTGCACGTGTGTGTGTGTTTGTGTGTTCTTGTGTGCGTGTGTGTGCGTGCGTGTATACGTGTGTGTATGTGTGTGTGTGAGAAAGAGAGAGAGAGAGAGTGCGTGCTAGCGTGCGTCCGTGTTTGTGTGCGTGTGTGCAAATGCGTACTTATACGTGTGTGTGTGCACTTGCGTACACGCACGCATGTATGTGTGTACGTGTGTGTGTGTGTGTGTGTGTGTGTGTGTGTGTGTGTGTGTGTGTGTGTGCTAGCGTGCGTGTGTGTGCGTGCGTGTATATGTGTGTGAGAGAGAGAGAGTGCGTGCGCTAGCGTGCGTCCGTGTATGTCTGCGCGTGTGCATGTGCGTGTTTATACGTGTGTGTGTATTTGCGTGCACGCACGCACGCGCGCGCGCGCGCGTGTGTATGTGTGTGTGTGTGTGTGTGTGTGTGTGTGTGTGTGCCGTGCGAGTGACGTGGCTGCATGGACAATTATTGTGAAACTGATTTACTATGCGCTGTGACACTTAACTTACAGGATGTCTGTTTCTCCTTCCTGTGAGTTTTCCAAGTAAAATTATTTGATGAAAGGCTTCGAAAAAAAAAAAAACCCACAAAAAAAACAAAAAACAAAAAAACAAAGAAAAAAAAACCCTACAGATTTAAGGAAACGTTTCATTTTCTAAAATAAAAGGAAGAACAAGGAGAAGAAAAGGTAGATGTCAATGTAAGTGAATAGAAAGGAGTGAATGTGAAGAATATAAACTGTGCGTTTTCTAAAAGTAAGAGAAAAAGGAACAAATTGAAAACAAGAAGATTGTGTTTGTGGTGGGGTTTATTTGCCATCAATATGATATTTCGATTATAATCAATTTTTGTTCAGCGTTATAATACCAGCAGAAGTTTGTAGCACGCACTGCAGGCGAATGTGAGACTGTTTGCTGCTGTTTGTGGGCCGTTGTTTGTTTTTGTTCTTGAAAAAAGAAAAGAAAAAAAAAAGAGTATATATATATAAATGATTATTTCATATCTTGATACGGGGTTCACAAGTAGTTAAAAACCGCTTGGGAGCTTGCACAGATTTCTTCCTGGGGCGAGAGGGGGTGGGGGTGGGGGGTGGGGGTGGTGGGCATGGTGAAACGACATAATTATGCTGAATCTTCCGCAAACGGCAGTGAATGCAGCCAGTGTATTCCTGAATGAATACCACTTGTACGTAACTAGGGGTGCTTTATTACAATTATTTTTTAATACTGATTTTTTTTTAATTTACTTTTTTTTTTTTAATAAACCGTTGAGTAGCTGTATAGTTTGGGCTAATACATCGATTTTTCAAACGCATTTTAAAATCTGTTTATGGTGCTTCTGTGCCTGAAACAGCCGTTCATAAATCAAACCATCGCTCGAAAAAAAAAAAAAAAAAAAAAAAAAAGGTAAAAATTGTGAAAGCAAACCTGCTTTTTCGAGGTGGTTCTTAGCTTTTTGTTGAGTCTGTAGACTGAATTCAGCCACCGTTCGGAGCTAGATTGCATAAGCGATCTTAACAGTGCTGAGTTTGCTTTGCGTCAAGAATTGCCCCAAGTCCATGGACTTAGCACAGCAGTCTTAGGAAAAATTCTTAACGCGAAGCAAATTAAGCGATGCAAAGTTTGCTTGTGCAACTCAGTCCATGCATGAGCGTGCGTGTATACTTGCTTGCGCGTATGTGTGTGTGTGTATCTGTGCGCGCGTGTGTGTGTCCGGGCATGCATATGTGCGCGCGTGATCGAAATATGAGTGTGTCCGCGCGCGCGTGTGTGTGTCGTTGTGTGTGTGTGTGTGTGGGGGGGCGGGTGCGGGGGGGCGCTTGTTCGAACTGTGTGTGTGTGTGTGTGTGTGTGTGTGTGTGCGCGCGCGCGTACAATTCGGATCGTATATGCTGTGCCCTTG
>NC_134894.1:22270763-22320763 GCF_041734735.1 Babylonia areolata | reverse complement strand
TCTCCTTGTTTGTGTCAGAACCAGCATCGATACGGAGTCGAGGTAAGTGCCGATCGAATTTTGTCCTGTGTCTGTCCATGTTGAATTGTCTATCCCCTCCTTTCTAAAACAATGGCGGGTCGGGGACGGGGGGATCGGTGCTAAAAAGACCGGCGAAGAGGGCCAGGCGAGCGAGTCAAGATGGCGGTGCGGGCAGAGACAGGCTTTGCTGCAGCCCGTGCTGTGCTTCTCTGGTGGTGGTGTGTGTCGTGCTCGGCCCTCTGTAGCAATGGCGGACTGTCGGCCACAGCAACCATGCACTGCACAGCGCGCCCTGTCTCTTCCAGTTCGGACACGTTCGTTCTCGTGATGAACTAAACTTGGCTTGAAATGTGTCGGCCGATATCATACAACAAAAACAACGCCGTTTGCTCGTCTGATTAGTTTGACGAAGAGTTCAGTTTTTTTTTTAGTTCCAAAACGATTGATGGTTGGGGAAAGGGGGAATGGTGTGGTGGGTGGAGTTGGTTTGGGGGGAAGGCTAGGGGGCGGGTGGTGAAGACGAGGGAAGTTGAAGGGATGAAGTGAAAAAGACAGAAAGGAAAACAGAAGACGTTATAACGGCTCTGGTGTTTTTTCCTCAAGACACTGACAGCAGAACCCCACCAGTGACTTGAGTCCTGTGGTAAACCAACGAACGGCTTACTAGTAACCAGCCAAGACTGACCAGTGCAGTGGAGTCTGTTACGTAAACCGTTATCGGTACGGCATGGACAGGGACAACATGGCCGTTGTGTGGGTAAAGTCTCCTATCACGGCTTTTCCCCCACTGTGGTGGAACGTCCGTTTGCAAACGTTGGGATTGCTTGCCTGTGTCTTAGTTAAAAGTCAGTGCAATATGTACGACGGATTTTTGTGTGTGTGCAATACAGTCAAGCTACTAATTTCGCAGCGCATGCAGTGACTTTCAAAGATGGTTATTAGAAAGAAAACAAGAAAAAACAGTGACATGGCCAGCATATATTTATGTACACACACACTGCCCATGGTTTTGTTTAAATAGAAATATCAGTGATATGAGACAGTAATATATTATGTGTGTACAATTCTTGATTGTGGTAAAATGTGAATTGACTGATACATCAGTAACCACAGTACGTGCACCCCTCCCGTCACACACACACACACACACACAGAGAACCCCACCTCCATCCATGTCATTTTCTTGCTTCATTGAATTTGAATCTTCGAGCATGTAAACGTCTTTTTCGTCAGTTCAACGTCTAAGTGATTATCTTTGTCACCAGGCTGTAATCTTCAGGCTCTGTTACAGTGCAAAGAAAAGGGGAGCACAACACAACACCATACACGCACACACACACACACGCACGCACGCACACACACACACACACACACACACACACACACACACACACACACACACACACACAGACTGGCACATCCTCAGTGCAGAAATGGACTATCGAAACCGAAACATAGACGTTCAGAGCATCCGTCCGCCTTCCCTACCCCACCTCCCCTCTATTTTATTTGTTCCGTTTTGCTGGTGGAACAATCACTTAGCGATGTTCCCTGTGTGGTCTGACTTTGGTAGACGTCCGGCGAAGTGATACTATGATAGTTGGACCTGTGACATTGTGATGTTCAGCATGGATTTGAAAACGTGACGTCACACAAAAGTAGGACACATTATCGGCATTCAGTGGGTGTGACACACTGTGCTAGGACGTTCACCAAGTTGTGTGCTGTGACGTTGACAGTGACTTAACTGAATGCCGAACTGCTGACACTGATCAAGTTGTGTGCCTAAATGCTGACAGTGACCGAGACGTTAACAAAGACCAAGTGGTGGTGTGACATCGGCAGTGACCCAAGTATATAAAATGACGTTGACATTGACTTTGTACCGTGACACTGACAGTGACCAAATTGGGTTGTGACATCGGCAGTGACATAGTTGTGTTGTGGCATTGGGAATGACTTGGTTGTATGATGACCCAAAAAGAGATTAAAAAAAAAATCACTTGCATATTGTGACATTAAAAGTAAAGCAACATTGGCGTTGTTGATAAACCTATAAAGTTTATGGCGTGACAGTGGCGTAAAAAGTTTGAGTTGCGCTAGTATGTGACAGTTGCGTGATTACGATAGCAACCTGTCTTTGCGATGTTGTGTGACTTGTGTACGAAACGGTCACACTGAGGACTACGATGTGGCATGACACTGACACTGCAGTGGTGGTGGTGTGTCGTGACCGCTTTCTATGTGCCCCAAAGGCAAACACACCTCACGTCCGGTTGAGAGCCCTGTTCATTGCTGACCACCACAAACTGATCGGTCGAGCGCGTTCTTCGGGTAGAAGCTGATAGACGTGCGACAGACTGACAGTGGCTGGCCGATGTGTGATGTGTGTGTGTGTGTTGGGGGGGAGGGGGGTTAGTTACTATTGACAGTCCAGCCATTGATTGTTGCCCAGTGGTCAGTTGAGCACATGATCACATGCTAGACTGGCAGTTCAGGCAGTACACACAGTTGATTTTTTTTTTTAAATGCCATTTTCGTCGTCGTTAATTTTAGTTGTGAAGGTGTTGTCGATCAAACTATAGGATAGAATGAGTTTTAACAAAAGTTCTCAGATTTAAGAAGTCAATGGGTGCTGTTAATTGACTAAGACAGATTATAGATAAACTTTAGATTATAATTATATTGATTACGAGAATTGTAAAAGGAAAAACTAATCGTAACTCCATTTTTTATTCGTTTTAAGTCACCATCCATTTCTGTGGTGAGAGGCCGGTGGGTGAAGGAAGAATTATTGACAAGCAGAGCAGGGAGGGAGGGGAGGGGGGGAGCAAGCACAAACGCTAAACGAACACCCCAGTATCAGTATCCAAGCCCTCAGCCCCCGGCCAGACTACTGAGCTCGTCTGCACGCGCACTGCACGCGCTAAAATCAGCTGGGCACGTCGCCAGTGTTCTGCCGTCATTCCGAGGGGGAAGGAAGGAAGGAAGGAGGGCAGGGGTCCAAAGGTCACCTCCCTCACCCTCTACCCGTTCAGTCTCTCCCCTCCCCCCCCCCCCCCCACACACACTCTCCTGTCCCCTTCACCCTCCCATCCCAACCAGCACCATCCGATCCCCCCACCCCTCTCTAGCTTCTTCATGCCTCCTCTGCGTCTAATGAAATCAGGCTACACAGTAACCCACCCCATCCCCCATCTCCAACCTCCACCCCTCCTCCCTCCTCCTCCAACTGCTTCAGTTCACCTTTTGCTCCTTCCTCCCCCACCCCCCTCCACACCCCTATCCTTCCCCCCCCCCATCCCCCCCACACACACACACAACCCACTTTACCACCACTCCACTATCAGACCCCCCCCACCTTACTTTGTTTCTCTCTCCCTCTCTTGCCGCTGGCCCTTAAGCCCCGCCCCCTTTGGCGGATAAAAGCTGGGCCGTCGCCTGGGCGGATTTGCGCCAACAGCAGTCCGGACTCGTGTGGTGAGGGGTGAGGAGGTGGGGGAGGTGGAGTTGGGGGTGGGGGGGGGGGGTGGGGGGGCGGGGGAATGGGCAGGGAGGGGGAGTGGTAGAAGGTGTTGGAGTAGCAGTAGGGGTGGGGGGTGGAGGTTGTCTAGGTCATGTGTGGTGTGTCAGGTGGGTGGCAGTGCGCGCGCGTGAGAAGGAAAGAGAGAGAGAGAGAGTGTGTGTGTGTGTGTGGCGGTGTGTGTGCGTGCACATGCGCGTTTAGCCATGGCGTGGTGGTGGTGGTAGTAGTGTGTGTGTGTTGCCGCTGGCGTTTTGTTGAGGAGGTATTGACTGGGGTCCACAGTTGGACCACACCGACCCGGAGTGTCGCTATGTGTGGCCGGGAAGGTTCAGACAGAAAGCACAGTGCCACTTGGCACACAAGAGACAGTTCGTTGTGTATGCCGACTCTGTGTATGTGTGCGTGCGTGTGTGTGTTTGTGTGTGTATGTGTGTGTGTCTCGGGGTTGGGGGAGGAAGAGGGGGGTGGGAAACAAAGGCTCACGGTCGGCTGACCAGCTGGTCACGTTGTACTGAGGGCCACTGGTCACTTCTTTCTTTCCTTCACTGGCCAGTGTTCTGTGTTCGGTCACCACAGACCCCTGTCGGTCTACCTCTGTTCCTGAAGTTGTGTCTACCACTGTGTAACTTGTGCCCACGGACCCCTGTCTACCAGTGAGTACTACTGTGTCTGTAACTTACGTCCACATACTTCTATCTGCCATCGTCTGTGTCTGTAACTCACGCCCACCTCTTGTTTACCACTGTCTTACTCGCGTCCACAGACCTGTATCTACCACTGTGTCTGTAATTCGCGTCCACAGGTCTCTATCTACCACTGTCTGTGTAACTCGCGTCCATTGACCTTTATCTACCACCGAGTAACTCACGTCAACAGACCTCTGTCAACCACTGTGTGTGTCTGTTAACTTACGTTAACAGACTATCTACCACTGTGTCTGTAACTTACGTCCACAAACCTCCACCACTGTCTAATCAACAGACCTCTACTACTGTCTGTGTCTGTAACTCGCGGCCACAGACCTCTGTCTACCACTGTCTGTAACTTACGTTCACAGACCTGTCTACCGCTGTCTGTAACTTACGTTCACAGACCTCTGTCTACTGCTGTCTGTAACTTACGTTCACAGACCTCTGTCTACTGCTGTCTGTAACTTACGTTTACAGACCTCTGTCTACCGCTGTCTGTAACTTACGTTTTCAGACCTCTGTCTACCGCTGTCTGTGTCTGTAACTTACATCCACAGACCTCTATCTACTACTGTCTTTGTGTCTGTAACTCACTTCCACCTCTATCTACTTCTGTCTGTGTCTGTAACTTACGTCCACAGACCTCTTATCTACCGCTGTCTGCAGCTTACGTCCACAGACGTCTATCTACCGCTGTCTGTAACTTACGTCCATAGATCTTTATCTACCACTGTGTGTGTCTGTAACTCACGTCAACAGACCTCTGTCAACCACTGTGTGTGTCTTTAACTTATGTTAACAGACTATCTACCACTGTCTGTAACTTACGTCCACAGACCTCCACCACTGTCTAACTTACATCAACAGACCTCTACTACTGTCTGTGTCTGTAACTCGCGGCCACATATCTCTATCTACCACTGTCTTTGTGTCTGTAACTCACTTCCACCTCTGTCTACTGCTGTCTGTGTCTGTAACTTACGTTCACAGACCACTGTCTACCGCTGTCTGTGTCTGTAACTTACGTCCACAGACCTCCACCACTGTCTAACGTATGTCAACAGACCTCTACCACTGTCTGTGTCTGTAACTCGCGGCCACAGACCTCTGTCTACCGCTGTCTGTGTCTGCAACTTACGTCCACAGACCTCTAACTACCGCTGTCTGTAACTTACGTTCACAGACTTCTGTCTACGGCTGTCTGTAATTTACGTTAGACCTCAGTCTACCGCTGTCTGTGTCTGTAACTTACGTTCACAGACGTCTATCTACCGCTGTCTGTAACTTACGTCCGTAGATCTTTATCTACCACTGTGTGTGTCTGTAACACACGTCAACAGACCTCTGTCAACCACTGTGTGTGTCTGTAACTTACGTCCACAGACCTCTATCTACCGCTGTCTGTGTCTGTAACTTACGTTCACAGACCTATCTACCGCTGTCTGTAACTTACGTCCATAGATCTTTATCTGCCACTGTGTGTGTCTGTAACTCACGTCAACAGACCTCTGTCAACCACTGTGTGTGTCTTTAACTTACGTTAACAGACTATCTGCCACTGTGTCTGTAACTTACGTCCACAAACCTCCACCACTGTCTACCTTATATCAACAGACCTCTACTACTGTCTGTGTCTGTAACTCGCGGCCACAGACCTCTATCTACCACTGTCTTTGTGTCTGTAACTCACTTCCACCTCTATCTACCTCTGTCTACCGCTGTCTGTGTCTGTAACTTACGTCCACAGACCTCCACCACTGTCTAACTTATATCAACAGACCTCTACTACTGTCTGTGTCTGTAACTCGCGGCCACAGATCTCTATCTACCACTGTCTTTGTGTCTCTTACTCACTTCCACCTCTGTCTACTTCTGTCTGTGTCTGTAACTTACGTCCACAGACCTCCACCACTGTCTAACTTATATCAACAGACCTCTACCACTGTCTGTGTAACTCGCGGCCACAGACCTCTATCTACCACTGTCTTTGTGTCTGTAACTCACTTCCACCTCTGTCTACTTCTGTCTGTGTCTGTAACTTACGTTCACAGACCTCTGTCTACCGCTGTGTCTGTAACTTACGTCCACAGACCTATCTACCGCTGTCTGTAACTTACGTCCACAGACCTATCTACCGCTGTCTGTAACTTACGTCCACAGACCTATCTACCGCTGTCTGTAACTTACGTCCACAGACCTCTATCTACCGCTGTCTGTAACTTACGTTCACATACCTCAGTCTACCGCTGTCTGTGTATGTAACTCCCACTTCTATCTACTTCTGTCTGTGTCTGTAACTTACGTTCACAGACGTCTATCTACCACTGTCTGTAACTTACGTTCACAGACTTCTGTATACCGCTGTCTGTATGTTCACAGACCTATTTCTACCACTGTCTGTATCTGTAACAGTCCACAGACGTCTGTCTACCGCTGTATGTGTCTGTAACTTAACTGCTGGCGACTGTCTCCCTATGTGTCTGTGACGCCCACAGACTGTTGTGTCGATCATGTCCGTAGACCTCTGTCTAGTGTCTAGTTACGTCCACAGACCCTTGACCTGTGTCTAGGTCACGTCCACAGACCTCTGTCTGGTGTCTAGGTCACGTCCACAGACCCCTGTCTAGTGTCCAGGCCTTGTCTACAGACCTCTCTCTATTGTCTGGGTCACGTTCACAGAGCTATCTATAATCATGCCATTCCAACAAGGTCTTGGAGTTACTTGCTATACCCGCGGAGTTCTGGAGGTTGTGACTGCTGTCAGTGGTAGTGGCCTATTGTTAGTGAAACCTGAACATACTCCACGCCGATGAATGGAGTTTAATGACCTGTTGGCAAAAAGTCCATGTTGTTTAGGTCCAGGGGGTCTTGGTTCGGTGATGGTTGCCTTGTTCGATAAGGGGCGAGTCCTGGATGTCTGTTCGGGTGGGAGGTCCGTCTGGCGTTCCGGGGGGAAACAGCTAAATCAAGAAACAAGACAACTACGGCGTTTAGTTTGCAAAGTCTCGGGGGAAAAAATAGCAGAAAGCCTGAGGTTGCATCGTGCGCTTCCTTTGTGTGTGTGTGTGTGTGTGTGTGTGTTTGAATAATCTTCACTTGTTCAACAGTACACATGATTACAATGCTAACAAAGAAGCTTAAAGCTTATAGTGTGCTTAACATGACGACTGATGAACCAT
Source organism: Babylonia areolata (assembly GCF_041734735.1). Taxonomy (NCBI): domain Eukaryota; kingdom Metazoa; phylum Mollusca; class Gastropoda; order Neogastropoda; family Buccinidae; genus Babylonia; species Babylonia areolata. The sequence continues at coordinate 22,313,348 of NC_134894.1, read as the reverse complement.
ATTGTCATTTGTATCAAACACCTTATTCATAAACAGTAAGTGAAGAAATAAAACAAACAAATGCACAAATAAGTAAAATAATGCTTCTGTCAATATTAACAGGAAATCAAATTTATATAATTGTAGACACCAGAGGTGTCAGCCTGATGAAGGAGAAACACTAGGGGGAAAAAGTGTGGATGCGTTTCGGCCAACTCGCTGAAATAATTGCAGTGTGTATTGTTTGGGAGACTTGAAAACTTTCTGGCACTCGGGGTGAAAGAATGTGTTATGTTTTCCTCTGCGGTACCTTTCTTTCTGCAGGTCGCATTCTGGAATATGGATTTCATGCCGGTAACAGTTCTGGAACTGGGTTACATGGCTTGATTGGATAGGTTTTATGGACGCAAACTATTTACGATTCTGGGACACTATTAATTCCTTTCTTCATCTTTTTTTCAACGAAAAGAAACCAGATTCTTTATGTAAAGCTTAATGATTTTTTTTCTTTTTAATGACCTCAGTTTTTGCAGGGTAGTCTTTCCATCCGGCCCACCGCTTTTGCGGGTGGAACGGTAAGCGGTACGTTCCCAGTGTGTTGACATGAAGCGCCGCTAGACGTTAATTAGTCTGGAATACAACAGACTGACGAGACGAAACCGGTTATCCTTTCATACTTCTGTTTACTCCAGGGAAATGAGGGCAAAGGGTGGTAGGTAAGTGCCGTTTTTTTGGAGTGACCAGGTACTGGCCCTCTAAATTGTATATTGATATTCTTCTTTAGAACAAACCAACACTAACAGCGATTGATATGCTGGAACGTTTCCTTTAATTGTAGCTGACAGTCGAGGACATATGCGGGTGGTGTTCCTTTAATTATAGTTCACAGTACGTGACACGGTCATGTCTTTTTTGTTGTGTTGTTGTTGTTGGTTGTGTTTTGTGTGTGTGTGTGTGTGTGTGTGTGTGTGTGTGTGCGTGTGTGTACACGTGTGTGTGTGTGTGTGTGTACACGTGTGTGTGTACACGTGTGTGTGTGTGTGTGTGTGTTTACTGCCCCATCATCTGCACCGTTTCAGCGGCATCACATCACTCCCATGCCGCTCATTCCGAGCCCATTATACACGGCCATATCCGGGTTCGTCTGTTGCAGTCACACCGATTATTACCCTGTTAGTATAAGAACAACAACTGAAACCCAGTTGCATATATCAGATACGCGAATATTCGTCTCTTTGGACGTAATATGACAACCCATGCCATACTAGAATAACCGTTTTGGTGACCACCATAGGGGAGGAGGGCATCAGTCTTAAAAAAAAAATGTAATGGTTATGTGTATATCCGTTCTGGTTCTTGACAGATTTATCGCACTTCATTTAGACTGAAAAAAAAACTTTTATATTTATATTCATTTCAGAGTGGAAGTGCCCCCCAAACAAAACGGCACTTAAAACAAAATGTTCTTTTCTAAGTCAGTTACAAAAAACAGGTTCGGGGGATCGGAAAACCCCAGCGATTGTGCTGTGGTACGGAGGGGTGAAGATTAACTGGCATGTAGTATAAGTTCTGTGATATGGAGGATTGGATAACTCAAGGTTACAAGTTGTGCTGCAGCAAAGAGGATTAGAAATTAACTCCCCTGTAAACTGCCCAGAAACATCGATAATTGGAGAACTCCGAGAAGTTTTGCGACAGCATGGAGGATTGGGTAATCAAGTCTTTCGTTACTGGTCATTTCTAAACGGCTACTGCCCTTGGTAAAGTTGCTGTGGTGAGTTTAACAACATATTGGCGATCTGTTGTTCGTGGCTGTGGTCTTTTCCTTGGAAGGGAGGTGTGGTCGAGGCATTGGTCCTGTTGTCCTGTGGGGGACGGGGGCAATAGCCAAGTTTTTAAAGCGTTGGACTTTCAATCTGAGGGTCCCGGGTTCGAATCACGGTGACGGTGCCTGGTGGGTAAAGGGTGGAGATTTTTACGATCTCCGAGGTCAGCATATGTGCAGACCTGCTAGTGCCTGAACCCCCTTCGTGTGTAAACGCATGCAGAAGATTAAATACGCACGTTAAAGATCCTGTAATCCATGTCAGCGTTCGGTGGGTTATGGAAACAAAAAACATACCCAGCATGCACACCCCCGAAAACGGAGCATGGCTGCCAACGTGGCGGGGTAAAAACGGTCATGCACGTAAAAGCCCCTCGTGTACATGCGAGTGTACGTGGGAGTTGCAGCCCACGAAAGCAGAAGAAGAAGTCCTGTGGGGGTGTAGTCCTGGCTGGCGGTCCGAGGAAGAGGGGGGGGGGGGGGGGGGGTGCTGGGGGGTCCTGGACGTTGGCGTGTGTGGGAAGTCCGGGTCTGCGGTCCCGAGGGGGGTCCTTGCTGTGTCCTGGCTGCTGCCGAGTGGGGGAGTCCTGGTTGCCCATGGTTACTGCCGCCCGCTTTTGTAGGGGAACATGCCCCTCGCTTTCCTTTACTCTGTCCCCTTTTCCCCATTTCTCTTTATTTTAAGTTAATGTTTGAGCCCCAAGTAAGAAACAAGCCAAGTGAACACGCTAAAAAAAAAAAAGATGGATAAAAAAAGCTTTCAGTCGAGGCAGAGCAGAAAAACCCTGAAAAGATTGCGCTGAGAGCTTGGCTAAAAGGAATGAGTCATTGCTTGTAGCCTTGAACGGTGTTTGATTGGCTGGAGCATGGCGGACTTGGGCTGGGCGTCTTATCACTGAGTTCGCCGCGAAATTTGGCCAAACAGGGCACCCTGACCGGCCTGGTTTGCATCACTTTGACATGGTAAAATATCTATCGCCAAGCAAGTAGGAAAGTTCAAACTCCCTCATTTTCCTGCGTTTTCTGTCTCACGTTCGCTGTGTGCAATAGAGGAAGACGTGGAACAGTTTTCTGACGTCGATTTTTTTATGTGATTATCTTTTGATTTGATTCATTTGAACTGAGTGAAAAGGTGAGGGTTTGACTTCCAAGCAGTTGTTTACCACGAAAATGGCAGTGACAGTGTGCAGCAATCAATATGATTGTTTCATGGTTTGTTACTCTCGTGTGACATGGATTTGACAAGCTGTGACAGTCACACCCTGGTACACGTACATGACGGGAAGTGTAGGAACCTCATGCGTTGTTGCTGCTGCTGTGTGTGTGTCATATAGGTCGTGTTGTAGTTTGTTGCACTGAAACGGTATATGCTGCAGCTGTATAGTGACATTGTTGACACTGTGATATTATTATTATATGTGTTTGGTTACCTCGTTCTGCGCAAGTTAATGACATTACAGGACGACCAATCTGTCGTGAGTGAGTACAGACATGTTTGATGTCTGTCTGTACAAGTTGTTGTCTGTGTGCGTGCGTTGTTGCCTTTGTTCACATGAGACACCATAATTGTTACCTGTCCGTCCCACTTTGCGACACCACACACACACACACACACACACACACACAAGTTGGTTCACACAGTTGTATTCAAACAGATTCATAATTCCGTAAAGAGCAGCATGTTACATGTGTCCATTGTTCTGTAATACATTGCAGAGAGGATACAAAACAGGTACCCCTTTCACATTTGTTTTCACTTTGGAAATCCAGGAAATGAGGGCAAAGGGCAGACAAGTGCCGCTTTCGGAGTGATAAACCACTGGGCCCCCTAGAGCGGCTGGCAGGAACACTGAGCTGAATAAGGAGTTTACTTCTTCACAAGTTGTGCTGCAGCACGTAGGATTACAGATGAACCACTGACAGCCGGTGGTCTGTAGGTCAAATTGTTCACGTCGGCATGTTGGGGGTGGGGATTGAGGGTGGGGGGCGTGTGGGGTGGTGGGAGAGGAGGTTGTGGGGAGGGGTGTGGGGGTGGGGAAGAGGGCTGAGTCGGTCCTGTTGTTGATACACGTCGAACTCCTGTTATCTCTGGTGCCCCCCCCCCTCCCCTCCCCTCACCTCCCCTCCTCCACACAGACACTTTCATTCCCCTCCAGTCCACTTTGACCCCCCACCCCCCACCGACCCCCTCCTCGCTCAGCAGCCTCTTGCCATTGGGTCTGATGTCACACAGCCTTAACAATGCAAGTCACACGGCCTGGGCCGTATGAAGGATGGCGTCTGTCGCCACTCCACCCTTTCTCCACACCCTCCACCACACAGTCGACCAGTTGTGGGATTTCCGGAAGTGAGTTGCCGAGTTTGAGCGCGCATGTGTGTGTGAGTTTGCGCACATGTGCATTTAGTGATATTTGCTTACAGATTCAAAGTAACTATTTGCCTCTCTCTCTCTCATTTGTTTGAAATATCCTCTTAAAAGAAGATAAGTTAAATGAATGAATAAGCAACTAAGGCAAATGAATAGATAAATTGATAGCAAACCAATCGACTAAATAAATAAATGTTTCGAACCCAGACAGTGGGTTGTCATTGCAGTACACACACGTATCTTGATGACCGTCTGTTTACGTTTTATGCACACAAATTTCAAGAAAGTTTACTGTACATTTTTTTCAGCGAAAGAATTTTTTTTTTAAAGCACATGGTCCACCGCACTTCTACAACACAGTTTTCGAAGGCATCATGTGAACCTGTCTTCAGTGCCATTTTCATGCTATCTGTCTAGGTACAAATTATGAACAAGATAACTGATCAATAACAATAACTGATAATAATAACACATTTCAGTAATTGATTCAATTGATAGCTATAAGCATGTTATTATTTCAGAAACACTAGTTGCTGACAAATCAATGTAAAACATTCACTACGGTCAGGGATGTATGAAACTGGTTTCACTGCACGGAGAGTGAAAACGCGGGAAGGAATCAGGGGGGACCACTTGACAAGGAGGGAATAACAAGCAGTAGCAGCAGCAGCAAGAAGTATGGTGAACCATTACTTCCATCGTAGTCTATTCATTAATTTTAAAATTATTTCATTTAATTAATTAAAAAAAATCTATTTTAGATTTAATTTTCTTGGTCTTATCTGACATTAGATTTTCTTCTACTCGTTTACAGGTGATAGTGTGAGAAATCCTCAGCACGAAATTGTTTTGAGGTTCGGCTAATTTTTTTCTAACATAATTACTAGACTAATTCACCTGTTATCCTTGGCTTCATGAACGTATTTACCCAGATCCAGATCTCTAGTGCCCCCCCCCCCGACCCCCCGCCCCATCCCCCACCACCGTTTCATGTCCCTCACACACACAGACACACACACACACACACTTTTTGTTCTCCTCCATTCTCCTTTGCCCTCGTCACTCCTCGGTCTGCAGGTTCGGCGATCTCTTGCCATTGGTCGCACAGCCTGAACAATGCAAGTCACCCAGCCTGGGCCCTGAAGGATGGCGTCCTTTCGCCACCTCCTCATCCACCAGTCAGTCAAAGGTGGCATTTCCGGAGGTGGGTTGCCGGGAAATAAGTTTTCACCCGACCGCCGTTTGAAGATGACGTCACACCGAAACTGAGTGACGACAGACACCAAACGGAGGACGCAGACAGAAAGAAGTCTCTGCAAAATGACAGCTGCTCTACGAGTTCTTGTGAAGTGTTAAAAATTGGCGCAAAGTGTGTGCCTGGACCAGCCGAACCAAAAAAGTTTGTCTTTGTCCGTGTCGGAACCAATCGATCAACATTACAAAATTATTGTTTTGCTGGAACCAGTCGATTTGTGCCGGAGCCAGCCCATGTGAGTGTTGTCATGGTTTCAACGACCTCGTATTCATGTCTTTCTGTTCTGGTGATTGTCGACTGCTCTTGTTTTTCGATTTAATTTTCCTTTTTATTTAATTATTTAATTATCGTTTATTTCTTGCCATAAGATGAAGCTATTGGATACCAAATATTAGAAAAACTCTCGCTTAAACATGACACGAAGAACTGCAGCTACGTAACTTCCCATTAAAAAAAGAAAGAAAAAAATATATAAAGAAGAAAAAGATAAAGAAATAAATACTTAATGAAATGGAGGAACAGATACGGAAGTGAAAACGTAGTTTGACGTGAGACATCTCCAAAAGAGGACAAAGCAAGTTTAAGAAAGTTAACTTTACCATAGGGCATTTCAGTGCCACTAGCAGATTACGTCAGTTCAGTTGTCACACAGACTGTACAAGAGAGATGAATAATAATAATAATAAAAAACAAAAAACAAAAACCAACAACAAACAAACCCTCCCACAAAAAAACTACAACAACAAAAAAACAAAACATTCACAACACATCCGAGCATGTTTAGCGTGTGTAACTATTTCTTACCAAGGATTCATCAACGGTCGAAGGGACAAAACGCCGATTTCACGTTTGCAGTCAGAATGCGTGAAGAAGAAACGGACCATGTTTTCAGACACGTAGCATGTGTTATTAAAACAAAACAAACCTCGAGAACCTAAAATGACTGAACCTGCCACCCGGGCCCACCTCCAACATACACACACACGCATACCCTTCCGTTCTTCCTCAGTCTTTGGAAGTATGTTCTCAGTCCTCAGCTGGTCTGTACGACTAGCTTGACTGAATGATACACGAATTTATGTCTTGAAGTCGTCGTCTTGTTCCTTCCTACACAGTTGTTCCGCTTTGCGATTTTCTCCACTAGTAAGTTGTTAGTGACACCAGATCGGCGGGGGCTGTCAGTCCTGCTTTTAGTTACAGTGCGAGTATGTGTGTGTGTGTGTGTGTGTGTGTGTGTGCGTGCGCGCGCGCTTGTGTATGTGTACGTGTGTGTGTGCTAGCGCGCGCGCGCGCGTGTGTGTACAGTATGTGTGAAGCAAAATGAAACGGTCACTCAAAGAAATATCACAGTCGTAACATACCCCATGTGTTTTGGTTTGTTTCGTTTTCCCTGTTTGGTTTTAAATAGTGTTTTTCAGCTGGATAACGAGGAAGTCTTACAGTCATGTTCGCTGGCGGTCCATTTCCAAAGGTCAGTCAGGGGACCTATGACACATGAAAATACATTACAATACATTATAATATATTATGATACAGTTTGTTTTTCCAGCAGCAGATGTGCACGCTTTGACTCAGTGAAACTGACACTCCGGTGGAATGGATTACGAAACGTTACATTTTTTTGTTGTTGACTCGGTTATTAGATGATGACATAGAAAAAAGGAAAGATAAAGTAAATGACAAACACAGTGAATCACCAGCGTCCTGCAGCAGGTGGTGAAATGATAGCTATACTGTGTGCACTGTCCCTAACATAAAGTAAATAGCCCAACTAGTCTAACACCATACTGTACATACCATCGCTAATTTGCCATACCACGTTCATGCGTAGAACGTCTGTCCCATTTTTGCAAGCTCGAATGAGGCCTTTGAGAAATACTTAAGCAAGACTCGAGACTTTAATGGCTTCGAATAGAATAATTTAGCATGCGCATGGGGTCCCATTTAGAATGACAGCAGCCACCACCCACTCCACACTTACAATCGCAGAAAACAAAGGCGGCTCGCGCATGCTCTCCACGGCACGCTCCCCCCTCTCTCCCTCCTCTCCCCACTTTCCACCCCACGAATGTTCCGCTGATGATTGCCTCAAAACACAGTATTAATGGCAAGACCACTTTCGAGTTTTCGTATTCATCCCTGTCTAACTCTCCATCAAGAGAAGAAAAATCATGCTGAGAACACTAGTTGTGACAACTGTAAACACAACCACCACAGAGTTGGCAGGTAAAAATGATACGACTCGACTGAGAAAACAATACAACTAAAAACAACCACCACAGCACTAGCATGGCGAATCTTTGTTGTAGTGAACTGATTACAGGATAGTTATTTCCAGTAAGAGAAATCCATGTTCAATTAATACCACACACAGGCACACACATACACACACACACACACACACACACACACACACACTGTACGAGAATCACATTCATTTTGAAAACATAAAAGACAATGTTTAACACACGCGAAGTTGAAGAAACCTTACAATGAAACACACATGACTAATTCCCCATTGTAGCACAGCGTTACGTATTAGCCCAATGGCATTGACGACTCCTCGAAACATGGTGTTGTAACGGACGCCATTGTGGAAACGAACAATGTGCAGGCCGGGTAGGGACCATAAGGGGGAATCCTTCCATGCCTGGACACAGTCTGACTGGCCGATGTGTGTGTGTGTGTGTGTGTGTGCGGTAATTCCAGTATGGAAGCTTCGCGCCCTGCCGCGGTCTGCCTTTCCTGACTGGTGAGGGGTCTGTGCTCTTTCAGTGCATTGGGACATACGTGTGTGTGTGTGTGTGTCAGTGTGGGTGACCAGGGTGGAGAAAGAAGTGGCTTGAATTGTAAGCGGAAGAAGCAAGTGTGTACAGGTCGAGTCGAGAGAAGAGCAGTGAATGTGTGAGTGCGGCAGGGAAGGAAGAAGAGGGGACGGGGTGAGGGAGAGAGAACAGTAACCCCCATGAGGGGAGGGGTAGTGGCGGGTGAGGGGTGGGGTGGGGTGTGGGTTGGCAGTCCCACACAGGCCTGTATCTCTTGCCAACCTTCACGCCTGCCCCGAACGGCGGGGCATGCGCAGAGGCCGGGACCGGAGAGGCTGCAAGCGTATGATTAGTCCTATGCTAATGAGCTCGCGGGGTTCTGACCCCGCGTGCAAGGTAGGCCGACACTGATTGGCTACAGCTCGTTCTGTCGGGGCTGGCCCCCCCCTTTCTCCTTCTCCTCCTCCCACTCGGCGTGCTGGCAAGCTGACGCTCCACCGTGTGCCTCGCGCCTGAGCCTGACGTCATTGCCATGGAAACCGGCAGGGGGTGAAAGAAGGTGGCAGCGCGAGTGGTGGGGTTTGCGTTCTCCGTGTGCCACACGATTGTGTGTGTGTGTGTGTGTTTGCTCGGAAACGGCTTGCAGACAAGGGGAAAAGTGTACCTGTTTGGCTTGTGGCCTCACAGATGGATGAGGGAGGGAGAGTAGCGCGAGAGAGAGAGAGAAAGACATCGAAAGAAAAGAAGCGCGGCTGTCTAGTGAAAGCTGGCAGGCCTTCGAGTGGAAAAAAAAAGAAAAAGGGGGGGGGTGGAGGGAGAGTAAGGGGAGGTAATTGAAGAGGATGGGGAAGGAAAGGGGGGGGTGGAAACTGGCAGTACAGAGCAGTGCTGTGAAGAAGTTTGGCTGATAGTAAAAGGGGAGAGAGTGGGGAAAGGAGCACAGAGCTTCGTGTGGTTCGGATTGAGGGAGGTGAGGAGGAAACACTGCGGTGAGTTGTTGGGTGGGTGCTGCTACTACTACTACTATTGCTTTTGTTGCTGCTGCTACTACTACTACAACCTATGTATGTAGATCTATATCGCGCACACTCTGCTGTTCGAAGCGCATAGAAGGATATAGCACTGCGACGGGTAACTAGTTCGGAAATGAGAGAGAGGGAAGGGATGCAGCGTTTTGAAGGCAGGAGTAGTTCTGTGGAGAATGGAGTGTTTTGGTTGAGTGGATAATCGCGGTACTCAAAGGGCAATGTCTATGTGATGGACACAAGAAAGACACCGTTATTAAACCGCACAGTTAAGTTGTGTTACTAAACGCATGCAAAGACAGACAGCAAATCAGAAACCGTTGAAATAATGATAGATACTCACACTCTATCCAGAAAACTGCTCGTATTGCTTTACAAAACACATGATTTTGTATACAACACTTACCATAACATATATGTCACTTATACACACCAGAAATACCCAACAGACTATTCAAATTCACACACGCGCGCGCTCGATGCATACACACCCGCCCCCTCTCCTCACACTCAGACATTCAGACATACATACATATATAAACATTCACTTACACACATTGTCAAGCATACCAGATATACATGAGCGTACTCTGGATGAACATTCAGCAGCGAAACTTACTGCTGAGAGAAACAGTTACAGCTGTAGTTATTTCAGACAGTATATTAATTTCAGCACTTGGAACTTAGAACTCTGTCTGTTGGTCACGGTGTATTGTTGATCAAATCGTATGTTAATTAACCGAGGGGAAGGGTGGGGGAGCGCGGGGCGTGTGTGTATGGGGGTGAGGGTTGGGGGTTGGTCTGAGTCAGAAACTAATTAAGTTTGTTGACTGGTTAGCAACGGTCTGTGATGCTGAGAGAAGCTGGGGGAGGGGGGCGGGGGTCAGTGAGGTTGATTGACAGTCGACTGTGAGAGACCTTTTTCCCTCCCCGAAGAGGACGAAAATGAGTAACATTTTTCGTTAACTAGTTCGTCTTGGATGGAATGATTGTGTATGTGTGTGTGTGTGTGTGTGTGTACGCGCGCGGGTCCGTGTGTTTGTGTGTGACAGAGACGGGTCGTTTGTTGTTAATTAAAATGTGAGTGTGTTTTAGGAAAGCAGGGTGTGTGTGTGTGAGGGGGGGGGGGGGTACTCTCGGGTGTGCCTGTTTGTACTGTGTTGGTCGTTAGTTCGGTTTAGTGTGGATGTGTTTGCGTAAGGGTGGGAGGAGGGATTGTGAAGCTCTGGAAAGAGTGGGAGGCCTGTGCGCATTGGTAATGCGAATCACGGGCCTCCGGTACCCTCAGTGAGTGTTGAATGAGCACGCAGCTTTATAGTGTGAACGCCTATTAGACAACACAGCTACAGATGTGTGCGCTCTTTACACAGACAGCACAGCTACAGATGTGCACGTTCTTTACACAGACAACACAGCTACAGATGTGCACGTTCGTTACACAGACAGCAGCTACAGATGTGCACGTTCTTTACACAGCCAACACAGCTACAGATGTGCACGTTCTTTACACAATCACAGCTACAGATGTGCACGTTCTTTACACAATCACAGCTACAGATGTGCACGTTCTTTACACAATCACAGCTACAGATGTGCACGTTCTTTACACAGTCACAGCTACAGATGTGCACGTTCTTTACACAATCGCAGCTACAGATGTGCACTGTCTTTACACTGATACATATTATGACTGTACAGACGTTCTAAAACACAGGCAACACAGCTACAGATGCGTGCCGATAGCGCTTTGGATGACCCGTCTGTATTATCACTCTTTGCTGTTTGTTGTCCTGTTTCAGATGCCTCCTCCGGTGAAACGGCGGGTGATGGTGCCAGACCTAAACCCTAACCTGGTCTGTGTGCTTTGCAGCGGCTATTTCATCGATGCCACCACCCTTACCGAGTGTCTGCACTCGTGTAAGTAGTTACTGTGTTGGCACTCCTTTAAGTAGTTCCCTGCCTGTACTCTTGCAGGTAGCTCCCTGTCTGTACTCTTGCAGGTAGTTCCCTGTCTAGTAGTCCTGTCTGAGTAGTTCTGTAAGTAGTTACTGTGTTGGCACTCCTTTAAGTAGTTCCCTGCCTGTACTCTTGCAGGTAGTACCCTGTCTGTACTCTTGCAGGTAGTTCCCTGTCTGTACTCTTGCAGGTAGTACCCTGTCTGTACTCTTGCAGGTAGTTCCCTGTCTAGTAGTCCTGTCTGAGTAGTTCTGTAAGTAGTTACTGTGTTGGCACTCCTTTAAGTAGTTCCCTGTCTGTACTCTTGCAGGTAGCTCCCTGTCTAGTAGTCCTGTCTGAGTAGTTCTGTAAGTAGTTACTGTGTTGGCACTCCTTTAAGTAGTTCCCTGTCTGTACTCTTGCAGGTAGCTCCCTGTCTGTACTCTTGCAGGTAGCTCCCTGTCTAGTAGTCCTGTCTGAGTAGTTCTGTAAGTAGTTACTGTGTTGGCACTCCTTTAAGTAGTTCCCTGTCTGTACTCTTGCAGGTAGCTCCCTGTCTAGTAGTCCTGTCTGAGTAGTTCTGTAAGTAGTTACTGTGTTGGCACTCCTTTAAGTAGTTCCCTGTCTGTACTCTTGCAGGTAGCTCCCTGTCTGTACTCTTGCAGGTAGTTCCCTGTCTAGTAGTCCTGTCTGAGTAGTTCTGTAAGTAGTTACTGTGTTGGCACTCCTTTAAGTAGTTCCCTGTCTGTACTCTTGCAGGTAGCTCCCTGTCTAGTAGTCCTGTCTGTGTAGTTCTGTAAGTAGTTACTGTGTTGGCACTCCTTTAAGTAGTTCCCTGTCTGTACTCTTGCAGGTAGCTCCCTGTCTGTACTCTTGCAGGTAGTTCCCTGTCTAGTAGTCCTGTCTGAGTAGTTCTGTAAGTAGTTACTGTGTTGGCACTCCTTTAAGTAGTTCTCTGTCTGTACTCTTGCAGGTAGCTCCCTGTCTAGTAGTCCTGTCTGAGTAGTTCTGTATGTAGTTACTGTGTTGAGCAGTTGTCTTTCTGTACTCTTGCAAGTAGTTCCCTGTCTGTAGTCCTGTCTGAATAGTCCTGTAAGTTGTTACTGTGTGAGCTCTCCTTTAAGCAGTATCCTGTCTGTGCTCCTGTCTGTACTCATGGAAATAGTGCCCTGTTTGTACTCCTGTCTGTACTCCTATAAGTATCCCCTGTCTGCGCTCATGTAATTAGTTCCCTGTCTGTACTCCTTTAAGTTAGAGTAGTTTTCTGGTCTGTGCTCCTGTTAGCTATTCCTTGCCTGCTCTTCTGTGAGAAGTTCACTTTCTGCAGTCCAGTGAGTGGTCCTGTGCACTCATGTAAGGAGTTCCCTGTCAGTTGTGAATACCCATGCAAGTAGTCCTCTGTTTGTACCCGTGTAAGCAAATTGTCCTTTGTCTGTACACGTGTGTTCTTTGAGGTCCAGTATGAATGTACTGTATTCTTAAACATTCTTTTATTTGAGAACATATGTTTATTACTCTTGTTTAATCAAGTAATCCGCATGTGTGGGGTAGGTGGGGGTGGGAGGGATGCGGGTGTGTGCTGATTATCTGGTTGCGGTTTTCCACAATTTATCTTTATTCTTATCTGTCTATTATAATCAATGTGCAGTATAGTAGGCTATGTTTATAATTATATTCAAATAATGTTTCTTAATTCTTTCTTTTTTTTACATTAAAAATACTAGTTATTACCAGCAGTGTGTGGATGTATGTATGAAACGGTGTATGTGATTTTTTTTTTTTTACATTTGTATCTTCGTAATATTCGTAAAAGCTGTTGTTGACTTTTACAGTTATGGTCCCCATGTTGTTTACTTGTCTATGTTGTGATAATGCACCTGACCAAATTTCTCCAGTTGGAGATAATAAAGTTATTCTTATCTTATCTTATCTTGTTTGTGCTGTATGAAGCCTGTAGTATGCACTATGAGGGGATTTTTCCCTCCCTGTATGTCTGTTCTAAGTATTCTTGTATATCTGCATTGTGTGACAAGGCCTATACATATATGTATACATATATGATATATATGTGTGTGTGTTTACAGTGTGAGTAGTCCTGAATGTCTATAGTATGTGAGTAGTCTTGTTTGAGTAGTTCTGTGTGTCTTTAGTGTGTGAGTAGTCTTGCATGTCTGTGCTGTGACTATTCCTGTATGTCTGTAGTGTTTTAATAGTCCTGTATGTCTGTAGTGTGTGAGCAGTCCTGCATGTCTGCAGCATGTCCTGCCTGTACCGCGAGTAGTGCTGTATGTCTTCAGTGTAAGAGTATGTATGTACTGTGATAATAGTCCTGTCTGTACTGAGTAGTCATGCATGTACTTTGAGTAGTCCTGTTATGTTTCTAGGTGTGAGTAGCCCTTTATGTGTATTAATTTTTATGGACTGTAAGTTTGTATGTTTGTGCTGTGAGTGGGCCAGTATTTCTGCACTGTGAGTAGTCGAGTAGTCTCTATGTCTGTAGTTTGTGAATAGTCACATATGTCAGTTTGTGAGTAGTCACATGTGCCTGTGGTTTGTGAGAATTCCAGTGTGTGCATGTATGCACTGTTAATATGTCTGAATGTATGTATTGTGAGTTATAATGTATGTCTGAGCAATACGAGCAGTCCTGTATGTGTTTACTATGTGCGTAGCCCTGTATGTGTATATGTATACACTGTTATTATGTCTGTATGATTGTAATGTGATTAGGTCTGTCTGTCTGTACAACACCCTTTCTGTTTGTTTTACTATGTGCGTAGCCCTGTATGTGTATATGTATACACTGTTGTTATGTCTGTATGATTGTAATGTGATTAGGTCTGTCTGTCTGTACAACACCCTTTCTGTTTGTTTTACTATGTGCGTAGCCCTGTATGTGTATATGTATACACTGTTGTTATGTCTGTATGGTTGTAATGTGATTAGGTCTGTCTGTCTGTACAACACCCTTTCTGGTTGTACAGTATTGTGTGAGCAGATGTCAGTACACAAGGCGTACTTCGTCTGTAATCTGTGAATAGTCGTGTAGGGTGAGTTTGGGCTCAGTAATTCTGTGCAACTGTAGATACATATATCTTTCATTCCTCTGTGTGTGTGTGTGTGTGTGAGTGTGTGTGTGTGAAGGCATGACACACATTGTATTATTATGTACCAACCCGATGAACGTCAGTGCGTGTCTGTGCCGTGTGCAGTTTGCAAGACATGTATCACAAAGTACCTGAAAACCAGCAAGAACTGTCCAGTGTGTGACGTCATGGTGCACAAAACCAGACCCCACCTGCACATCAGGTGAGAATAATAATAATAATGATAATAATGGTAATCTTAATTATAAGATGTATTTGTGTTGCACAAAATCTACAGCGGAAACCAATCAAAGCTCTCTCACACCCAATTCTGGCCTAACGCCTTCAAAACTCTGAACCAACGGAATGAAAAACGAAACAATGGCACATGTAGATAACAAGGCTGCAGACACTATTGACGGAAAATGGGAGGGTATGGAAGAACTGTTTTGGAAAGAGGTAGGTTTAAAGGCGGGACTCGAAAGAGATAGCTATAGTGCAGGGGATTTGACGAAGCTAGAGAGGGACACCGTTGGATTATATTCTGACAAATATAGATAGCTCTGTGACGTCGTGCATAAAACTATAGACATAGCTCTGTGATGTCATAGTGCACAAAACTATAGACTCTATACCTGCACATCAGGCGAAACGTTTATTCATGAACAATACTGACACAGATGTATAAGTTGTCTCACACCGTCACTTCAAATCTGTTGCAAAAAAACTCGTTGTGATTTAAACTTTGTGTTTGCATCGGTGACATATTGATACCCACATCCAAACACTCACCGTCCTCTAAAATCGAATGTGACGTCAATTGTTGGTGTAGACAGTTTTGTTTGTGTCGTGGAGGTTGCGTCACAAATCTTGCCCCGCTGAGACATGACGTCATATGACGGGGACATATTGGCGTCTGTTGCAGTATGGTTAGCTGTAAGGCACCCCCCCCCCCTCCCCCCCCGGTTTTTTTTTTTCTTATTTTATTATTATTATTTTTAAAAGTATTCTCATTTCTGAATGCAACATTTTAAGAAGTGTATGTCAACGCCTTGCATCAAAATAGCAGTGAACCATTGAAAGTTTGGCCACAATATGGTGATACACTATAACGTTGTATCATTGCGATCACTGAGACTTTTTCCAGATTTATCGGTCTGCAAATTTCTGGCTTTGGCAGCTTGCTTCTCATTTGCTGTGCATGCTGTTCTTGTTGTTGTGGTGACAGTTGATGTATTGAAAGGTGGTGGTGGTGGTGGTATCATCAGACTACAGAGGTGTACCTGTGTGCAGGTCAGACAAGACGCTACAGGACCTGGTGTACAAGTTGATTCCTGGCCTGTACCAAAGTAAATACTGTCTCTGTGACTTTTGTCTCTGTCTGTCTTTATCTCTGTGTGTGTGTGTCTCTCTCTTTGTTTCTCTTTTTGTCAGTCAGTCTGTCTCAGTCTCTCTCTGTCTCTTTCTCTCCCGCCCTCCCTCTCTCTCTTTCCCTCTCTCTCTCTCCCTCCCCCTCCTCCTTCCCTCTCTCTCCCCCTCTCTCGGCCTCCCTCTCTCTCTCCCGCCCTCCTCTCTCCCTCCCCCCTCACCCCTTCTCTCTCGCTCTCTTTTTCTCTCTCTCGCGCACGCGCTTTCCCTCGCTCTCTCTCCCTCCCCCTCCCCCTCACCCCCCCTCTCTCTCTCTCGCGTGCGCGCTCCCCCTCGCTCTCCCTCTCCCGTCCTTCCTCTCTGCCTCCCCCCTCACCCCCTTCTCTCATTCTCCCTCCGTCTCTGTCTTGCGCGCGCTCTCCCTCGCTCGCTCTCCCGCCCACCTCTCTCCCTCCCCCCTCAACCCCTTTCTCTCTCTCTCTCTCTCTCTCCAGTGTGTAGACCACTTATTAAAGGCAGGTATATTTTCATGAAATGTTAAAAAAAATATATGTATATGGAGAATTGATTTGAGGTGGTGTGTTCTTTAACCGCATTTTGTTTTGTGTAGAGAACTAGTGGTTATTTACTAATGCTTCTTTACCTTGCGTGCCCTTCTTTAGGCAAGGATTAGAATGTTTTATAACGGAAAAGAAAAAAAAATTGATGAACTTTCTTATACCGGTTCACTTGGAAATAAAGACATATTCTATTCTATTCTGTTGTGTTATGTAAGCTTGTCAATAAAGAATGATAATATCTTTCAGATGAAATGAAACGGAGGAGAGACTTCTATGCACAATATCCAGATGGTGAGTTTTCTTGTTCTGTGTTGTACTTTCCGCTGTTTTCTAGACTCTCGATGCCATTTCGACCAAACCTCATGGCAAAACAGGGAGAAAACAAAACAAATATATATATATATACACATGTACAGACACTCACACACTGACATTTGTGTGTGCGTGTGTGTGTGTGTGTGTGTGTGTGTGTGTAGGTGACAGTGTGTGTGTGTGTAGGTGACAGTGTGTGTGTGTGTGTGTGTGTGAGCTGGTATTGGAAGTGTGATGTCTGCAGGTGTCTGAAGTGTATGATATTTGCAGATGTTGGAGTTATAATGTATATGCAGGTTTTGAAAGTGTTGCAGTGACACAATGTATGTTGCAATGGCGCAATATATGTTGCAGTGGCGCAATATGGTGTGTGTTGCAATGACTCAATTTATGTTGCAAGGGTGCAATGTGATATGTATGTTGTATGATGCAATATGACGTTTGCTGCTATGACGCAATATGATGCATGTTTCAGGACACAATATGATGTATGTTTCAGGACGCAGTGTGATGCATGTTTCAGGACGCAGTGTGATGTATGTTTCAGGACACATTGTGATGCATATTTCAGAACGCAATGTGATGCATCTTTCAGGACGCAGTGTGATGTATGTTGCAGGATGCAATGTGATGTATGTTTCAGGACGCAGTGTGATGCATGTTTCAGGACGCAGTGTGATGCATGTTTCAGGACACAATATGATGTATGTTTCAGGACGCAGTGTGATGTATGTTTCAGGACGCAGTGTGATGTATGTTTCAGGACGAAATTGTGATGCATGTGTCAGGACTCAGTGTGATGCATGTTTCAGGACACAATATGATGCATGTGTCAGGACGCAGTGTGATGCATGTTTCAGGACACAATGTGATGCATGTGTCAGGACGCAGTGTGATGCATGTGTCAGGACGCAGTGTGATGCATGTTGCAGGACGCAGTGTGATGCATGTGTCAGGACGCAGTGTGATGCATGTGTCAGGACGCAGTGTGATGCATGTTGCAGGACGCAGTGTGATGCATGTTGCAGGACGCAGTGTGATGCATGTGTCAGGACGCAGTGTGATGCATGTGTCAGGACGCAGTGTGATGCATGTGTCAGGACGCATGTGTCAGGACGCAGTGTGATGCATGTTGCAGGCGCGCCCAGCAGGGTGGGTGAAGAGAGGGGGGACGAGAACGCGGAACGCATCCTGTTCTCCAAAGAGGACAAGTTCAGCGTGGCACTGCACTTCTGTAGTCGGTCAGTCTGTCTGTCGGAATTGATATCTCTCTCTGTTCCTCTCTGTCTCTCTCTCTCTCTCTCTCTCTCTCTCTCTCTATATATATATATATATCTTGCTTGCTCTCACTCTTTTTCTGTTGATCAGTTTGCTCCTTTCTATTTGTTTGTTTGTGTGTGTGTGTCACGTCTGATGGAACTTGGCACTTATTTTGAAAGTGCGATGTTTGGTACTGGGGCGCATGTGTCGGACGTGACGTATGATGTTGGTGGGTGGGTGAGTGTTGTGTGTGTGTTCATGTTAGAGTGTGTGTGTGTGTGTGTTTATGTACGTGTGTATTTATATGTAAGTCACTAAGTGTATGTGGTCTTGGTCTTGGTCTTGGTCTTGAGACCAAGCTAAAGGTCTACAGAGCAGTAGTTCTCCCCACACTACTGTACGCCTGCGAAACTTGGACAGTGTACCAACGACATGCCAAGAAGCTGAACCACTTCCACACAACATGCCTCAGGAAGCTACTGAACATCAAGTGGCAAGACAGGACCCCAGACACGGAGGTGCTTGCAAAAGCCACCCTTGCCAGCATCTTCACCATCCTGATGCAGTCCCAGCTTCGCTGGGCTGGACACGTGGCGTGCATGCCAGACCATCGGCTGCCCAAAAGGCTCTTCTATGGCGAGCTGCAACAAGGGAAGAGATCACATGGAGGTCAGAAGAAGCGCTTCAGAGATACTCTGAAAGTCTCTCTGAAAGCGTTTGATATCAACCCTGACTCCTGGGAGGAATCTGCAGTGGACCGTGACAAATGGTGCACTGCTGTACACAAAAGCGCCAAGTTGTGCGAAGCCAACAGGACTGCTGCAGCTGTTCAGAAGAGGCAGGCCAGAAAGTCACGGGCAAACAAGCTCCCTGACAATAATCTGCCTGTTTTTGTCTACCCCAGCTGTCAGCGAACATTTCGTGCACAGATTGGACTATTCAGCCATCTGCGCATTCACAGATACATTCATGAGCATCCCCCCCACCCACCACCACCACCCTCCCCCCATCCCCCAGCTGGATGACAACGATGGTCATCATCGATCTCGATGGACACACACCACCACCACCATGATGTTGGTGGGTGGGTGAGTGTTGTGTGTGTGTTCATGTTAGAGTGTGTGTGTGTGTGTGTGTGTGTGTGTGTGTTTATGTACGTGTGTATTTATATGTAAGTCACTAAGTGTATGTGTTTGTATGTGTGTGTGTGTGTGTGTGTTTCTGTGTGAGAGAGGATTGTGGAGAGGTGGTGGAGGTTGTGTTACGTGGTATGTGTTGTGTGTGTGTGTGTGTTTGCGTGTGCGTGTGTGTGTGAGTGTGTTTACGTGTGTGTGTGTGTGTGTTGTGTGTGTGTGTACAACGGGAGTATGGTGATGACAAGACTTGATGATGCTGATGCAAAGACGTGTGTGCAGGGGCGTGAGGGAAGAACGGTCGGTCCGCACGTTCACCTTGTCAGAAGTGACGGCGTCCTCACAAGAGGTTATAATCATAATCATAATCATAATCACATAATTATGCAGGTTCTGATTGGCACTCGCACCGCCCGGACAGGGAGCTCAAGGCGTTTAGAATAAAAGTTATACATGCAATGCAATAAAAGTTACGCATATATGAATTTACATGTATTCAAGTACGACACCCCAGACTGAAACAAGTGTGCGTTCACAAACACACAAGCAAACACACACGCACTCACGTACAGCCAGCAGGATTCAGAAGCACGTTCGTTAGTCAGTATGATGGTTGGTAGATCGGAAGAGGTGTGGGTATACATTCAAAGACTGTACTGGGAAATCCATGTGACGACTCAGAAGGCCAGTTTGTTACGTACTATACTTTTCTGTACTGCATGAGTCTGCTTCTTTCACTCTAACTCAGTGATTTGTGTCTTTCTGCTTTCACCCAGTGCCTATCTCTATGCATTCATCTGTGTGCCTCTCCCCCCCCCCCTTATATCTGTGCATATCGTGTGTCTTCCCCCATATCTGGCATCATCGTGTGTCTTTCCCCCCTTATACTGTGCATTCATCTGGTTGCCCCCATATCTGTGCATTCATCGTGTGTCTTCCCCTATACTTCATCATCGTTCTTTCCCCATATCTGTGCATTCATTGGTGTGTCTTTCCCCCCTTATATCTGTGCATTCATCTGTGTGTCTCTCCCCATTTATATATGTGCATTCATCTGTGTGTCTTTCCCCCTTATATCTGTGCATTCATCTGTGTGTCTCCCCCCATTTATATATGTGCATTCATCTGTGTGTCTCCCCCCCCCCTTATATCTGTGCATTCATCTGTGTGTCTCTCCCCATTTATATCTGTGCATTCATCTTTGTATCTTTCCCCCCTATATCTGTGCATTCATCTTTGTGTCTTTCCCCCTTATATATCTGTGCATTCATCTGTGTGTCTTTCCCCCTTATATCTGTGCATTCATCTGTGTGTCTCTCCCCCCTTATATCTGTGCATTCATCTGTGTGTCTTTCCCCCCTTATATCTGTGCATTCATCTGTGTGTCTTTCCCCCTTATATCTGTGCATTCATCTGTGTGTCTCCCCCCCCCTTATATCTGTGCATTCATCTGTGTGTGTCTCTCTCCCCCCCCCCCCTATATCTGTGCATTCATCTGTGTGTGTCTCTCTCCCCCCCCCCCTATATCTGTGCATTCATCTGTGTCTCTCCCCCCCCCCCTATATCTGTGCATTCATCTGTGTGTCTCTCCCCCCCCCCTTATATCTGTGCATTCATCTGTGTCTCTCCTCCCCCATCTTTTTCTGTGCATTCATCTGTGTCAGTGTCTTTTTTCCCTTGTCTCTGTGCATTCACCTGTATGTCCTGTTTTCCCTATCTCTGTGCATTCATATGTGTGTCTGTTTTCCCCTATCTTTATGCATCCACCTGTGTGTCTTTCTGTTTTCCCCATCTCTGTGCATTCATCTGTGTGTCCTGTTTTCCCCCAATCTCTGTGCTATCATCCGTGTGTGTATCTGTTTCCCTATCTCTGTGCATTCATATGTGTGTCTTTCTGTTTTCCCCAATCTCTGTGCATTCACCTATGTCTTTCAGTTTTCCCTATCTCTGTGCATTCATGTGTGTGTCTATTTCCCCCTGTCTTTATGTATCCATCTATTTGTCTTTCTGTTTTCCTTTACCTCTGTGCAGTCATCAGTGTGTCTCTCTCTTTCCCCGCCCCCTATTTCTGTGCATCCAACTGTCAGTATTTACTATCGCATGTGTCTGTCTGCAGTCATCTGTGTGAACGCATTCCTCTCTCTGCAGTGAATTCATCAGTGTTCGTCCCGGCTGTTCCTTTCATATCTCTGTGTGTGTTCATGTCTTTCTACTTTACCCTTTCTCTATCCATGAATTCATCTGCATGTCTTTATGTTTTCACCGTGTGTGACCGTGCATTCATTGTGGCGAGTGGTGGTTGTTGTAGTGGATGAATTGATTCGATGAAGGAGGGAAGGAGGGTATACGGGTGGTTTAGCTCTGGCATTGAGATTGTGACGATTTGTTGAGGTGTGTTTCCTAGGCGGGCTCACAAGGTCTTACCAGTGTGAAGTTTATGTGTCGATGAAGCATCAGCTTTTTTTTAATTATATTTCTTAAAGAAAATAGAAGTGATGCAGCGTATATTGATCAGTCAGCATGCTTTGACACATCCTTTGAAGAAACAGAAAGAGAAACGTGGTGAGTGGTTGGGTTGTTAGGCCTGGTTGGTTGTTAGGTTTCAGTTTCAGTTTCAGTAGCTCAAAGAGGCATCACTGCTTTCGGACAAATCCATATACGCTACACCACATCTGCCAAGCAGATGCCTGACCAGCAGCGTAACCCAACGCGCTTTGTCAGGCCTTGAGAAAAAATAGATAAAATAAAATAAAATGAAATAAATAAATAAATAATTAATAATAATATAATTTTTTAAAAATTAAATAAATAAATAATCATAATAATATAATAATAGTAATGAAAATAAAATAAATAAATAAATAATAACAATATAATAATAATGAAAATAAAATAAATAAATAGATAAATAAATAAATAAAATAAATAAATAAATAAAAAAGACAACAATGATGATAGATAAGCAAATAAATGTAAAAAAAAGAAAGAAAGAAAAAGCATACACACATTCACACATACACACACATATGGATAACAGATATGCACCAAACATGCAGTTTCACAGATATGAAAGCACAGTGAAATACACATAAACGTACATGAGCCCCAACACACACACACACACACACACACACACACACACACACACACACACTACCCTGCACCTCCTCTACCCCTCTCCTCCACACACTCATTTCTAGGCTACGTATTGCAGCTTCCACGACACACACACACACACACACACACACGCAGAGATGAACACTTGTACAAACACACACACATACGCCCATATCCCCCACACATATCCCCCCATACAAAGATATATATATATATATGCACACCCGCACGTTCCAATATTCCGTTGCTCCCACAGTGTAGGCATGCATACACACACATACCTCATCCTCTACCCCCCCCTCCCCACACACACACATACATACACACGTGCTCAGAACTCTCCAGACACTTGTGTACACTTACACAGGTTGTTAGGATGATGAGATGCTGTATGGGTGTGGGTGTTGCTATAGTGTTGAGGTGAGGAGCGGTTGGTTGTTGGGCCTGATTGGTTGTTGAGGATGATGAGATGGGAGGATGGGTGTGGGTGTTGCTATAGTGTTGAGTTGAGGAGCAGTTGGTTGTTGGGCCTGATTGGTTGTTGAGGATGGTGAGATAGGAGGATGGGTGTGGGTGTTGCTATAATGTTGAGGTGAGGAGCGGTTGGTTGTTGGGCCTGGTTGGTTGATGACAATGATGAAATAGGATGATGGGTGTGGGTGTTGCTATAGTGTTGAGGTGAGGAGCAGTTGGTTGTTGGGCCTGGTTGGTTGTTGAGGATAATAAGATAGGATGATGGGTGTGGGTGTTGCTATAGTGTTGAGGTGAGGAGCAGTTGGTTGTTGGGCCTGGTTGGTTGTTGAGGATAATAAGATAGGATGATGGGTGTGGGTGTTGCTATAATGTTGAGGTGAGGAGCGGTTGGTTGTTGGGCCTGGTTGGTTGTTGAGGATAATAAGATAGGATGATGGGTGTGGGTGTTGCTATAATGTTGAGGTGAGGAGCGGTTGGTTGTTGGGCCTGGTTGGTTGTTGAGGATGATGAGATTGGAGGATGGGTGTGAATGTTGCTGTGGTGTTGAGATATTAAGGTGATGTGACAATGTGGGTTGTCGCCTGTTGCAGCCGGTCCGGTACCTGGAGTGCCCTGCTGGGGTGACGGTGCACATCCTCAAGAGATACGTCCGTCTTCGTTACGACCTGGCTGCCCGCTTCTTGGTCAGTGCTGTAGTTTTGTGTGTATGTATGTGTGTGTTTGTTGTGTATGTGTATTGTGTTTGCGTGTGTGTGTTGTTGCGGTGTGTGTGTGTGTGTGTGTTCCAAATCGCTGTGCCCTCATGCCATGTACAGAAAAAAAACCCCACAAGAGCAACAACAACAATTATGTTAATAGTACTTCTATACAGAGCTCTCAAACCACTAAAAGCGCTGTGCAGTAACACTGTCAGACAGAGAGAGCGCAAACACACACACTTGTAGGCACAGACACAGTCACGCACATATGCACGCGCGCACACATACACACACGCGCACGTGTACACACACACACACACACACACACACACACTGCGAGCCATGATTACTATTCTTCCCGATGAATTGATAAACTGAAATCCCTTGTAGTGCAGCATGCGCTTCGCACATGTAAAAAAAGAACCCATGTTAACAAAAGGGTTGTCCCTGGCAACAATTCTCAAGAATAGTCCACTTTGAGTGTGATAGTAACAGCAAATACACCCACAGACAGAAAAAAAAAGTACAGAAAATATGAGTTGCGCAAGCAGCCCCTTTCCGCACAGAGAAATCTGTTGTGACAAAAAGTACAATGCGATACGATACAATGCAGTACAGTGTAACACCACTCTCAACTCTCAGCCAATGTGCTTCACTTCTGTCACAAGCCCACGGGTTCCCATGCCATTTCTTGTTTTAATAGTTCAGTTTATTTGCTTGTTTGCTTGCTTTATGTTGTTTGTTTTTTCTGATGGCATCAGTATACTAATGTGAACGTCGGAAGAATTATTCACCATGCCAAAAGTCGTAAACTTTGTTAGTTTCTGACTCCTGTCTGTGTGTCTCTTTCTTTGTATCTCTCCGTCTGTCACTCTGTCTGTGTCTCTGTGTGCCACTCCTCCCAGCTAAGCTTTCATGCATCACGTTACCCTCCTGTCTGATCATCCGTTCCATTCCTTGTCTGCCTGTCGCGCTCTATCCTTCACTGTCTGCCTCGCTTCTCCTTCTCACTGTGTGTGTGTGTGAGAGAGAGAGAGAGAGGGAGAGAGAGTGCGTGTGTATGTGCTGCGCCTGGTTCTGAACTCTGCCTCCTCCTCTCCTCCTCCTCCTCCTCCTCCTACTCATCAGCCACCCCTTCTTTCTACCCACCCTACCACCCACACTGTTTCCTCTAGGCAGCCAAGAAAATGTGTGTGGGAGATGAGGGGAGGGGGATTGAGGGGTGGGGTGAGGGAGGGGCGAGGGGTGGGGATGATGAGGACAGGGAGGAGGGGTATCGGAGACTGCTTGGCAGGGAGGAGGTGGAGGTAGGGGAGGGAAGGGGGGAGGGGAGGGGGGAAGGTGGGGGAGACAAGAGAAGGGAGAGAGGGATATACAGAGAGAGAGAGAGGGGGAGGGGTGTGGGATGAGTGTCTTTGCCTTGTGACGAGAGGACAACGTTGTTATTGATCCACGGCTGCCACAGCTGGCTTTCACCCCTGTGCTAGCTAGCTCTCCCTTCGCCCTTACTCCTCCAACCACCCATCTCTGTCTTTCTCTTTCACTCTCTCTCTCTCTCTCTCTCTCTCTCTCTCTCTCTGTGCCAGTCTTTCTCTCTGTCTCTCTGTCTCACCCCCCCTCACCCCTCTCTTTCTGCCTCTCTCTCTTTCTCCCCCTCTCTAACCATTCCTCCCTCTCTCTTCTCCCCCTCTCTTTCTTCCTCCCTCTCTCTTTCTCCCCCTCCCTTTCTGTCCCTCTCTTTCTTCTTTCTCCCTCTCTCTCCCTCCCCTCCTCTCTCTCCCTCCCTCTCCTATTCCCTTTTTCCTCACCCTCCCCCGCTCTCTCCCTGTCTCTCTCTTCCTTTCCCTCCCTCTCTCCCACTCCTCCCCCTCTCTCTCCCCCCTCTCACTTTCGTCCCTCTCTCTCCCTCCCTCTCCCACTCCCATATTCCTGTCCCTCCCCCCTCTCTCTCACTCTTTCTCTCACCCTTTCCCTCCCTCTCTCTTCCTCTCTCTCATACTCCCTCCCTCTCTCTACCCCCCTCTCTCTCTGTCCTGCACATTTTGTGTGTGCGCATGATTGGGGTTTTAGACGAACAAAACTCGGGTTCGTCTTTTTTTTCTTCTTTTCTATCCCCCCCCCCCTTCACAGAAAGAACTGCGAGGAAGGCAGGGAGAGAAAGAGAGAGAGAGAGAGAGATTGGCGGGTGGAGAGAGAAGAGGGGGTAAACGGGGAAGGACGGGCTTTTGGGGGGAGGGGAGGTTGTTGTGGGGGGGAGGCGGGGTGGGGGTGGAGGGTTAGTAGATGCTCGAGCTTGATGAAGGACGGCAGGGAGCAAAGAGCAAAGAGAAAGAGAGAGAGAGGAGGAGAGAAAAATGTGGGCCTACCCATTCCTCCCATTTTCCTTTTCCACCCTTCCCGTTTTTCTCTGTTTGCTTCATTAAAATGATGAACGGCAGGCGAGCAAGCGAGAGAAGGAAAGGGGAGGGGAGGGGGGGGCGGGGGGGAATTAGCGGGACTAGAGGGAGTGAGAGTGGAGAGGAGAGGGAGGGGTGATGGTTTTCTTTCTTCCCCCCCCCCCTTCTTTTATTATTATTATTATTTTTTTTTTTTTTTTTTTTGTGGGGGTGGGTGGTGGTTGTGGGATGGAAGGGGGAGGCCTAATCCCGTGTCACTGACTGGCATCCAAATGCGCGCGTCAGGTTGGAATGACGTCAGCTGAAGTTGGTGTGCTTTTCTCTTTTTTTTTCTCTCTCTCTCTCTCTCTTTCCTCGTCAGTGGCGGTTTTTTTTGTGTGTGTGCCTGTGCTTGCATGCGTTTGTGTGCATGCGTTTTTGTGTGTGTATACGCGCGTGTGTGTGTGTGTGCATGTGTTTTGGTGTGTGGATGTAAAAGGTTCTTTTGACGTCACCGACTGCCAGTTCAAAGCGGAGAGAGAAGAAATAATAGCCCGTTTTTTGGTGTTTTTTTGTTGTTGTTGTTGTTTTCTTTTTATCGCCACGTTCACAGCCACTTTATTCCCGCATCACCACGTTCCCAGCCACTTTATTGCCGCATCACCACGTTCCCAGCCACTTTATTGCCGCATCACCACGTTCCCTACTACTTTATTGCCGGCATCACCACGTTCCCAGTCACTTTATTGCCAGCATCACCACGTTCCCAGCCATTTAATTGCCGGCATCACCACGTTCCCAACCACTTTATTGCCGGCATCACCACGTTCCCAGCCTTTTAATTGCCGCATCACCACGTTCCCAGCCACTTTATTGCCGGCATCACCACGTTCCCAGCCATTTAATTGCCGCATCACCACGTTCCCAGCCACTTTATTGCCGGCATCACCACGTTCCCAACCACTTTATTGCCGTCATCACCACGTTCCCAGCCACTTTATTGCCGCATCACCACGTTCACCGCCACATCATTGCCATATCACCACATACATAGACACTTTATTACCGTTATCGCCAATTTCACAGCCACTGTATTTCGACACCCGTACGTCTGTGGCGTTGCATGATGTAGTATGTATGTTACAAGTGGACATTCTTCACAGCGGTGACACGTTACATGATGTTTGTGATGTATGTCAACTGTGGACAGTTGCTTTGCAAATGGCAATGTGTAAACCTCCCCTTGGTCCAATCTTAAAGAATATACAATGATTTTTGTGAACCACAAGGGGGGGGGGGGGGGGGGGGGGGGGGGGGGAGTCAAGTTCAGGTAAAAAGACAAATCCAGTTCCAAAAAGGGTGGGGAAAAAAACAAAACTCGAGTCAGGCCTAGAGATGGGTTTTGTTCATTTTGATTTTGTTCCAGTGGATCTAGTAAAAATCATGAAAAGATAACCTAGAAAGGTAGAAACAAGAAAGGTAGAAACTATAAGAGTATGTGGGAGTGAAAAAAGCCCTGCTTTATCCCTTGAACTGCTTACCTACCCGGGCTACCAAACACAATTACTAATACAGTTATAAACATGCAAAAAGACACCAGAAGAAAAACTTGGTACGCCTAATATGATTTTTAGGGTGTACATATATACTATATATATATATATATATATATATATATATATATATATATATATGTGTGTGTGTGTGTGTGTACAATTTTTGGAGTGGTAAGGCATAGCATGCTGCATGCGATAACTTACTGTTATAGATAGACATTTTTCTCAGTGATTGGATGTTACAAGATGTATGTGATATGTTACATGTGAACATTTCACATTGATGTGGCATTGTATGATGTGTGATGCTCACAGCAATGATGTGTTACATGATGTATGTGATGTGAAACTTTACACTTCAACATTTTTTTTTTTACTGTGATGTGGTGTTGCATGATGCGTGTGATGTGTGTTGCAGGTGGACATATTTCACAGTGACGAGGTTTTGCGTGATGACTACACGCTGATTGATGTAGCATACATATATACGTGGAGGAGGGTACGTCTTTTCTCCCCACCGCCCTTTCTGTCTCTCCCATGCACACATCTTTCTTGTGAATGAAACGAGTGAAGCTCTTTACTAAGATCCGGCCATTGCGTGGAAAACTTTTGTTGTTGTTGATCTACAAACAGCAGGAGGGACTACCAACTGCAAACATCGTCGTATGCATAAAAGTGGATTTTTACTATTGGAACTCAGAAAAAAGAATGAATCATGTAAGTGTTGTTTAAAACTGAAAAGCAGGACCAAAAAATAAAAATAAGATAAAAAATCTGACTTTGAAATACCAGTATGCTTTTACTGTGGTGACGATTTAATTCAATCATTCATTAAAAGAACGCAAAGTGGAACTCCGCTACGAGCACAAGAACACTTATGTTAACAAGGAAACAAAGCCTCACAAATGTTACAGAGGACATTTTAAGGATACTAAAAATCGATGTAAGTACTAACCAAGCAGTACAGTGATGTGATAAAGCCAGTAGGCCTTGCCATTCACTGAGCGGAAGTGTTGTTCTCTTGACGAATATAAACCAAGTGATTCTTTCAGCCTTATGCATCATGCTTTTTTGTTTGTTTGTTGTTATTTTTGTTCCTGTTTTTTTTTTTTTTACAACTGGTTTCAAGTAAATTTCCACATGAAAAGATGCACACTAGACTCCGCAAATACTTTGAGAATACAAAAACTCTGATGGTATTTTCTGTGATGGGTATGAGAATACAAAAACTCTGATGGTATTTTCTGTGATGGGTAAACTGTTCAGTTTCCCGGTATGTTTGAAAATAATAGACCAGTTGTTATGCATTAGTAAACACTATACAGCTGTCAGAAACTTGTTATGTTGATTGTTATGTAAAAAGGGAGCAGAGAGGTGATACTGATACCAGTGTGTGGTGTGATTGTCTTTTCGCAGAAAGAGCCACTGAGACTCAACTTCTCCGTGTACGAGTTCATCGTGAAACGTCGCAAACTGGAGAGTACTCGCCTCCTGAACCTGAACAAGCTGATGAAGGAGGAGAACCTGGCAGAAGACGGCCGGGAAGGCTCCAAAGATCTCGAGCCCACGGACCTCAAGCTGGACCTGAAGCAGGGGGACTCGAAGCAGGTGGACAGCAAGAAAGACCCCATCCAGCACAGTCACACAGATCAGGATCAACCAGGCTCACGTGTAGATCAGCCGGCGGCAAAGTGCCCGACAGATCAGAAGACGGCCCAGACTGCTGCTTGCCGAGTGAAGAGCCCACAGAAAGCTGGCCGTACACTGTGCAAAAGGAAACGTGGAGAAGTCGGGGGGGATACAGACACCGGCTCCACAGAGGGGAAGGTGTCTCCTGTCGTCCTGATTCCTGTCGCCACATCCATCACCTCCACCACCACCGCCACCGCCCTTCCCCTACCCTCCACCACCACGCTACACTCCACGTCCTCTGCCAAGAAGGGAGACAGCGTTCCTCCACAGACTATGGGAGAGGGGCAGGGGAACGTGGCCAGCGTCTCTAACAAGCAGGGCAGCCAGCCATGTCAGAACGGGCCGCAGGAGTTGGTGTCCAAGCAGACAGGGTCCTCGAACGGGTCCCTTACCTCCTCCGCTGCTCTACTGTTGCCCAAGGGCCCGGTGTGTGTGACGAAAGCGAAAGCTTCCAAACCGTCATCCTCCTCTTCCAAGCCGCGAAACACGTCCGCCTCTTCCGCCAGCAAAAAGAAGTGCAGCGTCAGTCTCCTGCCTGCCGTCATCTCTCCTGGAACGTCTGGCAGCGGGAGCGTTCTCCTGGTGGACGGAACAAGTGGTCCCCTGGGGATACCTGGATTCAGCGTGGGCGCCAGTGTGAAGATGACCGGCTGTCTGGCCACAGCCCTGCCACAGCAACAAGGCGTCAGCACCACCACCGCACAGACATTCGCTGCCATGTCGCAGCAAGCTTCCAAAACCCAGACATCACAACAGACGTCCAGAGCCCAGACTTCATCCAGACAGACATCCAAAACCCAGACTTCACAACAGACGCCCAGAACCCACCGATTGCTGGCACCTAAAACCCTCAAACCACTGCAGGTAACCTCAGCCCTGATGTCACCGCATACGGCCCAGACAGTCAGAACCCCACCAGCGTCCAAAACACACGTCACACTTCATGTGGCCGGAATCCACACAGCAGTGCAGTCTTCAAATCCTCCAATGTCTCCCGCTGTCCCCAAAGTGCTGATGTCATCTCAGGGGCCGACAGCAGTGTCCCTGACACCGGCGTCCACAAACCTGACACTGTGGGCTGCATCCCCGGGCCAGTCGGCATTGGCAGAGGGGCAGGCGGGGGTGTCTGTGCAGAGCCATGGAGGGAGGATGAAAGAGACCACCACCGCCAAGTCATTTGTCTCTGCTACAACCCGCTCAGCCGCCACCCTCTCTGGTTCATCTGGCAACCCGCCTAACCCCACCAGTGCCCTGCCTAAACCAACCAGTGCCCCATCCAGCTCAGCCAGTGCCTTGTCTACCCAGGCCACCAGCAAGTCTAACTCGGTGATGAGTACACCCAAAGTCAAGCCCGGTTCAACCAGCACCACCCAATCAGATTGTTCGGAAAACGTCAGTCAAAGAACAACCGGTCAGCAAACCATTGCATCAACAAAGCCCGCCTCTCCAGCCTCGCGGACATCTTCTCCTTCCACGCCTGTCGCAGCAGCCGGCATCAGAGTCTTGCCGCAGCCAGTGACCAAGGCGGCAGAATCACCATCAGGCAGCAGGGCCGTGTCTCGGCCTGCTGTCCCCAAAGCAGTGTCAGTGCCAGTCTCCCTGCCCTCCGCTGCTGCTGCTGCCGCTGGTGCTGCCTCCCCATCCCCTGCTGCTCTGGCTGCCTCCTCCTCCCCCTCCCCTCCCATGGCCAGCTCTGCTGCCAGTGTCAGGGACGAGGTGGAAGCTACCCACAAGTGTGTGGCCCCAGCCACTGTCTGCTCTGTGCCACCGACGGTCTCTGCCCCGTCAGCGTCACTGAAGGTGCAGCCGTCGTGTTCTGCACGTCAGAAAGGGGCTGCTGTGTCCGGGACTTGTGCCGTGAAGGCCTTGCTGCCAGTGGGAACAGCGGCAACCAGTGGTGGCAACACGCCCACTTCCAGTGGTTCACAAAGCTCCAGGCACACACATGTGCGCAGGTCTGAACTCATGAACACCGGCACCTCTCAAAGACGCAGTCCCACACGCTGCACCTCCCAGGATAGGTCCAGCACATCGGCTAAACAGGCCAGCTTAGGCAGCAGCACTGCGTGTTCTGAGCGGCAGCCTGACGGCACAAACAGCCCTGCAGAGCAGAACCCTGAGGCAGGTTCCATCACCACTGGCACTGCCCTCACCCCAGAGACGCTGAAGGCAGGAGAAGCTTTGACATGTGGTAAACATGAAGACACTCAGGTGAAAGGTTTACCACAGACTAATCCTTCCGCTGACACCGACAGCAGAGTTTTGAACACTGCCCAGCCATCCACAGACACTGTCGGTGCACCTCCAGCTGGTGTTCAGACGAAGGCCCAGACACCTGGTCAAACTCCGGACAGCGTGAAGACAGCTGACCCGACCAGTGGTGCGGGCCACAAGGGGGTGACGGTGACCCACACACCCCCTGCCACCACGCTGACCAAAGGACCACTGACCAGTCGTAACGGCATGCCCACTGTGGTGACGCGACCCACCCGTGTCATCAACGCTTCCACCTCTGTCAACACGCTGTGCCATAAACTGCCTGCCACCAGCACGGCGGTTAGCACCCCCAGCCACAGACTGCCCGTCACGGTCAGTGATGCTAGTCAAAGACTGCCTGCCTCCTGCGCTACTACCACCAGTAGTGGTACCACACCAAGTCAAAGACCACAAGTCTCCTGCGCGTCCGTCACCACCACCACCTCCACACCCAGTTCCAGCCCTGCCCCATGTACGTCTGTCAGTACCCCTAGTCATCCACAAACAGTGTGCAGTGCTGTTGTCTACAGCAGTGGTTCCAGTCTTGCAGTCAGTGCGTCTGTCGGGAAGCCTGCTGCTCCTGTCCACACCACGCCTGCTGTCAGCAGCAGTCATGCTGTCAGTGCTTCTGGCAGCACGCCCTCAAACACTTGTACCCCTGTCGTTACAGCACCTGCAGTCACGTCACCCTCTGTAAGTGGCGGTGTTTCCAAACCTACAGTCACGTGCTGCCCTGTCAGCACTCTGATCTCTCTCCCGTCACTTCCCCAGTGAGCCAACCTGCTGTGACGTGTTCTCCTGTTTGCACTGTGACAGCAGCATCAGCCTCGGTCAGTAGCCCCGTGACTGGACCTGCTGTCACGTGTACACCTTCTAGTCCTCTCACGTCTGTTACGAAACCAGCAGTGACCAGTACTCCCGTCAGTGCCCCTCATTCCATACCTTCTGTTACGTGTGTGGCCCCCATCAGCATCTCGGGACAAGGGAGAGAGACAGTGAAGAGTACTGCGGTGCCGGGCAGGTGTGAGACAGTGAGCTGCCCCCTGCCTGCCCTGCCCTCTTTTATGTCAGCAGTGACCGCCTCCAGTGGTCACACCTCTACACCACCAGCCCCGTGTGGTGTCCAGGCGTCCTACTCTCTGCCTGTTCCCTTTCTTCAACCCGGGCTGACGTCATCGGCACAGGGTCACGTCATCAGGCCCAGCAGTGCGTCAGCAGATCCGCCCATCAACCCCTCTGCTGCCAGTCTCGTGGGCCAGTGTGCAGTGACCTCAGGCTTGGTCTGCAGCAGGGCAGACCTGAAGACGGTCACCTCCAGCCCGAAGAAGAGCAAACCACGCTCCAGCGTCGCTCCCGCCATGACCTCAGTGACGCTGCCCCCGAGTGGTAAACACCCCACCACCAAGTCACTGGCCGTGTCTGCACACCAGATGACCAAAGTCTCCGGCGTGCACAGCCACCAGCCCAGTCCTTTAGCCCACCAGGCCGTCGTCCTTCCACCCTGTCAGACCCCCACCACCTCCGCCAACTATCCCCCCACGCGCCCGCCCAGCTCCTTGCTCCAGGCGACGGCAGGCAGGTTGGGCCAGGGAGCCAGTCATATGGCCGCGAAGGCTGTGGTGCCGTTAAAACAGCCCGCCAGCAAGTCTCACGGCAGTTCTTCCACGTCACATCAGTCCGGAAGCAAAGCTGCCGGAAGCAAAACCGCCTCACTCCCCCTCTCCACCGGCTCCTCCTCCCTCTCCCGCCCCAAGAGCAGCGTGGCCCCCGTGCCGGTCCAACCGCTGGTGCTGGCGGGGAGTGGGGGGGAGGGGGAGGATGGTATAGTTCCCCTCACCATGGCCATAGCCGCTCACCGGGCCAATCAGCTGCAGGCGGCTATGGCCCAGCAGGTCAAGCAGCACCAGCAGCAGAAGCTGATAGAGCTGCAGCAGATCCAAATACTGCAGCAGCAGCACATCATCAACATGCGGGCCGTGGCGGCTCTCTACCCCTTGCAGGCGCAGGCCTTGCTGGCTGGGAGCACTCTGCCGCTGGGCGCTGTTCTGTGCTCCCCCCTCTCACCACCCCCTCAGCTCCCAGCGGCGCAAGACGGCAGCAGCAGCAGCAGCAGCGGGAGCAGCAGCAAGAAGCAGGCTGCAGACAGCGCCAAGAAAGGGGCTCAGGCAGGAGGGTCGGGAGGAAAGAAGGGGAGTGAAGCCTCCGCCAAAAAGAAGATCTCGGACATTGCCAACTCCCTGCACAGAAAGATGAGTCAGGCAGTGGGTGGAGGAGGAGGGGGAGGAGACAGCAGTGGTAACCAGCCCTCCGCTGTGTCTTCAGCCGGCACGGAGCAACGCCCCCCCGCCGCCCACTCCAGCACCACCGCCACTTCCACCACCACCACAAGCACCTCCTCCTCCTCCGCCGCCGCCGCCGCCGCCTCTTCCTCTTGCCCTAAGACTGACGATGAGCAGCCACTAAATTTAGTGACTCGAACTGACCTGGAATAAACTATGACCGTACCGAATTCGCCAGGCTGAAGAAACAAAATCTCAAAGTTCAAATCTGGTCTCAAAACACTTCTTGCAAATCTGCCTTCATGGATGTTTACGTGTTGGCGCGCGCGCTTGTGTGTGTGTGTGTGTGTGTGTGTGTGTGTGTGTTGCCATTGACGATTTTTAATTTATTTGTCTTGTCTCGTTCATATACATATGTCTTGATCATAGTGCCCTGTTGTGTTAATGTTTTTTTGTTTTTTGTTTTTTTTTTAACCACCCCCCATCGCCATATACACACACACAAATACATACAGAGAGAGAGACTTCACGTTTTGTTGCTTTCAGTTTGCATGCATGGACACAGCAGTGTACACTGTACACAGCACTGTACACCAGACACACACGCGCTCCAGTTGAATTCTGCCTGTGGGAGGTGGCTGCAAGTGCAGCGTGGATAATTGTGATAATTGATGGGTTTTTTGTTTGTTGTTTTTTTTCCCACGGAAACCTGCTTGGACGGGTTTTAAACCTGGTTTGAATTACAAACAAACGAAGCGGAAGTGTACCAATGCGGGCTACAATAGGCACCAACGTACACTGTGTAGCACTACAGCCGCTAGTTCATTTGATTTTATTCGTGTGTTCTTATCTTGGTGTTCTTTCTCATGGTAGCCTTCCATTCTTTACTTACCATTGGCCCGACCAGCGCGTGATGTTTGTGCCAAGGTCATGCATCTGCCAACCCCCCCCCCCCACCCCCCTCCTCCTTGCCCCCCGGTTTTTTTTTTTTTTTCTCTCTAAAGCAGATGTGTTGTGGCGTGTATGGATCAGTCCGCACACTTTGACACCTCTTTGAAACTGAAACACCGCAGGCCTCACTACGTGCATTGGCTTTGTTGCCGGTCACGTAACTCTGAGCCTTGTATGGGGAGAAATGACGGTGAAACAGACCGGAATATATATCCCAAGCCCAGAATATTACCCGGGTATATTTTATTTTTGACCGCGGCCTTTTTTTTCTTTATATATATATATATATATATATATATATATATATATACCCGGAAAGGGTATAATTATCATGGACTGCAGTGCCGAGGCTGTTCTACACGTGGCAGTATCTGCACTTGTGGGACTGTGAGTGTCGGTAGGCGAGGAGTGGGAAAGGGACTGCACAACTTCTTCACAAGGGGAAAAAAAAAAGTCCCCTGTGCTGGTCAGGCAACCAGGCTAATGTCGGAACACACACCTGCCTGCCTACTCGTCTGTCGGACCGACGGGAGACTCCATCATCAGCAGCAGCGCCCGGAGTTGGAATGAATGCATACAGTTATTTTTATGGTTTGGGAGTACCTAATGTGTATAGAGGTACAATTGTACAGGTTGAATTAAAAAGTTGTCTGATTAGTATTATGGTTCTGCGGGTGGCTGGACCAACAAACGGTGATTACGTTTTGTTTGATTTTTTTTTAGTTCTTTTGATTGTCATTTTTCTTCATCGTGTGTGTTTGGTTTTTTTTTCGTCACGTTTGAATCTGTTATTTGTCCACTTCCTTCTTCTAACATGTATCTTCATTAATATTTATTTGTTTTGTTCTGCCTCTCTCTCTCTCTCTCTCTCTCTCTCTCTCTGTGTGTGTGTGTGTGTGTGTGTGTGTGTGTGTGTGTTTCGTATTTGTTTCAGTCTTCAGTTTTTGTAAAACAGCTTTTGTTCTTGTATGTTTTTTGGGTTTTTTTCTACTTGTTTTCTTAAAATTTATTTGAACTGATGTCACATCGTCATTAGAATACAAACTAATTTAAGGTGTGCAATGTAAACATGGTTGTGGGTTAAGGACCAGATGTTTGTTGGTTGTTTGTTTTTTGTTTTTTTTGGTGTGTTTTTTGGTGTGTGTTTTTTGTGCGAGTGCTGCCTAATTTGATTCAAGCACAGTTTTTTGATTCACTGCAGTAGTAGGAATGAATGATTGAATGACTTTTTTTTTTCTTTGAGGAATAAAGAAATACACAAAACTATTGGCCTTGTTTTCATCCTTCCTTCACAAAAAGGGAAAATATTACAAACATGCAACACTGGAAGCATAAAATGACAGAGGAACATTCCGAAATGATGTAACATTTAAGATGTGGTGTAGTGTATATATCGGTCAGTCCCTGTGCTTTGATACCTTCTGGAAGCCGAAAGTGTACTGATTCTTAATTAAACCCGGCATGTAGAATGTCTCACATCGTCTGGCATGAGTGCATCTTGTCAAGTGTGAAGTGGTGAAAACCGGCGACAATTTATTTAATGAAACCAGTCATGTTATGATGAAACCAGTCGTATTGATTGTAATGAAACCATTGTAATGAAACCAGTCATATTGTAATGACATTAACTGATGAAGACAGTGAGTCATCGGGTTGGGTTTTTTTTGTTTTGTTGGGGGGTTTTTTTTTTCGTTTTTTTTTTTCTTCTTAGTCACAGAATGCTGACATTGAATAAAGCAGTATATTGTTTAAAAAGATGAAACCTTATGATTTCATGATGATGAGTCACTAATTGAAAATGATAATGATAGCCAGTTACAAGACTGTGACGTTACGAAAACGAGCCATTTTTTAATGATGAAAAAAAGGAAGGAAAAAAAAAGGAAAGGTACATTATGAGACAATATGATTACTATTGATGAAAAAGGAAAGCAGCCACATTATGATGACATCATGATAGCGAGTTGGAACCCCCCCCCCCTCCACACACACACACACACACACACACACACACAAAACAAAAAAACACACACACAATGTAGTGACATAATGAGAGTGAGTCATTGTGGATTAATAAAAATAATAATAAAAATAACAAAAAAGAAATAAAAACCCAGCACAATTCGGCGGCACTGTGAGCAACAATGTCAAATATTTGTAACAAACCAACATAATCATATCGACGTGACAGCGTATCCAACCAACCTAATTGCCTTGACATGACAGCGGGTCGCGCTGTTGATCAGAAGCGGCCACACACACAGTGACATTATCCCCCCTCCTAACAAATTGCTGCTGACGAGTATAATCCTCACTGATAGCCTTGTCACACGCGACAGACTGAGCTTACAGGCCAAGGTGTGTTAGTAACCACTGGGTGTTTGGACTTCCACCATTTTGGGGGGCATTACAATACATCTGTTTAGCTAACTCGTCATTTCAGAGTACACAGAAAGTAGTAGAAAGTGCACGGTGTATCCTTGTGTGAATTGTGCGTTCGGGAGCTTATTCCCAGTTCTCGCTAATATACTTTTTAAAAAATAATTAATTTTAAAAAAGAAGAAGAAAGAAAGAAATGAAAAAGTTTATTTGGACTTCTTCCCATTTAGGGGATTGCAGTACATTTGTTTAGCAACGTTATCATTTCAGAGTACACACAAAGTAGTAAGTGCACTAGCTGTGTGTCCTGTTGAGGATATTGCGTTTGTGATCCTGATTCGCCTGTTCCCAGTTCATTAATGTATTGATTTTTTTTATATAATTATATAAAAAGGACAGTATTGGTTCTGTTATGAAAAAAGTGATAAAAACTACTCAACAACACACACTGCACGAACTCTCACACACACATACACGCACGCACACACACACACGCGCGCACGCCCCTCCTCTCTCTCTCTCCTGTTCATGTCTGTGTGCATGGCACCATTTGTCCTTCCAAAATCTGTAAGAGAGACCATTTCCATTCATTTACTTTTGCGTCTGTGTGCCTGCTTCTTTCGGCTCAGAGCATCAGGATAGACCTGTTCACAAACATATTTCAAACATTTGTTTCAATGTGCGCGGTGTGTGTGTGTGTGTGTGCGCGCGCGCATGTGTGTGTGGTGTGTGTGTTAGGGGGAGAAGCTGAATAGATGCGAAAGGGGAATAGCGGGTAGGCGTGGCACGAAAGTCTTCTCCTTCTTCTTCGTTTGTGGGCTGCAACTCTCACGTTCACTCGTATGTAACCGAGTTGGCTTTTACGTGTATGACCGTTTTCACCCCGCCATGTACGCAGCCATACACCGTTTTCGGGGGTTAAAAAAAAGGTCAAACTCACAAGATGCTAGCGTGGGTCTCCACACCATCAAAGAGTAGTAATCGGACCTGGGCTGGGTTTGCATGATCGATTTAACCAGCGCTTTGTTTGCGTTGAGTCAAGAAGATTAATCAGTTTCCTAAATCCATACATTGCAATGAGTATTCTCCTGTTGCGTGTATTGCATTGTATGTACAGTTTCCTAAACCCGTACACTGCAATGAGTAAGTGATGTGTGTAATTGTTGTGATCATGACGATGACATAATGCAGATGACACGCCTGTGTGTACACTACAGTGAATAATGTCAGTCTGGAATGAATGATGTGAATCCATATATTTAAT
The DNA here is from genome assembly GCF_041734735.1 of Babylonia areolata. Classification (NCBI taxonomy): domain Eukaryota; kingdom Metazoa; phylum Mollusca; class Gastropoda; order Neogastropoda; family Buccinidae; genus Babylonia; species Babylonia areolata. Next base: position 22,275,436 of record NC_134894.1, on the reverse strand, counting down.
GAATAATGTAAATTTGTAATAGATAATGTAAATAGTTGTCAGTGGGACATCACAAAGAGTATTACAGTCTTTGTTGACATTGCAATGACGAGTAGTGAACAGTGATCTTTGTGGACTTTAATGGTCAGTAGACACGACGGAATGGACAGTAGACATAATTTATATAATGTAAATTGTGTGGTGGGCACTGAAATAAATTTTTATGGTAGTGACATAGCATCGAACAGAGCCTGCTCATGCAATGTATGTGGCATATGTGTGTGTGAGCGTGTGTGTGTGTGTGTGTGTGTGCGCGCGCGCGCGCGTTCGTGTAACCTGACAGAATGACACAGGAATCGAACGATGAGCGCCCAAAGGCAGCTCATAGCCGGTTCTACCCAGTTAAATTGGCGGGCGGTTTGTTGTGCAAACAACTCCGTGTTGGTAAAACGCATTGTTTCGTCTTCTGACCAAAAGATCGTCGCAGTATAAGTACCCATATCAATCAGTATATCAACTGGTCTCTTGAACTAGTAACACAGCCAGATACTTCTTTGCAAAGAATATTGCAGCGAGTGTAACTTATTTGCAAGCCGCGAATAGACAGGTTCTTCTTAGCAATGAATATTGCAGTCCAATAAATAACCGAGTGGAAGCCTATTTCGGAGTGGACACTATACAAGAAGCAGGAACTCGTTCATTGAATGTGAATTGACTTTTCAGTTTTGTACGTTAGCACGTGTGCATAATCAGAATTACAACTGCCTTCGATAGTGGTAAGCTTAGACGATGCTGATCTTATGATTTTCACCATTCTGCACATTGTTGTTCACATTCTGTTTGACGACATTGATGGTGAAGTTATTACGAAAATAAGCGATGTCCACATTGGAAGTGAAAATGATTGTTCAAATCACCTTTGTCCGTATTGGATAACATATGATTTATAGTCTGGATGGGCTTTTTTTTTTCTTCTTCGGAATTGTTCTTTGGTTATAGTGAATTACAAAACCAGAGCACCTGAACTTTTCTGTTGTTTGCATGTACAAAATAAAAGAGATAACTTCAATGCATCCTGTTTGCAAGAGACTGTGAGCACTGCTTTTCCCTCAGCTGCACATAATACGCACGCGCACCACACACACACACACACACACACACTTGCGCGCTCGCGCGCACAACACACGCGTACGAAGACGCACGCGCGCGCGCACACACACACACACACACACACACACACGTGCGCAAGCACGCATGCACATATCCATGAAAGCACACACGCACGCACCCACACGCGCACGCACGCAAACACACACACACACACACACACACCGAAGTCAGGTAATTGCGGTGTGTAGTGACAAAGGCAGGTGATGCTGTCTTGTTCTCTCTCTATTGTTTTAGTGATTGTAAGTACGTATTCGCGTGTGCATGTATGTATGTATATGTACCCCCACCCCTTGTTCCTATCAAAGAATAAGCAATGATCTTTACCAAACACAAGGGGAGTTGGGTTCGGGGAAAAGACAGATTAGGTTTTACATTAAAAAGAACACGTGTCAGGCCCAGAGATGGTGGTTTTTTTGTTGTTTTTTTTTGTTTTGTTTTTTTTGTTCGCTTTCATTTCGTTTCAACGTCTCTCTAAAAAGACTAGAAGGTGGAAAAGTTAAACCAACTGACTAGCTAAAAAAGAGCTCTAGCAACCGTGGCCTGGAAACATCAATGCAAACCAACATAAGAACAAAGCATTGTACAACCATTTCCAGACTAATCGGTTCACACAAACATATCATCTTAACATCAACACATATCATACGTTTCCCCATCTTAATGGGGGAACAATCTAAAGAATATGGAACTAAATAATTCCATTCGGTTGAGTACCCCAACCCAAACTTCAGCTCAGAGCATAAGTATCGTTCATGAGACACATAACAGGGAATGTGCTTTTATACGTAGAACCTTCAGTTCAACACATATATCATTAACTCTCCGCCTTGGGGTCGCGCAACGGTCCATCAGCACAGACAACCCAGCCAAAACAAGAACTAATTAAATAACAAGACAGTCATTCCAAAAATAGGGTAAACACCATCCAGTTTAACCCTATGCCGACCGAGTCGGAACAACAACTTCCAGTTATGTGGATCTCGTTCATCCAACATTATTGGTTCACCTCATTCCCATGTGCTCAACCAACAATGCTCATTAGCTCGCTCTTGCGATTGGCTAGACCACTATCCTAACTTCAAACACGTGTAACAATATCACATAACTTAGCTCAGAGCATACATACGTATGAGCATATCAATATCAGTATCAGTAGCTCAAGGAGGCGTCACTGCGTTCGGTCAAATCCATATACGCTACACCACATCTGCCAAGCAGATGCCTGACCAGCAGCGTAACCCAACATGCTTAGTCGGGCCTTGAGCATAGAGAAAGAACAATCAAAACTACTGCGAGTACATGAGTATATATTCGTGTATATAAGGAATTATAGGGATGGAGAGAGACAGTCAATAACTACACAAACAGCTACACCTATTACACCTAACCTATTACACCCATCAACGCTTTTGCCAGTATTCATTAACTTAGAGCCGCTAAACAAACTCCCTTTCCCGGCTGCGCGAATCTATAACTTGATCTCAAAACATTATACCTACGTAGACATGCCATCCTTCTATATTTCATTTACTCTTTCTTCTTCCCTGTTATTTCCATTATATCAATGCACAGCTTATAAAAGCAACTGCATGATACAAAGCACAGTATAAGATACTCATATTCATAAAAAAAGTCTTCTAACATCAGTATCAAAATAGAAGTGGGTGAAAGATTCTCATCAGTACCTGTAAACCACTGACATCAACACACTAAAATTAATGATTGTTCTTCCAGTTTCAGGGCCTGACTACCCGACTTCTTCGCGTCCTTGTCCCTTAAGCGTCTCAGGGGCGCGGTAACCCAACGGGCTTAGTCAGGCCTTAGGGAAAAATAAAAAAAATAAAAAAATAAACAGATAAGATAAAATAAAATAAATAAGGTATAAATAACAAAATTAAAATAATAATAATAATAATTTAAACAAGAGAGGCAAGGCCTTAAAGACTCACTTGTGATACACTTAAAAAAAAAATCCAAGCTTTTTATGTATTGAGTATGATTTCAAAATGTAATGTTTAAGATGAGAAAGATCAGTTTAAAGCAAATTAACTCCCCTAGCATTAATTACAGAGTAATTTCCCTTTTTTACTATCTGCACCAAAACATTTGCAAAATAAATAAAACTTCCATGCTTAGCAAAAGAAGTTCCTGTTTGAACAAAAAATGATAATAATGACTGCTCTAGTTGTTGGGTCAGAATATCAGATCAAAGTGCCAAGTTTAGAGAATACAAAAAATATAAATATAACAGTAAATGCAGTTTGCATATAATTAGGCTTCATTCTTTATTTTTTTTGTGCCCATCCCAGAGGTGCAATATTGTTTTAAACAAGATGACGGGAACGAACTGAATATTTCCTATTTTTATGCCAAATTTGGTGTCAACTGACAAAGTAGTTGCAGAGAAAATGTCAATGTTAAAGTTTACCACGGACACACAGACACACACACACACACACACAGACAACCGAACACCGGGTTAAAACATAGACTCACTTTGTTTACACAAGTGAGTCAAAAACAGAATATAATAGCAGCATCAACAGAAGCTGCCTGCACTTGATCGCCCTGACACAACATTGACAGCGAACCGAGTAAGAAAAAGCAATTATTGGCATTCCGATTTTTTTATTTTTTCAAATCGACCCAATTTTAAAAAAAATCGAATTTCCACCTAAGATCCGAAGTAGCTGGTAATAATTGTCTTCTGACAAGTGAAGAAGATGTTCGTCCTTCAGATTCGAAGATGACCATGGCTTCAAAAATCAGATGGAAGATCGGTGGCTGTGGGTCCGGAGGTGACTGATGAGGCATGTCCAGGCCCTGAAGGCTCGACCACATGTGGGACACAAGTGAGGGGGTGCTGTCGTGGCAGTGGATGTTACACAGGACTTGCGCACAGCACACTTTTGTTGCGCCTCGGTGATGCGCCTGGCTTCAGCTGCACGGGCTCATGTGGTGATCTTGCTGCGCCAAGCTGGACGGTCCAGAGTAAGCGTCTCCCACGTGTTGATGTGAACACCCAGGTCTTTGAAAGACGCTTTGAGGCAGTCTTTGTAGCGTTTCTTTTGCCCTGAACCTGAGTGGTTGTACTGACACGGTTCCCAGTACAGCAGCTGCTTAGGCAGTCGACTGTCTGGCATTCTGGCCTTATATCCAGCCCACCTGGCTTGGGCTTTCTGCAGGAGGGATTAGACGTTGCAGAGATCAGCTAGAAGAAGATGAAGTGATGATACATTTTTGACGGTGACAACAGCACGAATAACAACTTTCATCAGGAAAATCTTGTCGTTCAACACAAACCTGGTGGTGTGGTGGAGTCCAGGCAAAAACAAAACAAAACAAAAAAACTCAATGAAGTGCCAAAGAGCGATAACCTTTGCATTCTTTGTGCTGGTGGCTCAGCTTTACACACGGCGTTACACCGTGAAGGCACTATCCTATGTCACAGAGCGAGTGATGGAACCTTACAGAAAGACACTGCCTGGAGTGGACGGTGTGGCTGCAGGGGTGGTACGACTGCT